>NC_091929.1:3185909-3555909 GCF_041260155.1 Ptychodera flava
AGAGGAGGAAATAACATGAATGAGAGCGAATTCATCTATGGCGTACAACAACTTTCTATGGTGTACACAGAGGCGTCACAAAGAGGACTTTGACCTCTGCCTATTACTTCCCCCGAAAAAAACACGACATCGCTCAGCATGCAAGGTGTAAAATTGGACCTGACGTCAATAATCACTATCGGATTGCATTGCGCTTAATATCACTGCCAAGTTAATTGCCAGACCTTTTTCGTTTAATTAATATTCATTTTTTCCAAATTTAGTATCCATTACATCGGGATTAATATTGGAACACACGAGGTCTATTTTAATCAGCATGGACGACGAAAAGGTTGCCATCACAAGATAGCGTGGGTGAGAAACATAAATTTTAGAATGTATTGTTCTACCGCCGTCTAATAATGCAAGTGACAGCAAAATGTGTGCTTGAATTAAAAGAGATTTTGTTTATTATAAAATCCTTCAAAATTTACTAATTTTGAATTTTTCAAACATTGTTCAAATATTTGTACAACGGATTTGCCGATGGCCGTATTACTATTATCCTGACATATTTACATGGGATGTAATATACAATGGCAGCTGGGTTTAAAATAGGCAGCATATTGGGCCAGTCTAACCACATCTCTTCGTATTGTCTCGGTAAAAGTAATAATAATGAATGATGTACTTCTTGTCCGTGAAATACACATCAGCAATAAACTATAAGTCAATGCACATCTCTAATCACGCATCGTTAAAAAGAATTTGGCTGCATTTTTGTGAAAATCAGATTTAGTGCGTCTAACACCGTTTTTTCGTGTATTGTCTACTTAACCCGTTCGCTTCGTGCAATAACATCTAAATGTTTGGATAAACTTGTAGTTGTGAAAAGCGAGTTGAATTAAAAAAGCTTCTACCGTAACGCGATCTTTTGTCAAATGTATCCCAGGTCTCTCCTTGATGGGGCAAAAATGTAGCTTCCGTGCTGCGTCTTATACCAAAAATATTTTTCCATGCTTTGCTGTTCTCTGGCATATCGATTAAGAAAACTACGAACACAACAATAAACTATTACATTTACCTTCTAAAAATACTGAGTTATATTACCATCCGATAATTCCAACATCGAAGTATTAATCAAACTATGACGAGGCTGAATACTTTTATTCCAGCCGACTGTATTCACATCGTATTCAAAGTAAAGACGTGTAATGTTTGTGTCACCGAAAGCACACAACCTCGCTTTCATTCGTTCCACTCCAACAAGCAGTTTGTTTGTTCGGTGTCTTTATTAATTTTTTTGCTGCAATTCAAAGTCGTTTTTATATGTGTCTGTAGTGTGATCAAAATTTCAAAACAAACAGCCTGTGGCTGCCTTGCCAATGCCATAAACGATATACTGTCATTAAACATCGAATATTCATCAAAGTATCAAAATGTAATGTTACGTGAAAGTGTCAATTCACTGCAATAAACGTACAGATACTGAGTTGGCTTTCACAGGGCAAAATTTACACTTTGTCGCTATTCATCTTCATTACAGCAGCTTACCTATTGAGAGAAGTCAGCTCAATTACTTTTCGTGAACCAAAGAACCAGATTTAACTCTAGTAACTCATGAAATTAACTTTATGACATTGAGGGTGGCAACTTTCACACATAAGTACAAACGATATGGATATATTGCCCTATTTAGTTTTGAAATGATTGCCATGGCATCGTGGGAAATGCGGTTGAAGTTTTTGAACTGATTCATAATTCTCAGAAAATTCTGGCAAACATGTTATTCTATATGTACACCAGATTATCAATATCTTTCAGAGTCTACAGCTGTTTTGGACCCAAGACGATCATTCAGATGAAATTGAATCCCATTTGAATTATGTCGGGCCAGAAGCTCAATAGAGACAATTATTTAAACACGAGGCAATTTCATGAACGAAGATATATTTATTTGCAGCGGAATGGGATCATTAAAATAAATCACCAGATAATTAAATGAAGACTTATCAACATGTGCAGGTGACGTGTACTGGTTTGGAAATCCTAGCTAGGGTCAAACTGTGCACTTTCAAGGAGACAGTGGAAACGACCAAGGTTAAATCAGTTGTTTTCGTGTCGGTTAAACAGGAATGCAAAATTAAAGTTTGGTGATAATAAACCACCTGCTGATTTTCATCAGACAGTTAAAATGACTTGAAGGTTAATTGGTCTGGGATTATACTACAACAGGAATCTAACAACAAAGTCGATACACTATTTGAAGAGCCACAGCTGCCTTCCATCATGCACGTGTCTATTCTGAAAGCACATGTGAATGTAATTAAACACCAGCCGGGTTACTTTGTCAAAGAATTTATACACAAGTTTGCCCTTTACTTATAAACGAAGGTTCCGTTTGAATAACCTTCCGAAATATTTGTTTGGATAAAAGTTTAGGTTGATAAAAAAACATGATGTTAATTTTAGTTGCCGGTAAACTCAAATCATGGATCATGATAAACTCTCCTCAAAGTGCGAATGACCATTGTTCTACTTTAGATTTGACTTCTTTAAAGCAATTTATAGTAATGTGTTCATATTACATCTATGACATACTCAGTCACATGCTCGCTTACTCACCAACTCACTCACTCACTCATTTAAAGTTTCCCCATAGATGAGATGGGAAAGTACAACAAGCTGTATTGCAAGTCCAGCATTGATGTAAGACACGTGTTTCCATATCATTATCTTGAAAGAATGAAATGCATTGAACTCTTCAGAGGATCTTCCCTCGTGTCTCATTACAATAATTTATGTCGATGGTAAATCTCCGATTACATTGTTTTCTCCTTCAAAAGTCACTGTGTATTATACTGCGAACTTTCATATAGTAAGTAGTGGCAAAACTGGTCAATTGGTTGTTTATTCCTAAACAAACCAACTTAGTTATTTACCGTAACAGACTTGACTTTGTCATAAAGCCGAGAAATATTGTTTTCATGTAAGCACAATATCTTCAGTTAAAACGAGAGGAAACTAAAAACTGTATCGTATGTACAAACAGTTTTCGGCGAAGGCGGATATCAGTAAAATTTGCTCTTTTCCACGGATTAGAAATCACAACATATGAAATAACATTACAATTTTGTAACATTCAACCCTATTTTGAGACACCTTGTTACTAGAAACTAATGTTTTTGTACACTGGCCTAACGATAAATTACCATGACAGCGAGTAATCACTTGCAGCATTATTCAAATGAGCGGCTAGTGTATTGAATAACGCGATGACGTCATTTTCAACAGAAAGCAGACTTAACGAGTAAATTAATGTATGGAGCTCATCCAGAAGTTCGATTTCAACGATAAGACAAAACACAGTTTAGACTGGGTATGTGATTAAAACGTAGGTAGCGGAAAAGAAAACAACAGAAAATGGCAAACTCTATTCTTACTGATTTCCGAGGAATGTCATTACGAAGATAAACACGATCACACACAGAGCAATGCGACTTAGTGTCTAAAAATAAGGAATAAAGTTCCTGAATTATCAAGACAGAAAACGAAGAAAGTCTGGAAAACAGAAGACTAAGTTATAGACATATTCAAACTTAAGGTGGAGCTGGACTTTAAGAACACGGTTTTATTCAAAGCAATATCAAAGATGACAAGGAAACCCATCATACAATACTTTCAAAAAGTCGAGAATCTAAAGTTTAGTATGTTAGCTATAGTTTGCCCGAAAAATGAAGAGGGTATATATTAATTTGGGGTAGAAAAGTCAATTTTGGTATTAATAATAAAAACTTAACATTTCACTTGAAACAAGAGTATATGTGGGAGAAAAATGACTATTTTATTTGGCCATAGACTCTCGAGAGTCTATGATTATGTATGCTCATTCTAAAATGGTAAGGGTTGAAGACTGACACTCAAAAAAAGTTATGAAATCATGATTAGCAAAATTAAAATGCCTCTATTCAAAATGTAGGAACTTTATTGGTAAACAAAATATTCCTTTTGTTAAATCGTATATAAAGAACGTAATGTGAAATTTCAGAAAATTTGACTGAGAGTGGAGTTAAAGTCTTTGGAAATCTTGAAATTGGGAGAAAAGAGAAGCCAGAAAATAGGTTGATTTGCATACATTTGCATCAATTAACACTTTTTTCACCCATTTTACGACTCCTTCTTAGTTGATAAGCTAAAAGGTGAACTCAACTAATATTTTAATCTGAGGTTAACAAATCAATTAAAATGAATGAATATTTGCAAAAACAGGTGATTTTAAGCAAAATACGCATTACACGATTATTCATCTTTGTCCTCCATCTTTTTCTCAAAGATTAAGATTACATCAAATACGTACTGAATTGTCTCCCTACAACATTTTATAATGAAGTTGATGAAAATGCTTTAGGCTTATATACTTTCAGCTTAATCAAAAGTTTAGTTCCATAAAACATACATGTATTGTGTGGGAAAAATTTTGAATCAATCTGGGTTTTTTCAGTATGTATTTATACAATCAAGAACGTCCGTCCTCCACTACACCTGAGTACGTTTGGTACTCTCCTAACATCCGTCTAGTGGAGTAGAACATCAGGTTTAAGCCACCTAATACATATTAATGAGCCAGATTAAGTGTAAGCCTATGTATTTCCCTATTCATTTCGACTCACTCTATTTTATATTCTATTTATCACAGGGGATTTTAGTCGTTCTAAATTTCTCCTCCGCCTGAGGAAATAAAGGTTTTGAATTCCTAGTAGCTTTTCAACAATCCCGTTTCAACTTGTCAACGCTGCTTTTCAGATCACGTAGTGTTAATCTAGTGTCTTATCGCTGGTCACAGGAGTGGGAGAATGTCTCATAGAGGTTAAGTCCACTTACAAAAAACATGTGCTCGTAATTTAAAATGTCCATGGAAATGTTACTTCTAAAAAATCAAGATTCAGTTTTTGAGAAAGGATATGCCACGGTTAGATCACTGCATCACAAAATTGTCCAGACAAACAATCTAGAAAGCAATATCTTTGTCTCACCAAAGTCTGTTTAAGTTGTTTGTGACTGTCAACCAAAAGGGCATCCTTTTACTGTATTAAAAGTTACAGTGGATTTCAACTAGGCACCGCAACTCCGCGTATGAGACGGACGCATTTCACGTACAAAACAAACGGTAAGCTTGGGTATCACGACACATTTCAAAGCCACCGACACCTTGATTAATTACAGTAAACCAGCATGGGACAGCCGCTCTGTCTAGACTGAGAGATACATCTGACCTACAATGTAACTGTTTTTACAGTTTCAGCTAAGAGTTTTTAGTTTCTATTGAGAAAACTCTTAGCTGAAACTGTAAAAACACAAGGCCTCACATTTTGCTGCAATGCACCTCAAAATTACAGAAATTGCACAAAACACACACACCGTAACATACTTCAAAACGTTTATTTTTTGAACATGATTAAAGTGACCATAATTCAACGGGCTACGTTTGCTTCTGCTCTCAACTCTGTGGAATGAAACGTTAATACGCAACTTTAACCTTGAAAGGAATGAAACACGCTGGGCCCGCATAAGCTTAGGCCTACGTCTATTTCGAACTGTTGGTCAACAGTTTTACGATAGCAAAATGGCGGTCTCCGGGTAGTCATGTCGGTTAAAGCTAGGAAAAAGGTAATATTTCAGTGAATTTTAAATGGATTTCTGGTCGTGGTGAGTCCCTAATAACCAAGTTGTCGATGAGTGTTGGCAATTTGTAATTTGGATGGAAGCTTTTCGAAATATCGCCAAACAAAGTTGCGACAAGGGTGCTGTCGGGCGTAAGGTGGACGCTATATATCTACGCAGTTTCCCATAGCTGTGGTGGCGGGGTTATCGTAAAAGTCAAAACCAGCCCGTAAAAGGCGGAATCCCGTCTGAAAACACCACAGCTATGGACCCACAGCTAACTCCATATGTAACTCGTTCGAAAGTAAAGTTCGGCCATTTCTTATCAACAACAATCCAGATAAATATCTCCTCAATGGTCGTATCAGACAACATGGACAAGTGATTGTAAATACATTCTTCGTGCGTATCACAATCAATTCCAGAAAACATCGAGACTATACGCGAAGTTTGGCCAGAGATAATCCAGGCAGCCGCAAGCAGACAGGAGAAAAAACGACCCAAGCACACTAACAGTGTACAGAAATTACTTGAATCGCAATGAATTACTTTTCCAAGCTAGCAGACGTCAAAATCACCCGGTACACCAATTGAACATGTGCTGGCACAGATGTCATTACCGCAGCGAATGTAAACAAGGGTTTGGTATAAAACGACGCAACTCCATTCAGTAGAGAGCGTGCAACTTTGCAATGTTTCACGACAGACCCGGCCCCGGGACCCGGCCGTACTATCAACCTAGCATGTACTATGAACAGAATGTATTGCCTTACCACCAGTCTACATGTATGTTCGCACAAATGCATCCCTATGCGTACGTGGCGAATTATGGGCGATACTATAGTATGGCTCTGAATCAACCTTTACACTCGTATCCATTTTCTCATCCGGCATGTAATGACATTAACACTCAGCCTCCTTTGCCGACTGAACAACCATCGCGCCCGCCATCTCCACCTCCTCCATTTCAATAGTAATGGCGAGTAATTGTCCCAAATGTTCATTCCGTAAGGCAATGCAATATTTTGCTGTTCTTGTTTTTCTTTTAACTTTTAGTAGACTACAACATATCAGAAATTTGAGAAAGAAAAATTTGCTTCGAAATATATTTCAACTGCTTTCTCGTTTTGCGACCTTACATCAGAGTTACCTTGTTCAATTATCCGTTGATTTCGTATTCTAAACTCTTTCCGTGAAGTAGTGCACAGTAGATTTTCTCGTGCGAAATACAGACAAAGTCGTCATCTGTAAGCGGCCTTGGTTTTTCCGTAGACTAAAGATATGTTGACTTTATTTCACCGATTCCAAAGCGGAAGTCGAAGTACATGTTACTCCATTTACTCATGGTCACCACTATATTCACTTTATTCGTGTTCATAAAATAAATATTAAAAAAGTATGATAAGAGGTATGTATTTTGTTTATTCGTTTTGCAATGTGAGGTGTTTGTGCAGCAAAATATCTGGTATTTCGACTTGTCTTAGCAGCAACATACATGCGATATTTCAATTCATTTTAGCTTGCAGCCGAAACAGTAAAAACAGTTACATTGTAGGTCAGATGTATCTCTCAGTCTAGACAGAGCGGCTGTCCCATGCTGGTTTACTGTAATTAATCAGGTGTCGGTGGCTTTGAAATGTGTCGTGATACCCAAGCTTACCGTGTGTTTTGTACGTGAAATGCGTCCGTCTCATACGCGGAGTTGCGGTGCCTAGTTGAAATCAACTGTAATGTCAGACAAACCGCAGATCCGAAATCGCGACCACATGGGGTACCGATATCGAATTGTGATGATAAACTTCATGTTGTCGACAACTTTGTGCTGGGTACAGTGGGTAGCCAAATAAACAAATGATCAAGGCACATTCAAATGATATGAAAGTACATCTCATTCCAATTCTACAAAACTTGAGAATACCGGTCAAATTTGTTGATTAAATTGCTCTTCTACGACTGAAAGATCATTATTCATCACTTGATAAGGCTGTTGAGTTTACGTAAATGGTAATCGGAAATTGAGAAACTTGTACATGTGAAATTTGGAACTGATTAGAATTTTCGAGGATTGACGTCATTACCTGCATTTTGCTTCTTCTATTGAATAAGAAATTGCTGATACTTTTGCTTTCTAAGTTACATTAACAAACCTTTGATGACTTCCAGGTGGTTGCCAATACTACTAATGATTATTTCTCAACGTGGATTAAAACGCGTTTAAATAGGGTCAGGCATGGAATTTCAGTTGGATTTCATATCATATTACTGAAAGTTTGATAAAATGTATTCTATACCAGAGTTGACTCGTTTGTCTGGGTTATATGAATTCTGATAATAGTGATTTTTACATGATAAGTAATAGGTGATAGCCAAATAATGTGCTGACACATGCGAGTTAAAGCAAAAGTGCGATATTATCAAAAGTATGACAAAATTTCAAACTCGCACAGAAACGAGGAATTGGCACAATCTCCCCCCCCCCCCCCCCCCAAAAAAAAGCAATCCCCCGGTTCTCTCCACTGTACTTTCCGCCCAGTCCTTTAAATCATACCAGAATAACGCACTTCTTAGTCAGTGAAAGCAGGTTATGATGGACAGACCTCTATGATTTCTTTACTGACGCATGGAAACTGAACGTCGTATCACGAACAACAATTTTGAAAGTTCCTAAAACATATCTATATTTTTGAATCGACATTTTATTTGCGTAAATAGTCCATACTTATCCCTTGTTCGATTTCCGTCAAACACTTCTATGATGCGTCGACGATCAATTGTTATGTTGGGTCATCAATTTTGCCACTGACAACCCCCCCCTTCCCGCTGTGCAATGTGTCGGACATTCGCAAAAAAAGCTACTGTCGCCTGCACACCCTGGACCTTCAACCTATATCTTCACAAGTTCACCACTTAAAATAATTAGCTTTATAGCTTCAATACGGTGGTTATACTGTGTGTATACATATATCCAGTCTCTCATTTTCTCTCAACAACATGGAATCAACCGTTGCCTAGCAATGAATTGCTACACCGCATTTTAATGGTCATTCTGCGTTACAACTGAAAACCCTCTCACAGAAACCATTCAATGCGTTGAACAGAGCGCACATTGAGATGGCTGTAACACGTCACTGAACGAAGCTAAATGGTTGGTCATGTATGCCGAACATGATTTGGTGAACTTTCCTTCCTTGAACAAGACACAAAATTGATCAGCATTCTTCCAATCCACATGTGATATGGTATAACATCTAGCATGCAGACATTGTGCTGACGTCACTGTGACACAAATCACTATGACGTCACAGTGGTACGCTTTCTTTGATCATTAATTGAAACATGAAAACGTAAATGTATAAATTTGTAGAGGATAAATGTATGCATAGCATCGTTTAAAACTATTACGTTAGAAATTACAACACACAGTGAATATGAGAAGCGCACTATTGAGTTCAATAGTAAGCAAAATTATTTAATAAAAAATAAAATACTCATAAATAATGAAAACTATAAAAAATACCCTGCTTAGTCGAGAGTTTAGAGCGTTAGTTTAACCAGTCCTTTTCACAAAAATTCCACGGAGCGTGTTTTCAATCAGACAGTCCGGTCTTATAATGCAACGTGCTCGTGACATGGTTATTTGACGTTTACAATAGCGTTTTTCCTCGGCTTTTTTTACACTGGAGAAATAACGTTGACTGTCGTGCAATATCTGCGTTGGTTCCGTAAACTTTAGTTCTCAGTACTGTCAGTTGTGCAGCATTCGTTCAGGTCAGACAGGCATCGTGCAGCAATTTTCCAGGTCATGAAGACAGGCGAGCTCCTTTCAAATGTTATGCAGTCTCCTCCTGCACTTTGAGAACGTGCCTATATATATATTCGGTGTACACCTGGTCGGCAGCAACATTCAAATGTGCACCATATATAATTTACATATACTCTTGGAAGACAATAGGTGACGACGTATTATGAAGCTCTCGAGCCAAGTTATTGTACCTTTCGACCAAGCTTACAAAAATGAATATGGGGCATCGTAACAAAACCTATAAATATGATCAGTTATAGTTAAGATCTGGAATTAGTACAACTACGCCACTGGTTGTTTGATATCTGTTTTAATATAACATTTGCCTTTTAGTCTATTTTTCTCTTCCGATCACAAACATCCAATTGAGTGTCAATACGTTGTTAAGCTATATGCTTTATAATGCTAATTATTTGACTTGTGAATTTATGGAACATTTTAATCTATGTCAAAATTCTGTGCGTGAAAATGGCATTTAGTGTGAGGTTACATTTCTCCGACACGAATAGATTCCCCAATTAGATAAAAGCGTATCAGGGTATTGTTAATCTACACAATTATAGTATGTTTGCGTTTTCTGATGTTATCGAGGAGTATTCATTAATCCGTGGGATTTGAGAGCGTAACATGTACCACTGAGTGAGGCAATAAAGTTAAAAGACTGGATTAGACTCCACGAAGTTAGCTTTCTAAACATTCCCCAGAGGTCAGTCTGATAAATTCTGTTAAAATCAGCTTTAGGTTATTTCGTTGTCATACTGGTATATTACAAAGGACAGACTCAGACGAAGTAAAATTCTCTCGCGTTTTTTGCACTTTGTATGTTTTAAATCTTGTATTGATAATCAAGATTTCAAAACATATTTTCTGTATATCATTTTCTGAGGATTTGTGTAATTAACAAATAAATCACTGAACTGAACGATGCATAGAGTAATCCCCCAATTGGTTATTTTTTGTGTGCCCATCTTCTTTCATCGTTCGCACAAGGGTGCTTTGTCGTCCTAGGGTGATAAGGTATCAGAAGCTGTGTGTCTGCCCGTAAATGCCTGCTTTATTTCTCTTTCTGAATAAAGCATACATATGAAAACTAAATTGATCCTCATTTTCACGAGATACCACATACATACATACATACATACATACATACATACATACATACATACATACATACATACATACATACATACATACATACATACATACATAGGTACTATAAACGTCAACATTGTACATCTGTACTTTTTGACAAACATTGCTTCAATCTCAAGTAAAGATAGAAAATATTTGACAGAGAGAAATTTGTTGAGAGAAAAAATATTCCCCTTTATGAAGAAAGTAAAAAATGCCAATTGGAAAGAATATTCCAAGTGGAACAGAGAGAAATAAATGTGTTCCCCGATCGATCTCCACTCCAAGATATCAAATGGCGAACCTCTTACACCAGAAAACGTTTAACAACAAACCGCGTCGTTTGTGAAAACTTTGTCACTGTGACCGGAGAAAACTGAATGATGTGAGTTGCCAAGTAGATCTGCAGATTCTTTGCAGGCATTGGACGAGTTGAAGCTAATTGGAGTACCTGCAGTCATTCCCTGCGGTGTATCTAGCAGTCCTTATGCCACTGTGAGTACAAATAGTGCATCAATGTACAATGGGCAAGTCTTACGGGTCATCATCTTCACATTTCATCGCCAGCAAATTGCTCAAAATATCGGAGTCGAACGGAAAACAACGTAATGTAGTTGGTTTTCGACGTCACGTGATTAGGTCTAAAAGAGTCGTTTAAACGTCGTTGCTGTCTTGCGCGATTTAATAACCTATTGGACGTTTTAACGGTGATAGAGGATTTTTCTTCACGCCTTTTTCGATGTGTAGTTGTTCTAAATTACCAGAGTTTGTTCTTGAAATCACTCATAATTGTCCTTTCTGCGTTTGAAGCGGCAACCATCGCGTGGAGGCTACACACACTTTGCAAACCCGTACTTTCTGCCAACGCTATCATTCATATCAAAGCTTACCATCTCATTAGACGAAGTGTCATTCAAATATATAAACAGAGTAGCTTACATGTTAGATAACCTATTTTACGGCCATTTTTAACTTTTTGGCATGAAAAACGTACTGTCTCAATCATTCAAACACTTCATGTCATGCTGTACTTACCTTATCTATTCTGAGAACGAATAAACTTACAAAGCAGTGTTACAGTAACTCGCCATAGAGAGGATGGTTGAAATTTCATCGGTGAAGTCAACTCAAGTGGCAATTTACAAGGACGCAATTCTTCTTGTAACAGAGACTGTCAACGTATGATGTGTCGAGCGAACTTGAAGTAATGTTCATCAGAGCTTGCAAATCTAAAAGTTTGAACTACGGAATCGAAAGGCGTGATGTTAGCCATAGCAAAGGCGGTGTTGGGCCTCAAGGGTAAGCGACACTTTGGTTCCCACAAGAGTTTATCTTCCCTCAGCTTTGACCTCACAGTATGGGGCAACCTATTTCTATATCAGCAGGCACACTCTGCTCTAATGAAGGATGCTTCCATCCATCGGGAATATATCAAATATACGATTTCACAGATGTGAAAGCAGTCCAGGAATAGTCAACATAAATTTTACGCTTTTGAATAAATCCTAATAATAGAGCGCGGAATGAGTTGGCTTGCAGTCAGAGAAAGATACTTCTGACTGAGGGCGCGCATGTTATTCTGAGTTAAGGTAGAACGCGCCTCGGGGACAGAAATTCGGGCCTTCAAATTTTATCAATTTCCTCTGACCTACCACTTGTGGGGGCTCATTTTGAAGCTCTTGGTGTAAGAAAAGTTTACACCGTCTTAGTTTTTACGAAAATCGAAAATTTTATTTTTGCCCATAGAGTTAACACAGGGATGGCGGCCATTTTGAATTTCAAATATCGAGAAATTGCAAGTTATTTGTCTCTCTAGTACCAAAGTTTGCACGGTGACCCCTGATTTTTATTCTTGCTTTAGTAAGAGAATGGTAGAATGTTTCACTGAGGAAAGTTTGAGCAAAAGTTTAAGTCTTTCACTTTCGAGGTGCATATTACCTTAAGCCTATTGCACATGTACAGTTTGGAAGGAATAAGCCTGTCGTCTAAGTTTCATTTAGTAGGACATAAGGGAATGATATATAAAAACCACAAAAATGCAAAAAAAGGATACCATAAATAGAGTAACAGCAACAAAACAACAAGGAATTAAATCTAAGAGAGAGAGAGAGAGAGAGAGAGAGAGAGAGAGAGAGAGAGAGAGAGAGAGAGAGAGAGAGAGAGAGAGGGGGGATGTTGATGATAAATCAAGCTGGTGTTTAGACCCTGACGCGTATTAACTTTGTTGCTGTCACCATGTAAAGATATTACCACAACCTTTATACTGGTCATGTTTTTCGAGTAACGATGTTCTCATTTTCGTAGATTGACTTAGCAACAGTTCCACAGACTGTACATGAACTCTATAGCAAGTCTAAGCAACAATAAAAAATCATGCGTTACACAATGTAATCACAGTTCGAACGACGCCATTGATTGCATTTTAGGCTGTGACGTATAGAATCACAGCAAATTATCACTCCCATTGCATTGTTGAACGTTTTTGGAAAAGTTACTGTACGTGAGAAGACCACACAGCAGTGAGATTATCGTTAACTTTTTGAAATTTATGACAGTAATGGAGGGCAATTGCTGTGTTGCCATGGGTGATGGCTGCGAATAGTGAGCTAAGAAAACACGAGGTCAAGTACTTTCAGTGATGCGCTCCTTAATATTGGTGATATATTTCATTCAATGTGTTATATATTTCGGCTACAATCAGGATAAGATTTATCCTAGACACATCATCACAGCTGAAACTTTCGATTTTATCTTTTCCATTATTTGTTATTTGTTTGTAAAGGAGAGTTTCTCGTTCTACATCAAACCATGCCGACAATACGTGTTAAACGTGTCACCAAGGTCTGTATGTAATATTCAATGTAACATATTTACAAATGAATTTTCAGTGCGCCAGATCAATCTGTCATGAATGACATTTGAACACTGCTTTTTGTGTTTGCATAATTGGTACTCAGTGCCTCAGTGTACTTCAAAGACAAACAACATCTTACTGAGACAGAATGACAGATGGACATATTCTGAAAGCGATGGATTCAATTCCCAAAACATACACTGCATGACCGTGATCAAGAAAGTCAGTAAAATTATTATATGATGGAGTAGTTTCAAAAATTGGTCGTTTTATCCTACTCTACAACCGATCTCTTTACGCAAGAGGAACCAATTTTCTTTATGGACAACAAAATATCATCACTTACACGAAAGCTGATAAAGTAAGCTAGGCTGTTCTGCTCGTATCTTAAAGAAAGTATCTTTTAGGGCTTGTATGCAGTGCACTGACATGCTCATAGTAAACCAAGATGTATTTATTTCGTATCAGCTGGATAAAACGATTCCATTGTGCATGTACGATGTCCAATCTTGGTCCGATAATAATGTAGCCGTTTATTGGGCGCCACATCTTGATAGAGACGAAACTTTTACGAGGCGATTTCCTGACAAAATGTCCTCTTTAATCCATTGGAAACTATGAAATATAAATGCAAAATATCATTGCTGACGCTCAACGTCAAGCGATTTCATGTCCTGCTAAAGGCACCAAATGTCAGTGTGGAATAAATTTGCATACACTTATAATAGCGAGGCGCGTAAAACGCTGTCAACTGCAAAAAGTTTGTTTTTATTGAGAAAGCTAATGATGTCATCCAACAGTAAAACTATTCTAAACAAACTGGAAAAAATCGATTGAAAACTTGTCTTGCTGCTTTCGCTGCAAAGACAGTATCTGTACCTTTTATCACCCAGTTCTCGTAACACACATTTGACCTTGACCTAACATGACGAACGTCCTCTAAGTATGATGTATTTGCAGTGGCTTCGCATGAATTACAATGTTCATAATTTCTTACAAATTCCTCAAATCTGTTGTTGTGTCTATTTCAGCGAACTTCACAACCACAGAATGTTAAAATACGAACGAAATTAAGTAAATGGAATGTGCAGAATCGTGTAAAACCAGGGTTTTCAGTTCAAAGAAATATTGGGAAGGTGGCATGAAATGATTAGAAATACTCCATGGAGACAAACTGTACATTGTCTGTCTTAAAGCAAAGCTCATCAAGTCACCATTGTGTGAGCAGTTTATACAGGGAAAAATATAAAAAATTCAAGCAAATTGAAATTTTCCATCTTGTCATCTGCTTCAAAATGTCCTTTAAGTTCTATAAATATCACGTAATAAGCAGAACGAAGTGTTTAATATGGTTTAAAATGGTTATAGCTTTAACATAGCAACGAGGTTAATCACACGTCTGTCATACTTTGGATGTAGAATTTGATAGGCGGACACGAGGAAAAATTTAAGAATCGATGAATCATTATCATTTTGACATAACCGTGCAATATTTTCAAGAATATTCAGAAACTGCTCGGCAAAGATGATGCTACCCGCCTTGGACAATTAAGAGTACAATGAAACTGAGACACGATGATTGACATCATCACGATCAAACTCTTTAATGTGCAACTTTAGGTGCAAAAGGTCAAGGTCGTGTGTCCGTATATCTTTCTGTATGATTGATCACATCTCAATAAATCTTTGTTTTGCATTAATATCACTGTTTGTCGTGTACATGGTTTAGCATGCATACCATGCAACAATAAAACTGTTATTTTATATGATGGTAATCTGAACGTTTACTTGACTGTTTAACCGTTCAGACCCATTGGTAGTGTGCTCATACAGAATTACGTGTTTCATTATGTAAGCACAGATTGAATATCATAGTTTTAACTTCAACATCACCAGTTTCAACTACATGACTTCACTTTCACATAAATAACAAAAATGAATTTGGAATATTGAAGGAATATTGGAGAAATTGTTTTGGTTTGATTTGATGTAAGATTGCAGTCTTTGCCTGTAAAACACACGGTTGTCGCAAGTAATTTGATTGTACACATTTTTCACGTTATTAGGGATAATATGCAACATCTCAGAAGCTGTTATCCAATTGGTTGGCTGAATCTTACGTTATTATTGAACTATACACAATATACTCCCGAAGTTGCTATGAATCTATAGCGACAATCGACCATTCAGATATAACCTTCCGAGTCAGCTGCACATAAGCAGATCGAACTCGCTGTAGGCTAACTGTCATGGTGTCGACTCGGGTGAAGCGTTCACACTTACGATTTATGCCAAGGCTCAAATTTTGACTCTTAACCTTACGAACCGGCCTAAATTTGGCCGGTCTACGGTCCAGCCCAGGGACGACATCGACATAGCGCGTTCACATTGTCTCTTGGGTTTTTTGGTTTGTTTTCTTAAACGAGGCCCGACTCAGAGGCGATCTAAATTCTGCAGTGTGAACGTTACTCATGTCTTTGCTGCCCTTTGCAAAGTGAAAATGAGGCTAGTAAGACAAAATTTACGTTTAAAAGTTTACTTTACATTGATAATGACGTGACGATAGCAAACACATGTGTGTGTATACTGAATCTTTGCAAACTCATTTAGACCATCAAGATAGAAGTTAATGGATGAATACTTTCTGGTCAAAGATTCCAAGCAGCTAACGTCTAGATAAATTTTGACTGAATTTTGCCTCACCGGGAAACAAACCCGAGGGTGTTCAATTCATGGATGACAATTACACTGCTGCCAATGCATTAAATTTTTTTCTCTTCCAATCTTAATTGACATATAATTGTTAACGCTACTGATGAGCAGTGTGCTCGGCAGGTTATATCAGATTAGTCGATTGTCACTATTCAGTGTAGATTTTGGGTCGCCGCTGAGCCGGCACTGGTGTTAAAAAAACAACTTCAACGTCAACCTACAATATGTCTGGTCTGTGGTTCGGGTTAAGAACCGTCACAAATTTTATACCCGATCAAAATTGTGTGTGAACAGTTTGAATCAGCCCTTGGGTCAGCTGATGCACTGATAGTTGGCCAAGACTAGTGTCGACAAGTGACTCAGAGGTGGCAGTTTCAAACAGAATATGAACGTACCAAATGTTTTCTTATCTTATTACAATCTCGCTTTGCCAAGTCCCTGAGACTGCCCAGGCCTTGAGACTGCCCAGGCCTTGAGACTGCCCTTGGCCTGAGACTGAACTTAGCAAAAGAGTTCGTCTCTTACTTTTTTTCAGAAGTGGGAAGTGGAAGTGGGAAGGCGGGTTTTCCAAAAAAGAAACATGGAATCCTTTCCCAATGTTCTTGTGAGTGAAAGAGATTTAGCGAATTTGAAGTTGATGGGTCCGATTATCCTGAATACCCATACCTATATAAATAGGAATTGTGTAAATGTTCATGAAATCACTGTAAGGAAACATATCGGTGTGATAACGAAATAAACCATTCTCATTTAGTATGGTCTAACTTCTTTTTCACTACAAGCTTCCAGAGACAGTAAATGTTACCGACCTAAGATCAATGGTCTGTCACATGCACTGAAATATGACCCATATCTATTACATATGTTTATACATATTAGCATTTGATGGAATCGACTTCAGTAATTGCAATGAGACACAGTTTCCATCAAAACCTCAACAATCACGTCTTAAAATCCTGACATTTATCCTTTAATGGATGAGGAAATGGTGCATTCCAATGCATCATATTTTGTCGGTAAACACCGTAGTAAAACAACATTACTTTAATCTGAGACATGTTTATCCATGTAGCCGTTATGATATCCGGTTTTAAAAAAAATCATAAATTTGCAGAGTGAGTAGCAAACTTAGCGATACCATATTCTTACTAGTTCTTATAATTTGTTTAGACAAGAACTTCTGAGTTTATCATCCAGAAGCTGAGTAACATAGCAATCTTTAAAATCAGCATGACATATAAATCATACCTTCATCTCTACATTGATGTTCAAAAACTTCTGATTTCCAGTCAACATAATAAAACGGTGAATTTTACTGAAAGATCATCTATAAGGATTCACATTTTAGAGCAATCCTGTGCACAAATATAAACTGCAGACTTTAATTGTAACAAGAAAAAAAAACAACGAAAGAGTCACATTTTCCATAAAATAAATCCGCCAGCATAGTTGAACTTGAAAGTCCGATACATTGTGAACCGACGCACAGATGACAAACTGTTTGTGTCGTCGTTGTTACTAAAATGTGATTCGAAGTAAAAAAACACAAGAAATGACAGATAGAATCAATGTTTAGGGTTATTCATTTGTCAATATTTTCGTCTTTGCTATGTAATCTTAGAGAGCATAATGCTCGCACCGAGAGTACTGGACAAAGCAAAACACAATAAGAGCAGTCTGTCGATAACAGCCACCAGCAATTTCCATTCGTCTTGAATCTGTAAAGAGAAAGAATAATCAATGTCAGAATTATGGTTTGTTTTTTCTAATTGATGAGTGGCTGTGAAACATGAGCTGAGCATATTACCTTCGACTATAACTACGATGAGTAAGACTGTAAGCATGGCGCCTATGCACGCAGTTTTATTTCATTTCCGCAGTCTTGTCTCCTTCAAGATGAAAACGTTCACTCAAGCATTATTGAATGGATGATATACCTAGATGATATGGCATTCAAGTATTTTGTGGTCAGCAATGCTACGATTGCCAAAGTATCTGAATTCAATCAGCAATTCAGCTGCCTCTAGCCAAGCTGTTATTGCACTAATTTGCATGACTTTATTCTTAAAACAACAATGGTGGTATTCTTTAACTAATTAAGTACTTATAGGACTCTTTCTAGGGTGACAAATTAAATCTTGAAGTCTTGGTGTACGATGCAACGCAGTCGATAATTAAACTGTAATTATGACGACACAATTTACGAGATAACTTAGGTCGATCTGAGGAATGAAATAAGACAAGTCTTGTGTATTTTGAAAAGAACAAGAATAGCACAAACAAGAATTATGATAGAGTTAAATTGGGTTGACTGCATGTTAATTCATTTATGTAAAATTGTACTATGGAGCTGTTTTTGTGGGTTGTTAAAACGTATACAGCTATCTCTCCGTATATATATATATATATATATATATATATATATCGACGTCTACTGATCTGGTTGTATATTTTCTGCTTATCACGTTGGTAATAAAAATATATTCATTCGCTATTACCAAACCATGCTACGAACAACACTGGGAGCTATCTTATATATATATATATATATATATATATATATATATATATATATATATATATATATATATATATATATATAATATATAATGTATGTGTGTGTGAGTGTGTGTGTGTGTGTGTGTGTGTATCCGTTAGACTTTGCAGCTCTTTGTCTGCTATAGTTGCCTTTATTTATAGTGAGAGGTAGACAGAGATACAGAGAGACATATCCATATATACTTTTCTGCGCAGTCGCATCGAACATTGTATTCTATTCGGAAGACATTCGCAAGTGACACATAATAATCTTTAATTGTCTAGTTTTGTTAAATCATACGTCTAGAATTTACAGAGCATTCTGTGTAAGGAAATATACAGGTCAGATTTGTCCGCGTATCAACTCAAATCACTGAAATACAGAAATCGTTTACAGTCTGACGTCATTAACAAATCTCTACTATGATTGAGGAATAAACGAAACATCTGTTTGAATACAATGATTTGAAATGTGTTTCTGACTTACTGACATTCAATCAAAAATATTTATTATTGTAAATCTACCCAAATCAACTAGGTCATTTTTACAGGCTTATTATTCATTGACCTGTCTTAATTTTATTCCGAAAGGTTGACCTAGGAATGTATATTGGAATATAAATTTATTTATCGAACTTCAATAAAGGACTTTCAGTCAAGAAAAGCTCCTGGTAAGATTATCCCAGTCATGATGAAACGTGACCATGAAAATACTCTTTGTATTGAAGAGCAATCCAGCGCCTGGTAAATGGAGTTATATAACAAAAAGCACTATCAGCTGCCCTTTCCACGAGAGAGAAATGCCTCAACGTTCACCAACAAATTTCTGGAATACGTAGTACCTTCCCTTCCTGCAATTTGATGCCATTACAGCTTTGCTCCATTTGCCGGTCCGCAATTACTTTTCTGAGAGAGCAAAGTGGCGATGATGGAAATCTAATGTCAGCACAACTTGGCTATCCCTGAGGAATGTTATTCATGCCAATAATTGTAGCGACAAATGAGAGCCCGTCGTCCTTGTCTCAGTTTTGCAAAACCTTGCATCTTGGCATTGATCACCAAATTTAGATCTAATGGTAGTCATTCTGTATAGAATGACGCGTACCTGTCAACTGTACATTGTATTCTGTGAAATAATTGATGCAAGATTACATATTTTACTTCTGTGTTTTGTACCAAAACGCACTTTCTCTTTCAAATATATATTTTGTATCTTATACTGTGGACAAATCCAAACATATGGGTGTACATCATTTTAGCAAACATGAATTGACTAAAAGCAAGTACATAAAGATATGCCGCTTTATCGTGCATGACTTATAATACTCTCTGAAACAAAGTTGATCTTACATAAACAAGATTGATTGAATATTGTATAAACAACCTCTCAAAAAATGATAAAATTGTTTCGTAGTCCAAGAATAAATATTTTCTTAGTCATGTCAAGACTCCCCCTCTCACTATTCCTCCAACACATATTTTCTCGATATTGTCGATTTTTTTTTATGTTGACAAAAATGATTACACAATGTTTACGTAGTAGCGGCAAGTGATTTTCACGTGTGTCTGGCATTTGGTAGTGTTGTGGCTTCCTTTGATATAGATCTCACAAACATGTCCAAATAACTGCTTAGTAATTATGAGGTATTCTTTACTGAGCGCACACTTTCTGAAAGCTTTTAAGGAGAAGGAAAAAGATTGATCAGTTATTTTCTCGTTCATTAATATTATTATGGCATCTCAGTCGCCGGTGAAATTACTGATGATTTACACATGGTGCACCAAGTAGCAAGTCAGAGTAAGGAAAAAACATTTACCGCTTTTGAATAGAGACATTTTGTCAATTAAAGTGGTAAAAACATAGATTGATCTTGACGCTATATACGGATATTCTACCTGTCTGACATGCAGAACGTGTTGTCCTTCAAGAAATCCTGACCAATTTTACAGATTGCCCGAGAAAGACAGATTGTAGCTATAGAGGTAAAATTGAAGTTTTATTTCTTGAAGAAGAATCATGCCACGCCAGTCAATATTTCTACCTTTTGAGACTCACATGTGTGTAGATTGGTCAGTAAGAATGTATTACTTACTTTAACTTCCAACCCAATTACATCTCTGAAAAATATGGCCATCCCGCTACCTGCGATATAATTGCCCCATCGATCATTCGCAAAGTAGAAATTGGCGGGAAAAGAAACGAGATTTTCCAACTTAGAAGGCGATAGTCAATTTGTGCAAACGTGCGTGAAATTTAATCGCGTCGGTACAAGAGTTCTTGAAGGGGGTTGTTGACCCAATACATGACCTAATTGCAAGGTTGTAGCGAGGTTAAAGAAACATTTCTTAAAGAATTTATAAATCAAGAATTGATACACACGCTATAAATGGCGTTATTGGATCAGAGATGTTACTTTTGCAATGACCTGTCTATCAGGTGTTAAGTATATGATTGGATAGCAAAATATTGTGTTTATTTATTTATTTATTTATTTATTTATTTATTTATTTATTTATTTATTTATCTATTTATTTATTTATTTATTTATTTGATAAGAACTTCACTGATGACGGCGCCTGTAGTTTGATGAACGACTCTGGATAACTTGAAACGTTTCAACCGATATGATTGCAAATCAAGCAGCCAATATTTCCGTGTGATAATTATAATGATTTCTTTCAACAAATCTAAACCACGTATTTTATGTCAGTTAGTAAACACTGACCAAAAATCATGTAAAATTTGTATAAATAAGCAAACCCTGAAGAAGATGGCATTTTTTCAAGAGTTATTGCACGCGGTTTTTATCGTAGGGAAGATCATTTTTTTACCCTGAACACTAGGTACATTTTATGCTTATTTTTCTTGATAATTGTATTCATTTATTCAATGTGAATGTGAGTTGGAGAATACTGATCGGCGGCTTAAAGTTGAAATTTAATACAGGCAAAGAGTCAATAACTTACCTGTACTCTTCCATGGCCTGGGACAATGTGACGTAAAAACAGTTTCATGTATTTGGCGATCTTGTTTGTCTTTTCCTCCAGTTGACTGGTGTAGCCACTACGCATGCGTCTTACTTGCTTGCTGAGCAGCCTCCCTTGTCTGTTTGAAGGAGTCAGTGACGTGGTCTGCATTTGATATTGACGTCTACAGTGTGTCCGTATTGCTGAGATCTGGCTCTGAACTAAACCGATTGTCGTGGAAATTCTGTTATTTGCGGCTCCAGAAATGAATGACGTTTCACCGTCCAGGGCATCGTAACAATTCTGGAATTTTTGACATTGTCGTTTTGTTTTAACCTGAGATTTGGATTTTGAAAAATTTAGCAAGTGTTCGTCGACGTCGATGAACAATATCCGCGCAATTCCCTGGAAGAAGACAACTTTTGCCCAGTGCGGTACATGTCGTCTGCTATCAGCATTTTCACACAACATGGCGACGAGCGTTGTCATAGATACAGACACAGCGATTAACATCATGCTGAATATTAAGTAAGCAGTTAGCATAGGCACCATATTTGACGTTGGAGGTAGTAATTCAGCAACCAGGAGGCTGAACACATAAAGCGTCAATAGCAGTGAGATACTCAAATTTACTTTCTCTGACGAGTCGGATGGTAGAGAGAAAACTACCACAGTTAAAAAATTGACCAAAACACAAGGTATTATAAGATTTGCTGCATAATATAAGGGTTTCCTTTTGATTGTTATGTCAAAGATCACATCCGTGTAAGGTTCCTTTGTGGTAAACAGGAAAGATGAATTTCGTGTGCGCCCTCTCGAGTTCACAATATCCCATTCTGAGTTTCTGACAAAGTTTTCTTTTGGCACGTCCTCTCTCTTCAATATCAATTGGACTTGCCTGTTGACGTACATCCATAGCCCAAATCTTAATTCACAGTTTTGTGAATCCACAGGAAAGTAGGTTATATCCATAGTGCATGGAGTTCTCAATATCCCTGGGATAGACTGTATCACCCAGCCTCTATACCCTATCTCGGTTGTCAGTTTGGGTATGAACATCCGTGGAAATCCATCGAAATCATTGTCCGCACTAGAAAGCGTAAATATGAGAAAGAAAAATGTATTTACATCACTACGTGTTCGTTTATCTATCTATCTATCTATCTATCTATCTATCTATCTATCTATCTATCTATCTATCTATCTATCTATGTTTGTTTGCCAGTCTGCCTAACTGCCTGCCTCTCTCCTTTTTCCTTTATGTATGTCTCTCTGTATCTCGCTCTCTATGTCTATCTGTCTGCTTGGCCGATTTTTCCTGTCACTGTCTACTACCTACCTACGTTTCGATATACATATAAAAATTAAGCCACTAATGTTAGTCAATATCTCTGCATTAGCCATAGCATTAAATAGAATTTACGCAAAGTTACTGAAATCGCTATTGCCGCCTCGAAGAGTTGGTACGGCAACATTATGCTTTTATACGATCGATAATAAACTGGATGGTGACATGGCTGTTACGGCAGCATGACAGATTGCCATGACAATGAATTTGACGTGGGAGATGATGATGATGATGATGATGGTGGTGGTGGTGGTTTTAGCGGATGTTGTGGATGTTTGATGATGACAATGATGATATTATGTGTTGTGATGGTAGAAGCTATTGGGGCTGATGTTATTTTTGTCAATGCGATGGTTTTATTTTTGACATCGGTTCGTCGCACTACCAACTGATACTTCTTATGGGATAGAAAGAAAAATGGGATAGAAAGAAAACCATTCTAACAAAAGTTTATGAGGATGTTCTGCAGGATTTCACTTGTTTTCGAATAGCTTGTTTCACGTCGACAATTCCAATACTTTAAAAATTTGAATAAAACATGGTTTCCTACGCAAGCCTCAGACCATTGCAGTAACGCGTGCGAGCAATTCACAGCAGAGGGTGTTTCCGGGTACACTGTGTCATCATGGAAAAGTGCCATCAATGAATATTACCTGTTCAACAAAGCTGTATCCGGTGCCCATATGGTATCCATAGTAACGACGATTTTTGTCAATCCGTCGTAGTCATCCGGGTTCCATTGTAATCTTGTATCATTCCATTCCTGAAATGACAGTGTCTTTGCTGAGCTTTAACCATGATAGTGTTTTTGTTGAGGTTTCACTTTGCTAGTGTGTTTAGTAAGGTTTGCTGATGTAAGTAAATGGTTTATCTAAATCTTAGCAACGGTTGTTTGGTGCCCTGTGAGATAATTTATGTACACCTTTTGAGCGATACCCATTAAAGTCAATGACATTCAGTTATTTTCAATAAACAATAACAGTACATTGATTTGGCTATTACTGTTTTGAGGAACGGCAATTAGTTTTCCACGAAATATGATGATATTACACGGACTAACAACCACGATATGCTTGCTATCATCCGAATTATTCACTGAAAAAGAGTTCAGGATGAATCGATGCATACTTATACGCCGATTCCACATTCTGCTACAGTCCGTCCACGCTGCAGACACACGTTGCATGGAGTACAGTGCTAAAAGAGTCCATTAAAATCTAGAAGCACTGACGTAATGAGCCCATTAAACATTGAATCGCTAGTAAATTCATCAATCTATGGCAGCTACTGGTATTACCTTCTATTTGATCGCTGCAGTATAGTAGTTCACTGCAATATATCACCCTATTGTGAAGATAGTGTACATATATTTCTCTGGACATAATGCGTACAATGCCGAACGTTTTTGCTTTTTTGTTAGGTCATTCAATATATTGCTTTGTTTTTGATTTTCCATTCTCTTTTTACATCATTATCATCGCACCAAAGCACAGAATCTTGCACACTTAGAATGTTAATACTAAAGATAAGTACGAAAAAGGAGAGTCGCGTGATCTTTTCGCAGCCATGGTAATCATATTGACGTCGGATTAATAACAATCAGAAATTATTTCTGATCGAACAAAAACATAGAAATCAATTCCACCTGCCATTCTTGAAACAAAATAGTAGCATTACAATGGTTAGCCAGGATTGCTTTCTAACTCTATTGGCTTCCATTTATCGGTGTTTGGTGCAAAAATAAGCAGTGATGTAAATTACTGTGGAAGATATTGGAAAAAGAAACAAAGACAGAAAATGTTATTTATAAGAAGACATATAGATTTACCTGGTGTAGCCAGACTCTGGTTGTCATAATTTGGTACTTCTCATCCTGAAAAACAAGGGACGAAACCTTTTTTAATCAAGTAATATGAATGGTGAGGAATGAAACGTGTAAATTTTATGCGTAGTATCGCTGTATGGCTTGTCGTCAGAGGAATGCTCCCCTACGTGACTGTGTCAAGGATGATACTTTATACAGATGTAATCAAGACAGAATTGCATTTCGACTCAAATTAGTCACAGTAAAACAAATATACGAATGTAAATATAACATTGACAGCAGTTTTGTTTTTGTTTCCATTATTAGGTATGAAAGAATGGGCCGACAATGAATACAGAAATATAGTACGTATTATAAGTCATGTTATATAATCCTTACAGTCATCTATCTACCCATCCATCTATTCATCCATCCATCCATCCATCCTTCCATCCATGTATACATACATACATACATACATACATACATGCATACATGCATACATGCATACATACATACATACATACATACATACATACATACATACATACATACATACATACATACATACGTAAGTATGTACGTACATAGATACGTACATACATACATGCATACATACATACATAGTTTCCATTCATTGTAAAGAATACGCCATTGATAATATATCCTTTGGTGGTTTACTACTGTCAATAGTCCTTAAATAAAATACTATGTTATGTTATCAATCCAGAAATAATACTTCGTACAAACGACTAACATGAACTAGATGCCTGCAGAATTGTTCTCGGATTTAATATCAGAACGATTCTGTAAACGTAAATACATAGACCTTGCCCTGCTGTTGACATGACCTTCGAAGCCTCGCTCTGGATTAGCTTGCGTGAAATATTACTTCTTTCTACTATTTTCATTCGATATATAATATCGATTGATGGCGGAAGCACATTGCTTGCTTTATCTTATTTGTAAAACATGACCACCGCTGACATGAATCATTAACATATTCTTGGTAATACATTGAGTGATGGCGTCGTGAATCACGGGTTATATTGGATATGCAGACACCAGAGAACAGGCCATTAGTCTTTTGCCAACAAAATTGATTTATTAGTTTAAAAGAAATTGCATCGCAGTAATCTCATATTAAAGCGGTAAAATTGTACGCCGTCAAATGACAATGTCATTGCCTCCAACCATCCGGGTCGCTAACAGAATGATCGCTTCAAATGAAAATGAAATGAAATACTTTTCGAATAATAAATCGCGACTGGCCAAGTATTAATACATTAGAATCTGGTAATACATACAAAAAGTGCCTTTTACATAGAGTCCCTTTTATAACAGATGTCTTCTGTTCAATATTTCTTTAAAAGCGAACGTTATTAAGTTAGTCGTCCCTGAGTGCTTTTCTGGAGTATCCTTTGGAAATCTCTGAAGTGTCGGCGCATTGACAGACCCTACAAATGTGTACATCAAATAACGTGAACAGACAGTTTAATACTGCTGTCTAGTTAAATGTTATGTCTTCTATTGATCAGAAGCCCTGCAGAAACGTAGATGAATTTCACCTATTAAGACTAATGCTCACATAAGTGGCCGTAAATAGATATAATGTCTTCAAATGCGCACTATATGAACGTAGAATTGCAATACGCTAGTTTATAGCTTAATTGAAAGGGGTGCATTCTTTCGCTTCGTCTGCACTGTCTGTCTGTCTGTCTCTCCGTCTGTCTGTCTCTCTGTGTAGATATCTCTCTCTTTCTCTCTCTATATATAATTTGCAAAATGTCCCACACACGCCACTGTCACATGCTTTTATTTCAACAACACATTCTACACAGACGGCTTGTGTCTGGTCTGCAAAAGCATTTACGTCATGAGTCGACGCAAACAGACGAAGTGCACGTGATGAATTGGCCTTATAGGAATTATACAGACGTCGTAACCGTCATTTTAGGATTACATGTATCTTGGGTAAAGTTGGAGCTTGGTTGTTTTCTTTTTTATCGATTTCTTTGAGGTGGCAGCAAGCATTGAGCATGTATCTTGATACAGCGATAGTCAGCTTGCTTTGCCACGCGATGTTACATTCTCACACAGTTGTTATCGTAGAAAGTTTGAGTCACTTTCAAGGACCTAATGTCCAAGTAATATGAGTCAAAGTATGATATGAGTGAGACATGGTTAAGAAAAGTTAACATAAGCCATACATTCGTCGATAGATAATACTGTAGAGCTCATATGGTAGAGCTAGGAACCGATGAAGAGGAAATGCTATAGCAAGTTGATATAAGAGTGATGTTGACTGTGAGAAGTAAAGACATAGACAGTAAAACACAGACAGCAATACTATACATAACGACAGACAAAAGAGACCAATATTATCAGAAACCAGGACAGGGGTATAACTAGAGAGTCTGTAGACGACTAATTAAACAATGACATCGTTGGCGGCAAGCACATAAGAAGCCGACCAATAGAGGAAATGGAAGAGATTGAGAAGATATAGTAAAGGCCATTAAGGGACACACAGACACAGTCTGAGAAAGGTAGATATTAAAGAAATACAGTTAATCTACTTACACAGGGCAATTGAAGAAAACAGGGCATACAGACAGAGATAATAAAATTATTATAAAAAGGCAGACGGTAAGATGTGTTGTAAATATCGCGAGGGAGTTCAGATGAATAGAATGTTTAATTGTCGTCCTATCGTAATGGTCACAGTAAGACGGCAGCCACCATGGAGGCGCCAATTTTATCAGCCGTAATATTTATTATCAGAGAGCTGGAAGGTTTTTAAAGAAATGTTGATGGCTACGTTTTCAACAATCCGTTGGTTATGAAAACATCTTGGTTTCTGCGGTAAGGTAAATGTGCCATTCAAAGTAGACTGTTCAAAATTTACAAATAAACAAATGCAAGCTGATGAAACCATCTAGTGGATATTAGATCATTGCCGGTCCCCAGTCCCGGACACCGTTGCCTTCGATAGCGTTCTCAACATGTATCTTTGGAGTAGAACGCGCCTTGGGGACAGATATTCGGACTCCCAAACTTTTGCAAAACTTTACAAGTGTTCCTTCTCAGTGGGCTTGTTGAAGCTTGTTGACAAAGTGACGTTTTCACTGTCTTGCTTTTTGTGAAAATCAAAAATTCAATTTTGGCGATAGAGTTACCAATGTGCAGTCCTTCTGAATTTAAAATATGGGTACATTTGAGAATTATGTATATCAATACAAAGATTGCATGATGGTTTACATTGGTGATATTGAACGAGAATGCGTTAATGATGAGCAAAAGTTTAAATCGTACAGTTCCAGGCACCTACTACCATAACCGTAAACAACAATATTTATTTTATTTCATTTTATTTATTTATTTACACTTTTTAGAGCGGCCGAGTTAATTACTGGTAAGGTAATTTTCATCCGTGCTCATAAATAAATCAAGAAAAGGAAAATATTTAATACAACAAAAGTAAATCGCAAAGGCACGTTGTTTCTGACACATTCTTTCAATTTACATTTGAATGTACTCAGACTAGATAGTTCCCTTATATCATTCTGTGATGAATTCCACACTTTAGTGGTACAGAAATGAAAACTACATTGTGCAACATTTAGACACATCTAGGTACACAACAATCCTAGCGTTATGGAGAATGTAAAGTAATAATGGACATCACCTTGAGGAGTGAATAAGTGAGATAAATATTGTGGTCATTAACCATTCGCACATTTGAAACCTATGTTGCAAATATTTCAGTAATAGGTCAAATAATGAGTAGTGATCATTCGGAACGGCGAACGACACTTCTACGTGACTGTAGTCATTATTATGCATACAATTTTTTTCAGCTGTTAATTTTGGCGAAGAAGTTAGTAATTCATCACAGTATAATCGCCACTTTCTTTAATATATGAATATCACGTAGAGTTTTATCAAACAACAGAAGTATTTGCTATGCTTTCTCAACATGAACGCGAAAGTGTAGTCTCACTTGACTTTTTAGCGGTTAATTTGACAAAGATTTCCCCAAACTTCAGATACAACTTTACAGAAGAAAGGCAGCCAATTTAGGTACCGCAAGTTTGCAGAGAGTTATTCACTTAAAAACATTAATTTTAGTGAAAATCACACGAATCTCGCATGTGTCCTAAAAGTTTGTAGCAAATCATCGAAAACGCACAACTTAACGGAAAAAAGATCACAGATTAGGCAAATGCGCGTACTCATTCCCCTGCCGTCATACGTACGCGTAATTACGTACAACTAAACGACCGTCAGTGACAGTATGGATTAAGTAATAGTAATAATTATTTTAATGTAATATGATGAAAGGAATATGGTGACAGTACAAGGTTGTTTTTGCTTTGATTGGAAAAACAATAGATAGATAATGGACCCGTGCTGAGCCGGTACAAAATCATATTAGAGGGTATGTTTGCTATTCACAATCAATATTATCTTAGGGGGTATGTTTGCCATCCACAATTAACGTTATCTTAGAGGTATGTTTGTCATTTACAATTAACATTATCTTAGGGAGTATGTTTGTCATTTACAATTAACGTTATCTTAGAGGTATGTTTGCCATTCACAATTAACATCATCTTAGGGAATATGTTTGTCATTTACAATTAACATTATCTTAGGGAGTATGTTTGCCATTCACAATTAACATTATCTTAGGGGGTATGTTTGCTATTCACAGTTTCATGAAATCACTGATTTTCTTCTCAAAGGAGGTTGGTTGGTCCGGTGTTCTCCATGTGTATCAAATCATCTTGAAGCTAATGGCCGGAGCTCCCATGTTACACTTTTCTAAAAAAATAATTATTGGAACCCGGTTCACGTCAGTAAGTTACGCTAATACGCACCATTGCAACAGCAAATGCCGAAGTTTTGTTTTCAAATCCTATAAAACTTCAAAAACACATCACAGCCCTTCATCTGATATAGTACACTAGAATATTTAGAAATCTATATTTCAGGCCACACTTTCAACGAATCTGAACTAATCCAGGAGATCAATGTACATAATCTAAGAGCATTGATTCTGTATTCTTTATGACAATATTTATTTTGGCTGACGGCAAATGACGAATGCCGAGCTGCGCCTGATTACCAGGTCAGTTAAAATTTAAATTGTGTCGCCTCTACCGGAATAATTTGTCTTCCTCAGTGTCATCATGGAAACATCTGCCCCAGGGTGAATGCCTAAAGGTGTGTCGTCTGTCTAAATTGTCACAACCCCTGATATTCCATGGTTCTCCTTATACCCATTATAAATTACGTTATTGATAAAAGGGATTGCTTTCCTCAATCCGGTTCGATAACCTCAAGTGATACAAAGCACTCTACTCATCCGTGAAATCCTTTCTGACGTATCAAGATATACTAGATATATTTTTTCAAATCGGCGGGAAATGAAATTTGTAATTTCCATTCTACGAGCAATTTTGATTGTGTACATGTGGATCAATAGCTTTGGCCCTTAATTAAATTTTAAATATGATCAGACATGTGGGTCACCGGGTAGTGTACAGACGAACAGATTTGGGGGCAAACCAGTAATGAAATTCAAAATATTGGAAATTGCATCGCATCATAAACGAGGATTGTCAACTGATACAAAGGCATAACGTAATCACACATTTTGTCGTCAGCTTGATTAGTTTGATGATCAGATTCAAACTTGTCACCTTTAACCAGATTTTACCGAGATATTCTCGCACTGTTTTTGCCAGGATCATAAAACCGACTACCAGACAGTACTGCATGAATAATTGACTTGAAATAAAAGTCACACGTTCCTGTGATAATGACATTGAAATCTCAGTAGTCCAGCATACCAACACTGGTCTAATTCTATTTTTCCTCAAAATAAGGAAAGCGTCCGTTTCAATTTCCGTTGCATTCGAAATGAACTTGATTTTATTAGATTTATTTATGCGATAAAAAAAACAATCTAGCAACAGCTTAACGCCAAGTTCAATCGAGAGGCAATTTTCCATGGCAACCGTTTCATGTGCTAAGAAACGGGGAATAGATGTTGAGCTGTGTAACACCATCATTAAATATGTCGTGCCTCGTTTTGGACAATATGACAGCGAAGTTACATCTCATATACTGCTATTTTAATGACTGATTTACATGAAACTATATTGGCCATCTTGTGACAATTAGAATTATAAATCGTCGTTCATAAAAAACAGATTATATTCATAACCCAGACCGTACATACAAAATATTTTGTTGTATCTACTTGTATAAGAGTAAATGTGTTACCTATTTTTCTATTCCATCAATTCACATCTATATTGTGATGAAAAAAAATACAAATTCGTCGGGCGACACAACTCACGTAGAATACAGTGTCTTGAAACGTGTTACTTCAATGTTCCAATGCGCTATTCAATACACGTGGGGAAATACAATTTTCAACTTTTGGAAAATAGATCATGTCGTCGACATTTGACCTGGTTATAACATCATTACACTTTAAACATTGCCAGTTTGCGATAAAGTATTGGCTTCATGTTGGATCAATGTCCCAAAGTGCTATACTTCACATCAAGAAGAGTCATGTTCGCTATGAGGTCACTGCCCCTCTACCGATCGATCATGAACTCTAAGATACAATCAGGGACGTTAAGGCTCATATGACCTTTAGATGAGATACAATCTTGTATATAGTTTCGTACAATAAAGCGATCTGATCGTGCGTCTCTGTCTACTGATGTATAATGTAGCCATATCGTCAATCTATTATTCTGCTGTTTTTAAAATGTTCATTCGTTGAGGAGATAGTGAAAGACGTTCTTCCCTGTAGCTGAATATCCTGCAAAACGGGTTTTTAAATTATTTCATCTGCTTCAACAATGACTACATAGATGATTGAGACACGAAGTTGTTGTTGCTGCTGTTGCTGCTGCTCCTTTTTTCGTAAGAACTTGAATTGACTAGAATTGGTATTTATTTATTTAACAAGTCATAATTACATTATAATGGTGCAATTTACATTAAATTTCTCAGAAATTATGTCACATCCAGCAAAACCAAGGAAAAGTATATGAAAGTAAAACAAATCATTTTTAGTTTTGGATTTTTATGTGCAGAAATTGAAATTCCAAAGTGAGAGCATAAACTAGGGCGAGAGTTCAAAATATACTAATCATTGAACTCGATACAGCGGCACAGTAGGACTTAGAAGCAATGCTTTGTTGAAAAATCGTAACGATGGCAACTTGGACCTTTTACGCAAATCATCCACTCATTCTGGGAACTTACAGACTTCAACAGTTCCATTTATTGTAAAAATCATGATATTATTCAAATTAATGGTTTCCTGACAGAAAAGTAGCATTTAATATTGATAGATGAGATGATAATCAGCCAACTCTAGAAGCTTATCTCGAGTCAAGTACGCTTCATGTCCTTTATCCGCATATTCAGACTGACGTTTAAACTCCACATTATAAACACAATCGCTAAGAAGTTCTGTATCACAGATAAGATCTGACAATAGGTGATTGTTTTATGCGATACACACACTTATGTGAAAATCGTGATTTTTTTTAACCATAAAATCACCACGTTTAGTACACTTTCGGATATCTTTATCTTAGCTATCATGTCTTTAAGTTTATACAGAGTCATTGCTAGCCTTTAAATTGAAAAATGGCCGATTGGTAAAATTGGGGAAAATTGCTTCTCACTCTCCGCTGTCTGCTTTTATCACAGATCTCCATGGATACCAGTAACAAGCCTCATATTCTTTTAAGTTATGTTTCACGACAGGTTATGTTGACCTGCTGTCACTTTATTTATCATGCATTTATTCATCCATTCATTCATCCATTCATTCATTCATTCATTCATTCATTCATTCATTCATTCATTCATTCATTCATTTATTCATCCATCCATCCATCCATCCATCAATTCATCCTTCCATCATTCCATCCATTCAGTTCCACTTACTTACATCACAGGTGTTCATCACAGGTGTTCATCATGCACACTATCACTGGAATGAATCAAATGTCTGTCCGACATGACCTTTTCACACACTCCTGATACCAAATCGATTTATCGTATCGTCAGTATTTCTGATGAAAACCCTTGCCAACTTTATTTGAACAATATAAGGAATCAACATTGAAAATGTGAACTTTACGTGTATTCAAAAATAAAAACCAGTACCTTGAAAACAAATCTCACTGGCAAAAAATGTATAATTATTCACCATTATAGAGAACAATAGTATCATCGCGATATTACAGCCTAAATATCACTAATCGACGTATTATTTTGATAAATGGCGAGATTTTCCTCTGTCAGTTTGGTTAACTGACCGACCACAATAGAAAAAGAAGGATTTGCATCTCTTTGCGCATGCGTACGAGGTCTTTGGCGATTGGTTACCGACTGTTACTAGTGACATTAAAAAAAATTATCAAATGTAGTCTATGATATTGGTTTCTGTTTGAATGTTGGATAATTTGGCGACCAAACTCGTCAAACGGAACCGGATGACAATCTCGCGGTGTGATCGATTTACGCAGACGGCAGATCAATTTCTTTTGATAACAGACTATCCAGCACCATATGACATTAAGAGGCTTCGCATGTTCAGATAAATATTTGACATGACAAATATAATTGATCCCGCCGAGACAACATCTGCTGTTGTGCTCTTCTCATTATAAATATCTTAAATGTCAAACGTTGTTTCATGTCTGATTTTTTTTCAAAGAGCCTACAAGGAAAGAATAACGGCATTCGAAAGCACAAGTAGGTCGACCAGTTTATCTCCACAAAGTCTCGTGATATCGTAAGAAAACGAGAATACAAGCAAAATTACCATACTTATTTTCTGCTGATGATGCATTTCGACTGCATTTCAATTTATACGTAAATGGCCGAACGAAGAAACGAACGAGCAAAATGCATGGGTAAAGAAATTGACAAATAAATATATGAATAAAAGAATAAATAATTGAATAAAGTACACATTTGGGTAATGTACAGGGGCAATCAAAGGGTAGTTTGTGACCAATCAACCATACAAAGGAACATATTTGCATAATTGTTTCCACTTTTAGCAGCACATGTGACGCAAACGTACACTCAGAACAATCCAGAGCTATTCCCAGATTCCCTTTTTCACGGTAATGGCGTTTTTACGCATGCGTAGTGTCGTCCTGTTTGGTTGCTGCGTCAGGAAGGCTTTCAAGCAGGGAATTCAATCAAATCGCAAGTATTTGTTCACAAAACAAAACAGTTCTAGAATCTGCAAATGGATGTACTCGTCCGCTGCTGTGAGTACAAGAAAACAATTAGTTTTTCGTATCGTTAGTACAACTTGGAGCTACGTCGAGCAATTGCATAGGGTCCTTTAACTGATGCAATAAGATATCACATTAAAAGTGCTTGGGTCATGTAGAGCAAGTTGGCAAACTGGAATTCAAAAAGTGTATGACACTGAGCTGTCACAATGCATTAGGGAGTTCACCCTTTCACCACAATTTTCATATAGATGGATTTAACTTATCCACGGAATAATAAAGTTCGTGCACGGTTCGACCGTAAAAGGATTTAAACATTACAGAGGTAACATGCATGCTGGTTGATGTTTCAAAATGTACTTTTCCAATGGATTAAATTTCCATAACAGCTACAGACCATGATATACTTTTAGTAGAATTTAGAGACATCGCCGCCATCATTGGAAAGTACGTTGAAATGCAATACACTTTCTTGTCTAGATTCATTTTCTTTCAAATTATTCTGAAACATTTTTCTGATATTTCTGCAGTTTCCATCCAGACAAGTGTGAACCTTTTAAAACTATCATGGTGTTATATTACAGCATTAAATTGTATAAATGAAGGGAACAACACTTTCGAAAAGGAAGAAAAATGAAGGTCGGTATTTAAGCTTCTCTTTAATGTAAAATATCACATCTGAAAAGCTCAGATACGTTACACTCATACGACGAAAAGTAGCTTTCACTTAAACAGTAGAATGCAGGGTAATAAATCTAGATCCAGTATTCAAATCGCATGTTACAACATACTTTCAGGCAAAGTGTACATTGCTATTCAAATGGAAAGGACAGCAACGAACTGACCTTTTGGCAACTCATAACTAGGTAAAAATGCCACACTGAAATGCGATACTGAGTATTAATTACAATCAAGGAATTCCGAGCTCTAAATCAGCTGCAGAGATATAACATAACCAAATATTATCTTAAACTATGAACTATGAACAGAGACTTGCATAGCTCAACCATAAATGTACGATATAACACCTTTCCACCTTATAGTCATGAGGCGTAGAAGCTGAACACTCTACAAGTCGACAGTATGGGAACAGTTCGTAAATAGTCACTTTTGTTCTGAAAATTATCAGAAATATACCTTTCGTCATGTATGACATCCTTTTTATATTTTACTTGTGATATTTGGTTACGTATATTTGTTTAATATCAAAACGGCTGTACGTTGTCGTATTCAATTTATTTGGGAGAGAATGTTTGAGACGGTCAATTCAGCTGATATACACACACCGACTCGAAGTGAAACGACAGATCAAATGGTGCACTTATACGAGGAATTATTCAATACCACTCTGTGACAGATTGCTTTATTACCGACAGCCAAATCTGACCTGGAAAATCGTACAATGAAATGCAACACCAGCAGTAAAATTTGTACAGAGGCAACATGATTGTTGAATAAGGATACATAACCCGGAAGTCGTTTCCCTAGGGCTCTTTTCGGCAAGACTACAAATTAAACTGCCTACTCTAGAATATAGCAAATCTCTTCATGTTTCTCATATGGCCATGCCAGTAGATATTGATATTACCACGTCCCAGGTAATCGTTAACTGATGCTATCAAAGCTAGGAAAGGAGACAGTTGATCTTAGCAGAAATTGCAGACTAAGGTGTTATTTGACGTTTCAAGAGAAACAGAGCAATTACTCTATATTTGGCGCTCGGCAGAGAGCGGAGGGATGCGTCAAGTCCCTAAACAGTTAAGAAAATCAGTTGATACAATTTGACCAATCGATCAATAGAGTTTGAACTTCCAACGAGCACGTAGGAAAAATAATGACAGGGTTGCATGATAGCGTGTACAGTACGCGAAAGAAGACATATCGCGTTATACAAGACTGGACTGAAAATTCTCCTTCAAAACACTCCTATACTCTCCAAGACGACTTGATTTTATTTCATTCGGTTAACTGTCACTTAAGGCATATAACATTCGATTTTTTCGTTCTTAATCGACATGCCATGTTAATCCTTGTTTCACTAAGAGATGGGTGAATTTCGATTCAATTCTTTGCTTTGGATATTCGTGCAGGTAGGAACATATACGCGTTTCAACAAAGCGTTCCTAATAAATACTGCTCATCATTGTGAATTCTTGACATTGACAGTGCTTGAGGGTAAGTGGTGAATTTCCAACAGAGAGGAATTAAATCTACTGTATCGTTTGAAACAGCAGCCACGGACATTGTTTTGCACAGTCACACGGTTGTACCTTGAGTGAATATGTATACTAATTTACTCAGCTGCAATAATCTCCATAGTTTTCTTAGACAAATTATTGTAACGAGAATGTGATCGCTTTACGTCCTACGTTGGAATCAAACCACTGTGCGGAACACCTCGGGGCCATCCTGAGTCTTTAGAAATTTTGTGGTGACGGTACTCGGCAACATCACAGAAACTAACTTTCGAATTACATTGTCCAACAGACCTACTTGGTATACGCTCCAGGTTCAATGCATTCTCTGACAGCATCGAGCGAACCAAGATACTTATCCCTCTCTGTGTATATTTGGCGTTCTCTTTCTGGAGATTATCGTTTCGTAGCTTTCCTTCGTGGCTAGCAAGATTCAACGTTTTCTGGTCAAACAACATCCTATCTGCAGGCAGAAGGTAATTGCAGCGAATGCAAACATTACGCGACTACAAACGATTTCCTGTCATTACAGAGCTGACGTCATTCATTGAAATGTTCAGGAACTTGTTTAGATTGAAATCAATTCATGCAACTTTTATGGCAAGTTCTACCTGGCTTGCTGTAATGACACAAACATTTTGTGATACGCAGATATTATAGTTGTTGTCCGCTATATCTGCTGAAGGTAAGAAACACCTGTCAAACAAATAAATTTCGAATTCAGCTTTTATTCGCAAGAGACTGAATAATTCTACTTTTGACCTGCGACTAAATACATGCTTCTTGTTGGTACCACACTGACCTTTGAACTCAGTATGCACCAATATAAGTAGATAAACAAGCATGGATGTAAGACAATTAAATAGGTTGGTATGATCTGTCATTGATTCTGCGTTAATAATACTTGCCAACAATTAGAACTAAAAAGTTCCTTATCAATAATGAAGGCTGACATTGCCAGCTAAACAAAAGTTGTTTTGGACGACAACTACATGTGGAAGGAAAAATGAATAGAATGGATACTTAAATTGGATTCCTGTTCCATCTTTTGATGCTATCGGATCTTTTACTACGAATAAAATATTGCTCAATTTGAAATGGTTACGCATTTCTTTCCTTTAATGCAATGATGTTGATTTATAATACAAGGACCTACATCAAAATGTTACTTGCCTGAAGTTCACAGAGTGATTTGTTTGTCACGTGTGTAGATTATTGCACAGAATTGACAGCACTATCGATAGCGTGACAAGCGCATACACTAAGCACTCTATCACTCTGGCGATGTATTCATGCCAAAGCAAGGTCAATCGGTCGACGTCTTCAAAATATCTAATCACGCGGTTCTTTAAAACGTTTAGGCTTGTTGAAACAGGGAAAACACATTATCCACATCGCAACTCACACGGCACATTGCTTAGCAATGGTTTCATCCGTGAAATGTTTATCCTTTAATGTAGGTCAGATATCATTTTCTGTCACTTTTAAACTATGTCAATGGTTTTTTGTACATATCATGATGGGGCATTGCTCTTTCATATCTTTCAACCTACGCATGCTAGCATCAGTATAAAGGCCGAGTACCGTTATAACTCAATGACATAAATAATGACGGCCATTGTTCTTTGCTAAGAGTATTATGAATGATCTACTGTTTGAAAATAAGATTGTATGTGTATGTTTTCACTTCAAAAACGAATGAATTATCAGGTGAGAAGAGCACAGAGATGGCTCAAATCTCGCTAAAATATGTCTGCAAAAACACTTGGTTTAAACGTGAATGAAAGTGTTCTCAAACGCATTTGCTTGAAATTGCTCCACAAAAATATTAAGGCAGTAAATTATGTGGGATGTACAAGTGAAGTAGTCAGGCTGGATGATGTATGGGTACAGTCAACGAAGAGTCAAATTAATCAAAAACCTCGCATAACACGAAACATAATGGTATTAGCATCGGGAGAATAATTCGATATGTCTTATGCAATGCCATCGTCTCTTCAATTTCCGATGATGTATTTGATGGAGAGAATCATTGATGCATACGACCAACGAGAGATTGGACGCAGTGATGAATGAACATTACAGCGTCATTATTTTTACATCATTTCAAAGAATGGTTATACCTACCACATCAATCAGCTGGTTGAGAGTTAGATACAGGTAGACAGAAACGGAGTCGTTGCTGTTGTCAACAGGCCTTGCTGCTTTGGAGTAACCGTCAAACAAGTGTTCGTGTAATCTCTCCTCGGGAGACACGTTCTCATTGTAATCTACAAAAAGAAAATTTTATATGATTATTTTGTAATATCACTGATATATAATAATTATCAAAATCATACCATCCCACACGAACCAAACTCTCTCTCAGGTCAGCAATTGTCTGGCATGTACTCTTTTCCATTCATTTTTTTAGTCTCTGTTAAACATGTTCTGTCCGACGATCTTTTGTCCGTTGGCAAATTTAGCCCAAATCCCGAGAATGTCGCTCTCTTTCTTGCCAAATCACACCATACCATACAGAGGCCTATTCATGTGTACTACCGTTGAGTTTATCCCAAGATTGTATTTTGAAAATCAGTCCCTATACTTGTTTTTTCTCCAAGTCAAAACTCTAAAATATCAGTACATCATATTGCACTCCTCAAGCGTGACCAACCGTCATGCCTGACCTCTCCGCATAATTACCCGGATGTACACCTCAACAGAACGTCTTACCAACCGGTACGGGTACTGGTGCATGCAATGCACACATATAGAGCACCCATTCAGTTTTCACATGTTTCCACACTAAGTTATTTTCTCCATCAATCATACTCTTGTTTGCAAATTTAGTTTAGTGCTCTGTAAAGCTTGTAGATTCATACTTTCATTATTTTTACTTCAGGAAGCTGAAGGCAAAGATTCCTTTATTAGTAAATTCGTGCTGCAATGGAATAAACGAGAGGAAATGATCGACCGTAGCCTTCAGGGACAAGAAAAGGTGGAGTGAATTGGTTGCTATCGGTTAGTGTTAGGATGACGTATATCTGACGAAGGAAGGCGTCAAAGATTGATGGCTGATTAGCAGTATTTTTGAATTATTCTATGTTAGGTGATACTATTTTCTCCGAGGCGTCGTCTGCGTAAGCTTGAATCAGCCATTTTTTCAGTTTGTAAAGAGCTCGAGTTGACAGTTACACAAAAGCCTATATCAGCACGCCGAAAGGATGACAAGGCTTCTGTGGCAAGCTTTATGTTGGATGTCAAACAGTGTTTCGTTTCTTTGATTATGATTCGTTACAAGTATTCCTAAATGAGAGTAATGTTGACCTAGCTTGGCAATGCGTCACTTGTCGACAGAAATAACTCAATGGAAGGGTTCTTATATTGACAAAAAGACTCCCATTATTTACTGATTTCCGACAAAGCTTATCTACATGGTCAACCGCAATTCTTCACCAAAACATGGAATGCAAATGCAATTTACAGGAATAAAAAGATGAAACGCATAAAAAATTACGATAATGTTCTTGGTCGACGGCATTGCTTGGACTTTTTATTCTGAATTGCTAACAATGAAAGTGAAGAATAAATACAAAATATATTGACCTATTCAGTTGAAGGTGATAATTTTTGTAAAAACAAACGAAAACACACAGTATGCTGCCAACCAGTTAATATAAATGTAACCATGGGTGATTTTGCATTTTAGCATGATATTCTGACGTAGTTTTTGACGAAATTACTAACATAATATCTCTGATAATAGAGATAACATGGATAATATCTTTTCGGAACCACTCCCTGCTGCGATTTGAAAAATTCCCCCTCTCGCCCATTATTCCCCCCTCTCACTACCCGCTGTTCGGAAATCTCCCTGCTTCCCTTCTCCCACCAAAAAAGAGCTCACTCCGCCCTCTTTTACTGAAATCTCTTTTCAAAATGCTTTTTCCATGCCCATGGGTAATTTCACAAAAACTGGATAGGTTATACTCTCTACTCAGCCTTTGAGGCCCTTTTATAAAGTTGACTGCTGAACAGTCACGATGGAATAGAAATGTCTCTACCCGCTAATGAGGAAACACTACAGGTCTCCCCTTTCCCTGTCCACTGATACTCAAAGAATTGCTAGCAAATAACCGTCCGTGTACGATCACCTTTTTGCACGAACAGCTTTGTTGCCTATGCTCTGTATTCTGGCAACGTTGGGGAGGGTTGTATTACTATAATTGTATTTTATCATCATGTGTGCTTTTAGCAGTTTAAAACAGCTTTCTCGGTAGTTTAGCAATGGTAACGGGAGAAAACGAATTTTTAAAATTAAGTGACAGACTGTCAACGGAAAGTCAGAGCCGATACGGAGTATTGAACAACTGGGACACGCCTTAGCCTACGCGTACTTTGCCCTTATGGCAGTGGAAGTGAAGCAGACGACAAAAAGTGACAATTCTGGTACGGTTAAGCGCATTCAAAATTCGCAAAAAAGACAGCTCTAAAAGCAGTATTTAAAAGGTTTTCGCTGCTATGTATTCAACAATCAGCATTTTTTATTTTAAAATTGAATTTGTCCTTGCTCGAAATCCATCCAGCTATCGAAACAGATGTGTATTCAACTTCTATGAAAGCTGAAAGTTCGTTGAACGCTGGTACTAAGTCTTATTACTATTTTACCTAAGCCGATGTGAGCTCCTCTTACCAGTACGATGATCGGACTGATGGCATATAATTACTATTTTAGTCGACAAATTATGTTGTTGGGAATTCGTTCACAATATTTTATCGTTATCACAGTTGTCTGATGGTGCTGCAAAGTTTGACCCTATTGATTTTGGAGAATATACACGACTGTTTACTGAGGAAAATACAAGAATAACGTCAATTAATCACATCATTACAGATCTGCCTTGTGTCGCTTTTTTTTACTAGGTTAAGAGAGAGAGAGAGAGAGAGAGAGAGAGAGAGAGAGAGAGAGAGAGAGAGAGAGAGAGCAACAATTCATAATTGCGACAAGTACCTTTCTTTCAGTCTCTATGATACATGTTTGCCGCTATCGATAATTTATCGAGCGTTGAAAGACCCTACAGTGGATAAATTTTATCGTGACTTTTGTCGGTAAAATATGAATAACAGCATAATTTTGACAATTGGGATTTACATCTTTATTGATTGGCAAATGTTATAGATATACCCATGACATCATTTGGACAATATGCGCCTCGGGAGAATCAATTCTGTGAAAACGAGTCTTTCAAATTTCATTCAATTGAAATGTATGCGAGAAAACATTCACAGACAGTATACTTATTTTCAGTTTATAAATATCAGTAAAATATCATATTCTATCGCTTTGGCGCTTAAATGTTATCTCAGTGGAGTCCAGCTCAGGACAGTCAGTATCTATTTTTCGTGTATGGCGGAGGTGTCGAGTACTTATTCACTATATGCTGTTTTAGTTTTGCCCAAAGGCAATAGTTACGTAGCTTCTGGCGATTCAAAACATGTGCGACAGAAGTTACATAATACAGGCTCCGATCGGTAGGCATGTAAGGGAAACTTGTGATCCTATCAGTATTTGTCGACACTTTTGGGAAACAGGACAGTACATATATGCCATCGTCTAATATTACGTAAACAGAGGCTTTCCATCGACGACTTTGTAAATCGGACTGGCTCATCAAAGATCGATTTGTACAATTGAAGTGAGAGGCAAGTAAAACAAACAAACAAAAAAAAAGCAGACAGACAGACAAGTAAGAGTAATATCGAAATATTAGTTCTCACGTCCCTAGTGCGCTGGGAGTGTGAGAACACAGTGTGAGAACAATTTGTTCTCACACTCTGTATTGTTGCGCGACCGAGCACCTCGTATGTGAAACGTATGTTGATTGGTCAATTCTGCTCAGCGCCTAGTCCTCTGTACGAATTATTTGACGAATAGAACATCGCGTAATGTACAACTGGCACTATAGGGGACGGACGACTGAACCGCAGAGTGAACAGGTTGTTCTAGATTTGATTACGGTCAGCGCGGCGTCGGCATCAAATACACGGAGGATGACCGCTTTTATGTTGTAACGGGAGAATTCAGGCCATTACAAACCTATCGGCTATTTACGCTCGTCGACATATTTTCTGGAGAGGAATACGAACCGACTTGACAGCGATACAGTTAGCGAAAGACTTCGATGAGCGAGCCATTTGCACACGAGGCTGTAGCAGACGACAGCTTTCACGCAATGTCATCAACAGATGGCCACCAGAGCTGTTTCGCAACATTTTCCTCAGATGACCTGGAGAATTTTGTGGCTGACCAACAAAACAAAATTGCCATATCGGTAATATACATGTTAACGTGTTTGATATGCTCATCAATGAACGGAACTTCATTTTTCTTTGCGGAATGATACAAATGAAACAAGTGCAATCGTGTGCTGGTTTTTGATAGTATAAACCTACCACAATAAAATGCAATTTTCTAAAGATATTGGAGGGACGTGAGAAAAATAATCCCACACCCCAATGGGTTGGGATGGAATGTCTCACACTCGTTGGGGAATTCTGTCTCCACACGAGCCGAAGGCGAGTGTGAGACAGAATTCCCCAACTCGTGTGAGACATTCCATCCCAACCCGTTGGGGTGTGGGATTCTATTATTCTCGCACTCCCCTGTATTCTTTGTAAATTCTCACTTATGAGATATTAGTTTACCTAAAACGATACAGAAACAAGAACTGAGAATAGAATTCATGCAGATTTTGATAGTTTTCAACGATTCAGAGGTACTTCTTTAGTACCTTATGTTCTGAAGTAGTCAGCATTTGTTTGTTTTAGGAGGGCGGGGTGAGCGAATAATGATCTTCACCTTCTCTTGAGCCATAGTGAGCAAATATTTCAAAGGTTTGAGAGTCGTTCCACATCTCAGATATCACATGGCAAGGGTCAGAACAAATGAGGCGGCTGCAAACGAGACGTCTTCAACCACAATATGGTGGACTATGCTATGGCGGTTGAAAGGAATCATTCCGTCGGCAAATCCCGAATTAGACTCGGACTGCACTCATCAAGGACCTCGTTCAGGAATTACTGACATTACGAAGGTTGTGTATTTCAGAACTTTCTGACTTTAAATGCTCAATTGTTTCTGACAAATTGTATTCTCTTGCAATAACATTATATAGCATATTTCAAACATAAAGTTACTTTCCTGTACAAATTATAAATCGCTGAAATCGCATTTCGTGTTCCATTAACTTTTGTCAACAAGTCATCGTTGATGACACAGTCCCCACTTGCTAATGGGTACTTTGATTACAGGTCCTCAGAGAGGATAGAGTCCTCTTCATTAGGTCTGTGATAAAAATACTTTTGAATAAATTCGCTTGATACATGTCTGAGCTGTAGTTCAGGACATGAAAAAATCGTAATATAATGGCCACATGGCGGCCTTATTGGATCGTATCACAGAACAAATCTATGTGCATATGTATGACAGACATCTATCTCTATGGGTTTGCTCAGAATTCGATATATGCATAATTAATGAGGTACAGTATGAAGCATCATAAGCTGTGCCATCATACCATATATGAAGGGTGTACAACTTGTAGTTACTGAGTTATGGACAAATATGTATATTTGAGGTCAAAGGTCATCGAGGTCACGTGATATTTTGTCAAAATAATTGTATTGCTAAGTTATCCCTATATACCAAAAATCAGACCTCTAGCTCTATTGACTCGTTCAAAATTAGATATGCACATAATTAATGAGGTACAATATGTGGCGTCATCAGGTGTCCCATCATACCATATATGAAGGGTGTAACACTTGAGGTTTCTGAGTTATGGACAAATATGTATATTTGAGGTCAAAGGTCACTGAGGTCACATGACATTTTGTCAAAATAATTGTATTGCTTTAAGTTATCCCTATATACCAAAAATCAGACCTCTAGCTCTATTGGCTCGCCTAAAATTAGATATGCGCATAATTGATGAGGTACAATATGTGGCGTCATAAGCTGTCCCATCATACCATATATGAAGGGTGTAGCACTTGTGGTTACTGAGTTATGGACAAATATGTATATTTGAGGTCAAAGGTCACCAAGGTCACATGACATTTTGTCAAAAAAATTGTATTGCTAAGTTATCCCTATATACCAACCAGATATGAACTGAAAATGCCCACGTGTTTCATTATATATTGCAGTTATATGCAAACTGAACCCTTGCCACATTTCTGCAACTTCATTGAAAGTGTTATGATCAACATAACGAATAATATTCACCACAGATTAATTCTAAATCCAAATATATATCCCCAATCAGGAAAGTTCATTAAAATATGCAAATAAGGAATTGATTGAAATGTTCTCATTAAATATGCAAATTAGGAATAGGCTGAAGTAAAAATGTTAAATGACTTTTAATAATCTCGTATCATAGTATCTTTAATGTACAAAACAATTTGTCAGCTTTGGTCTGGTCAAGACAGGTAAATATCCTTAATTAGGAAAGTTCATTAAATTTGCAAATAAGGTATTGGCTAAAGTAAACCAGATATGAACTGAAAATGCTCACGTGTTTCATTATATATTGCATTTATGTGCAAGTTTGAACCTTTGCTACATGCTTTGCTACATTTAAAGAGTTATGATCAACACAATGAATTTCACCACAGATCAAATCTAAAGGTCATTAAGTATTCAAATATGTAATTAGCTGAAATAAAAATAATTAATTTCTTTGAGTACTGTCATTGTATCACAATATAGCATGTGTAATTACCTTTGGTCAAGTCCTTCAAGCTCTATATGCCAAACCGTGAAAGCTTGTTAGCTATTTATGCAAATTATGAATTAGCTGACATGAAAATGCAAAATGACTTTCAATACTGTTATAACCTGGTATAATGATCAATGTACACAGCATGTTTCGCCAAATTTTATCAAGTAAATGCCAGTATATATCCCTAATTTGGAAGGTTCATTAAATATGCATATTGGGAATTGGCTGAAAAAAAATGTCACATGACTTTCAATAATCTTGTATCATAGTATCTTTAATGTACATAGCAAGTTTTGCCAACTTTGGTCAAGTCAAAACAGATAAATACGCTAATAAATGCGGGATATCGGACCGCAGGCGGGCGAAGATTGCATTATAAGCGCGCCAACCCAAACTCACTGCATGGACATCACATTTACGAATCGAAGTCCAAAGTCAACTACGTCATTGTTAGAATAAGAGAGGTTTTCCATCACACGGGAGCATACCACAACAAATTTTGCACAGATGGCGTTGCACTGGCATTGAAAAAGGGTGCATGGGAGCATGGAACGCGGGCAGTTTCCCTCGCTATGGGTAGGAAATGCGTTGAGCAAGAACACACTTCCGGGTTCGCAAAAAACGAGGATCCCATTTACGGGGCGCTCAAATATAACTATTTGCTGTGATACATAGCAGAGGCGTATATGTTTGTGATGCTGAGAATAACATCAGTAAATAAATGACGGGTTTTAAAAGTTGACGTTTTTTGCGATGAAACAGACTTCTGAAGGTAGCTCGCTTGGGGAACACGTCATCCCGGCCGCTGTCCGCTTTGATCCCAGTAATTCACACTGGTTTTGGTCGGCCCCAGGTACCCAAGTCACTTCGACCCCGTCACACTTTTGCCTACATGTCCACGGAGACGATTCAACATATTCCACAACAAAGCCAAGACAAAAATTGAAAATATCAATAAAATGGCTTCACAAAGGCTGAAATACACGATACTCGATGAAGTATGAAGTTTATGAAATGAAATCAAATTGACAACACAAGTGTTTGTCTCGGGTAATACCACTTGAGGTTGAACTATTCTACAGACTGTTTTTTCCATACAGTGCAGTATTTGTCAGTGACAAATTAATCTTTGCAATACATTTTTTTGCGATGAGCTGGAAATTTGATTAATATCGAGTTAATGTACATAAATATTCCGTTATTTACTGGGACACGTTTATTTTCTCGATCCGCTATCTGCGGACTACGTGCTGAAGTACATTGACTGTTCATGTCAACGATCGTTTCTCCCTCTGCAGAGTTTCTGTATGAAATCAACAATGCTGTACCTCGATCACACGATAGTGACGCTATGTAGCTGTGCAGTATTGAATCATAAAATGGCCACCTCGTCTAACAGTAACACGTATTGTCGGGATTATCGTACGGAAAAAAGACTGCAAAAGTAAGACTTATGAATCTTCATCAGAATTGAACACATCATGATTGTACACGAGTATCAACCGTGAATGCACGTTGAGCTCGGCAGTTACACAAGCATGGTACGCTACATGCGTAGCCCTACGAGTATGGCGACAGTGTCCGGCTTTGGCTACGCCGGGGGCTACGCCGCCTGCCGGAGGTGGGAGGCGGCGTAGCCAAAGCCAGACACTCTCGCCATACTCGTAGGGCTAGCTACATGCACTGCCGCGATGCCGATCGTATGCATTCCAAGGCCTATCCCGGAATTTGTTTCACAAACAACCTCAAAGGAGAGCAAACATACTTCTATGGACAATGACGAATACGTTTCTTGGCGAAGCAAAATCAAAACAGTGCAGAAGTACATGAAGTAGGTCATGGCCTTGGACTCTGTGCACGAACCTGATTGGACACTTCAATACCTTTGACCCAAAGTAATATTATTCATCAGCACTTCCATGCCATGAGGCTAGGTAGAGAACGTATTAGCCCTGCGTACGATGCTGTGTGTTCCGCTACAGCTAATAATAGCCCCGCTCACCACAGCCCTGCAAAGACCCGTACGTAGAGTTGGTGACTTCAAATCCATTTTTGGACTTGACGTAAAAAGCCAAATTACTGCCGAAATTCAGCGTTCTTGGGCCCAAGTCGTATCCCTGCCTACCTCAGCTACTCGATCGCTTCCAAAAATGCCAGTCTTTTATTCTTTTTTCGTAAATAACCGTCGATGTCGGCAACTCTCTCGCTAGCCCTGCGTACGTACGCAGTGTACGCTGTGTGTTAGGAACGCACACAGGGAATGCACAGCGTACACTGCGTACGTACGCAGGGCTAGCGAGAGAGTTGCCGACATCGACGGTTATTTACGAAAAAAGAATAAAAGACTGGCATTTTTGGAAGCGATCGAGTAGCTGAGGTAGGCAGGGATATGACTTGGGCCCAAGAACGCTGAATTTTGGCAGTAATTTGGCTTTTTACGTCAAGTCCCAAAATGGATTTGAAGTCACCAACTCTACGTACGGGCCTTTGCAGGGCTGTGGTGAGCGGGCTATTAGCTGTAGCGGAACACACAGCATCGTACGCAGGGCTAAGAACGTATGTACTCATTTCTGGCGATCGAGCAGCGAGGGAAACAATCAATTACCAAGGATAAAGCTAATTTGCTAAACGATATTTTATCTTGAATAGTGAGTTGAATGAGTAATAAAATATCATATTTTTAATGTTCAATACGAGGTTGAAACACGGAGGGACCGTGGTTGAAACCAGAGCTATCCAGCTGCAGCTGTAGCCAACCTGGACAAGCACATTTCACAGCGCCCTCAAACAGTCGATTGTTTTCACTTGTCATACGCGGCGTAACAGAAAAATTAAAACTTTCATAACTTCATTAATATCCAAGCCATGCCCACCAAAACCTTTTCAGTTCTAGCCATTTGAATTCTGAAGATGTCTACCAAATTTGACTGAAATACGTTCAGCCGTTTTTGAGAAAATGGACCAACAGACAGACAGACACACAGACAGACAGACATCGCTGCGACATATGCCCACGTGTTCACACGTGGGCAAAAAATCAGACCTCTAGCTCTATTGACTCGCTCAAAATTAGATATGCACATAATTAATGAGGTACAATATGTGGCGTCATAGTGTGTCCCATCATACCATACATGAAGGATGTAGCACTTGTGTTTACTGAGTTATGGACAAATATGTATATTTGAGGTCAAAGGTCACCGAGGTCACGCGACATTTTGTCAAAATATCTGAGATATTTGCGTGAACGGATGGACTCACGGATGGACTCATGGACGGACATGACCCAATCTATAAGCCCCCTGGACTTCATCCCTGTTGACTAAAAACTGTGTCACTGCATCCTTTTTGCAATATGAATAAGATGAGAAACTAAATTTTTATTTTTCTTGGCCTTATACATGGGAGTCTATGGACTGCCTTATACATGGGAGTCTATGGACTGCCTAATACATGGGAGTCTATGGAGACTGCCTTATACATGGGAGTCTATGGAGGTGAAAACTAAAAAGTCCTCTAACACGGCCAAATTTGATCGCATTGTGAAACAAATCGACGTGCATCTGTATGGGGTAGGGTACTATCCTTGTGCAAAGTTTGAAAGAAATTGACCTGGGCATGTCTGAGATATCTGCGTGAACGGACGGACGGACGGACACACGGACGCACGCACGCACGCACGGACGCACGCACGCACACACGCACGGACATGACCAAACCTATAAGTCCCCCCGGACGGTGTCCGTGGGGACTAACAAAGCAATAAAAATGTAAACGTTATGCATCTTATCTGATTTGTTTTGCATATCAATCAATAGGAGTGTAAAGAAATGAAAAATTCATGCGACGAATTTGCCTGTGGTTTATTTTGATTGTTTCTGACTGAAATTTTTTATACTGAATTGAATAATCGAGCCGAGTCAATGTATCAACATGACTGAGGAACCCGGTTAAGATCTCTCAAAGTTCTCGTAAAATGCATTTCCAATATAATTTTCACGGTGAACCTACCATGAACTCATTTACATGTAAATGTACACACGTTTTCAGTCTCCCATCATGCACTGGGTGGTTGGTTTAAGGAATCAGATGCAGATGGACATGCAGTGTTTGGATTTCGTCAAGTAAACCGTTAACAGCTGCAGGGAGCCGATCTCATTTTACAAGCCTGTCAATGACATCTGCGTACGGCTGGTCAAGAACAAATATTTACTGAAAAATCGGGCAGCTTTTGACATAAATACAAATGTATAAAGTCGATGCTTTTACATTGTTTGCATGGTTATTTCTTCTTGACGGTCCCTTTGTAGCCAGAAAGGAAACGTAATGCTAACATTTACTTAATATTTTAAAATCATTAATCTGGCTAAGTGAACATGGCTTTTGTCGCCTTAATCTCTGGAAAGAATGTTTGCTTGAATACCATGGAGTTTACGCAACAGCACGGACACAATGCCAACATGGAATGTCAGAGACAGACAAACAGATAGATAGATAGATAGATAGATAGATAGATAGATAGATAGATAGATAGATAGATAGATAGAGAGATAGATAGATAGATAGATAGATAGATAGATAGATAGATAGATAGATAGATAGATAGACAGACAGACACACAGACAGACAGACAGATAGATAGATAGATAGATAGATAGATAGATAGATAGATAGATAGATAGATAGATAGATAGATAGATAGATAGATAGATAGATAGATAGATAGATAGATAGATAGATAGATAGATAGATAGATAGATAGATAGATAGATAGATAGATAGATAGATAGATAGATAGATAGACAGACAGACAGACAGAACGAAAGAGGTTAGGTAGGTAGGTGGGTAGGTCATGGGTAGGTGGAAGGACGGGTGGGATACGTGGAGAAATGGCTAGCGGATCAGTGGATTCAGTTACAGTAAGTTCACTAAGTTGATAGAAATTTATCTAAAGCTAAGTGAAATACTTATTTTTAGAAGCAACAAAGGAACCGCTACAAAGTGTAAGATTTGTTATGTTGGTCCAATGAGTTTAGATCATGCACATCATAAGTTACACACGATCCAAAACAAATTATACGTTTTATTTCTCTTATGAAAAGAAATTTACAAACGCTGACATACATGACATGTGCCAGAGTTACTGTAGAAATCGTGGAATGTGTGTGTTTAATTTTACAATTTACAAACATCTCGTTTGCCCCATCGATATATACAAATACCAAACAATCGTATCATTCAGTAACGTATTTTAATAAATGTTTGTTTGTCATTTTGCCATGTTGATTAAAAGGACAGTGACTGTGATTCTAATGTTGTTTACATGTCATATCGTGTGTTTTGACACGCTATAACTTCAAATGTCAGTACTTTAACTGGCTATAGCATAACTGCCTTTTTTGAGCTGTTTACATGTGTATGTAGTACATGGGGGTGAGGAGTAGAGGGTCCACACTAAGCCGTACTACAACTCAACATAACCCCCGGGTATATTTCAGATCAATGCAACGAAATGCCTCCTCAGACAAACAGATGGTAATTATGGATAACTGTGCTCGCTTCGGATTCCCTTTGGTATGTTATGCCAGAGCATTACCATCTCTGTCAAATACATCTACAAAGTAGTGTGTTGACGGGTCATAAACAAGGCCGCGGAACTATCCAAACGAAACAAAAAACAATCATTGTAGACTTGTCAAAACATACGAAATGGTGATAGGACCCATATGTGAACAAAGTAATGATACTATCTCCTTCACAGTAAAATGTGGGAGAACAAATTACCTTGGCGAATATTTTAGGGCAATCTGATATCCTTTCCGAAAGATATTCTTGGCCATGCCCTTGAGTAAAAGGGTATTGTAAAAACAATTTATAGATCAAACGGCTTGGAAATCGATGCAACCATAACAGTTGTCAAGAGATGAGGCTTGAACAGCTAAAATTGCACCAAATGTCGCACTTAATTGGTAGGAAATGAACAATTCATTATGTAGCGAGGTCATATCGCCAATCTGTAATAGGACTAATTGCTAAACCTTCAAAAGAATGGCATGTTCTCTGTCAGCTGTGTACACAATCTCATTAACATAATTACACCATCACCAAGAAGACGTATATATCAAACAGCGATGGCCTTAAATCTCTGCAGGACACCCTAATAGACTCTCCTTAAATTCTTCATTACCACGATCACGAAATTAAACTTGGCAAAGGTCACTTTTATGACTCACGATGACCTTTCTTCTTAAACCTTAAATGTAATTGGTTTAGCCAAGAATAAATCACTCTTAAGCTGCCCGTTTATTGGCTTTTTTTCAAGTTAGCTAAAGCGGGGATTCGGTTTTCTAGACACCTGGGGTTTCATTTGATGCAATATTTGGTCAAACTGAAGTTCTGGCGCTTATAACTGAACATGCACAAATTACATACATACATACATACATACATACATACATACATACATACATACATACATACATACATACATACATACATACATACAGACAGACAGACAGACAGACAGACAGACAGACATACATACATACAGACATGCATACAGACATGCATGCATGCATGCATGCATACATACATAAATACATACATAAATACATACATACATACATACATACATACATACATACATACATACATACATACATACATACATACATACATACATACATACATACATACATACATACATACAGGTATGCATGCATGCATGCATGCATGCATGCATACATACATACATACATACATACATACATACATACATACATACATACATACATACATACATACATACATACATACATACATACATACATACATACATACATACATACATACATACATACAGGTATGCATGCATGCATGCATGCATGCATACATACATACATACATACATACATACATACATACATACATACATACATCACTGACGTGTACAATATGTCACTATGCAATAAGATAACCATTCTTTCTAATTCATCTGTATATATTAAGGAATGTGATCTTGCACTTGGGTTTCAATTTACTATTAAGCCCGCATAAACATATCAAATTGCTACACGATGTATTCATCATGATTTAGTTTCATTCTTCAGGGCATTCATTCCATACAGCGTCTACAGGCAACTTATTTTCTATTCAAATTTACTGCATGAGGTAATTTGAATACGGCAATTTATCAATTGGTTTGCTTGAAGCATGTGTGAAGTCATTACGTCCCCTGAGTACATGTGGCCTCAGTAGTCGCTCTGATTTATTCCTTATTTTATTACCTTAAACTTCTACACGCTTGCAGGGCACGGCGAATGCAGCGATAAAAACCTAGTTACTGTAATGACCGCTCAAGCATTAGTTGCAACTACATTTTTCACTCTCATCTCGGCCCCATCAGTAAGAAGGCAAGCCCGCATAACATGGTTGGCCAATATCTGTACCATCTCTGACGAAACGACATGTTTTAATGTTCAATTACCGCATATCGCTAATATTGATTTGTGTTACCGGGGAAAACCACGCGGTTTTCTGCCAACATTGTTACTCGTTATGACGATGCTATGTAAAAGGTTTAGAATACAAATATTAACTCAGTTTGATATTTATACAACAACACATACAAGGAAAACGTTTTTCTCCGTTGGTTTTAGTATGAATGCTCGACTCTATGCCTTTGTAAGCTGATCAGCATGGGGTTATGCTTGCTTGAGAACCCACGACTGAGGTGTGCAGTTACTATGGCGTTTGTCGAGTCTCATAGACAGAACAAGCCGTGTGAAATTAGCTGTGAAACAACAGTGTGCCGTGCTCGTTTTCTCGTCAACACTGCCAAACCTCATGCTAATTCAGTGCACCACATAGTCTTCGCTGTATTGAATGGCGACAAATATAATGTTCAACTTACCGTTACCGGCAGTCAGTTGATCAAAGGCCACGAAAATCAACATCATGGCGAGCCAGATCATTTCAACCGTTACGTGAAAGTCCATCCTGTCTCATTTGAAGATGAATATTTACAAGACTTCGGCATATGAACGACGATGTAGTTAAGTCGCGATTTTGTTCCCTGCCACGGAAGCCTCGTCTACGCTGATGGATGGAAGCAATACGCTTTCCCCAATGAACTTTGACCTGCCCTGCGGGAGGAAACAAATGGCTGGAGTAAACAGAGCGCTAGCTGAATAGAGGGGTGCTTGTATAGTTTAAGTACCAAATTTAAGGTTGTAGAATATAAATTACATATCTCCAATAAAGAGTTCAGTTATGATCTTGTTGGCGTCTCTGTCTCTTTAAAAATGAGACAGTGGCTTAAGCAGCACAAAGACATGATTGCAGGAAAATTAAAACCGGAAGAATTAATTATTTTGTCTTATTATTGTCAAAATTTTTCACTTCTTATTATTTGTATTATAGCCATTTTTCATTCCGTCTGAAGTACATAGCAGTCTTTTCCTTTCATTTATTTCCACTTTCGATGAAATATTAATCGATTTGTTTTTTCCAGTGAAAGTAAAACAAAAGTCCCAATTTATGATGTTTATTACGTTCATTATGTATTGATGTACAAATTAAATTTTCCTTTGCACCACCATTAAGGAAACTATTCTTTCGTTCAAACTGGTTCACAATGTGCAAACAAGCGAAATAAATTCAATAGATGATGAGAAGGGTTACCATAGTTACAGACGTTATTACAAACGACATGGGATCATGTAGCAGTAAGATTTGACACTTTTATGTTCTTATATTCAAAATATAACGTCTACTATCAAATGCATCATCATTATTAGGGGCTAACAAATGAGATTCAAGACTTAGACTCAATAGCGATTGACGTCAAAAACAGCTCTATAATTTGGCCTCTTGAGAAACACAACTGACTATAAGATTTTGTTACTGGGGTGACTGAAGAATTTAGGTTGATTCAGTCTGAAAATATGAGTTACATTTGATTACAAAAGTGTTATTTAATAAATTGAATGCATTTCATGCTCGATTTCAAGGGAAAGACACTTTGATTTTGGAATTCCACCTTGTAACCTTTCTCCATTAGTGCTTGTCAAATTCAGACAAAGCCGGTCAAGATTGAAATGAGATCTGAACGCCTCCCTTCGAAGCGTGTGATGCTAACACTATCCAGGACTAAAATGAGCATAACTATCGATATTTATGGCATTGTCACTTTTCATGCATTCTCAAATCCACAGTCATGATGTCAATCAAACCTCCCTCAATGCATATGAAATGACAGTTCCAGTGGTATGTCACGACAAACTAATACCTACTAAAAGTACACAAAGGAATACATATGTATAGTAATATTGGGCTTCTCCATCCTTTTTCTAAACACATGATTGAAATATAACCTATGTGTGTTTTAGCACGTGTCAGAATATAAAATTAAGAAAATAAATTAATGACTGCCTAAAATAAATCAATATATTTTTGAATGTCAATGTGCAAGGTATTTGTATTTATACATACTGACGCACACAAAGACTGCAGTGCACTGCTTATCTATATTCCTGTGTTGATACAAGACAGGGCCAAGCAGTAGATGTATATAACGACAACCATATTTACCGATAATATCTCATTGGTGGCGGTACATAAATGTTGTCGATTTTGTTGAAATTGATAAAACATGTTCGTGTCGTCAGAGATAACGGTATTTGCAATCGTGGGTGGCAAGTTGATATCTACAAGGCAAGTTTACAGTGTTAGAAAGGCCCCCATAAAGACTACACAGCCATCACTTTGCAAGCAAAGCAAGGCAACACTGATCGCACCTTCGATAGTGAAATATTTAGCAGCGGAAAATGGAGAATGTGTCGACGGCCTGTGGACGTCCATTGACTTTCAAATTGAAAGCGTCTATATAGGGATTTTTGAAAAATGTTGTTACAAATACTGGAATGCTAATGCGAAAACGTGTATGAGCTGCTAAACTATAGATGAACACTTTATCATATCTAGCATAATTGTAATTATCAACTCTAAATTTTCATTCCTTTAGTCCCTCTGCTTTCTTCAATTTCAGATTGACACCTTACTAGTTGTAATTTTTACTTTTTAAATTTATTTATTTATTTATTTTAAAAGAGTTCACACATGAAAATATATATTTAATAATATCTGAAATTACATTTAAATAGTGGAATTAAAGCTCGAAAATTGCAACTATAAACGTCCATAAAAACAAATATTACACTTTTAAAGAAGCTTGAAGTGGTCATCCTCTTTTGAATAGTTCAAATGTAAATATCTTTTTAGTATTTGTAATACAAAAATATAAATCTGTTTTGATACAGCATATGATACTGATTGATTTCCTCATCTTTAAATAGTTTGAACTACTGGCAGTACAAGTATTCGAAATTTTCACATAATTTCTATTTTCTCTTTTCATCAAAGCATGGTCAGGCTAAATCAAATATGGGAAATTTTTATGATTTCGAAATTCACCAAACAAGATCAGAAATTGCGCTAAACGTTGGAGACATAACTAACTTCGTTTAGGAATTTTTGACGGTATGAATCAGAGTGAAATATGAGATATATCTAGCACTGTTGGTTAATTGGAGTCAAAACGATGAATCTGGCTTGCTGACAAAATGAAGTGTTACGTCATTCCAAAGCCTGCGCATGTCTAATTGTGGAACAGACAATGCTTGGTCACGTGTCAAATAGCCTTCAATTCACCAAAGGTCAAGCTTACAGCTCAATGATAACTCCTAGAACGTGTGGATCCCGTATTTGAATATTGATGAATCTCTTAAAGGTTATTGATAATCATTTGCTGTCCTAGCTTTGAACTCTCGAAAATGAGAACTTGTAAAACGATGGCATCGTGTTTATCCCTCTCTCTCTTCCTCCCCCTCCCCCCCCCCCCTCTCTCTCTCTCTCTCTCTCTCTCTCTCTCTCTCTCTCTCTCATTTATTGTAAGACTAGTTACTAGGACCTGGTATTACTATTTTATGCCAAAACGGCAAACATCTTCATCGACATGTGATTCATTCGATAGATTTTTAATGCCTTTGAGGGATCTTAGCTGTCGGCCATCTTCAAAAAAAACCCGGAAAACATTTTTATTGCAAACCGTCATTGCGCCCCCTGTAGTCAAAGTTATCTGACGACACGACAAAGATTCATTAATAGTTCAGCCCTCTTTCGAACTGGTACAGTTGCACTCCAACCGCCGTATATTAATTAATTTACATTACTGAAAAAAGTAGATATCCTTCAAGCACAATTAATAACGGCTTTTGGCCTTCTGGTAACTCACGACACAGATATAACAAAAAGAATGCTCAATTACCAATTTTAGGCGTCACTGAAAGTGAACTCATGAATTTTATTGTGATGAATAACAGTAAGTTAACTTTTTCGGCTCAAATATGAAGTCATAAATATCTCTGTTTATTCTTACTAGTCGAGGTTGTGACTGTCTTTATGCAAAGAGGTTCTGTCAACAAAGATGTTAGAGTTCGTGAAAACGTCTTTCCATTACGAGCATACACAGTGGATACTGAGAAAACAAATAGTTTTGTCGTTTCATATCATCTCACGGTAATTGAATGTATGATGAAGATATATCATACTACAATGCAGTTTGCTTCAAGATATATTATACTACAATGCAGTTTGCTTCTAGATATACCATACTACAATGCAATTTGCTTCAAGATATATCATCCTACAATTCAATTTGCTTCAAGATATATCCTACTACAATGCAGTTTGCTTCAAGATATATCATCCTGCAATGCAATTTGCTTCAAGATGTATCATACTACAATGCAGTTTTCTTCAAGATATATCATCCTACAATTCAATTTGCTTCAAGATATATCATACTACAATGCAGTTTGCTTCAAGATATATCATACTACAATGCAATTTGCTTCAAGATATATCATACTACAATTCAATTTGCTTCAAGATGTATCATACTACAATGCAATTTGCTTCAAGATGTATCATACTACAATGCAGTTTGCTTTAAGATATATCATACTACAATGCAGTTTGCTTTAAGATATATCATACTACAATGCAATTTGCTTCAAGATATAATATAACACTACAATGCAGTTTGCTTCAAGATATATCATACTACAATGCAGTTTTCTTCAAGATATATCATACTACAATGCAATTTGCTTCAAGATATATCATACTACAATGCAATTTGCTTCAAGATATATCATCCTACAATTCAATTTGCTTCAAGATATAATATAACACTACAATGCAGTTTGCTTCAAGATATATCATACCACAATGCAGTTTTCTTCAAGATATATCATACTACAATGCAATTTGCTTCAAGATGTATCATACTACAATGCAGTTTTCTTCAAGATATATCATACTACAATGCAGTTTGCTTCAAGATATATCATACTACAATGCAATTTGCTTCAAGATATATCATCCTACAATTCAATTTGCTTCAAGATATAATATAACACTACAATGCAGTTTGCTTCAAGATATATCATACTACAATGCAGTTTTCTTCAAGATGTATCATACTACAATGCAGTTTTCTTCAAGATATATCACACTACAAAGCAATTTGCTTCAAGATATAATATAATACTACAATGCAATTTGCTTCAAGATAAAATCAAGACTGCCCCTAAAGAATTATCGCGTACACTTCTGGTGTCATAGAAATCAGTGGAAAGAACCGTGGCGCCTTCCCCTTAATGAGAGTAACAGATTTCGTCTCTGAAAAGCTGAATGTAAATGGTAATGTACATTGACTTATTCCCATCATGAAATACTGGAAACATGGCATTTGAGAATCAGATAAAAATGGAATAATTAATTGATATGAAATTAGATAATGCTTGAAATATGTCACATTTCTTCCGTGGCCAGGTGTTACTTGCATTGACTAAATTTACCGTGAGAAATTTATTGACTAAATTTACTGTGAGAAACTTATTCAATGCAAGTAACACCTGGCCACACTTCTAATATATAACATAAAAACTAAATACTCCAGTGACCTTCAACTATATAATCTCATGGAAGACTAAGATGACTGATTGCGACTGGTACCAAACTATATTTGAAATTTTTCGTTATTTACCTATATGACTTATAATAAGCTTTGAAACTCCACGAATATTGGTAAAATCAGAATCATGGTGCGAAGGATGTTTCCTCTCAGTTTCAAATACCGGGAGTTACGGGGAAATGACTAGCATGGATTCTCAGTCGAAATCAATAATTTTGAAATGGTGAAAAATATACGTCGACATATTATGATGCATATTTAGTGAGACAAGTAAAAGGGAAGGAAAATATAGTGTTGCTGTTTTCGCAGGCAGTTCTAGATGATTGAAATACCACAGGAAATACGTCACAGTGCATTAGCTGTGCTCGCTTTTGAAGTAGTTCGGGTGATTCACAGGAGATGTAAATTTATTCCTTGTTTTCAGAACTGAGATCTGTCAACTGGCGCTTGACAAACTCCCAGCCATATACATATGCAGGTTTAACTAAACATGACCCTGTTGACGTTAAGCGTGTCAGGTTACAGGTTTTCTTTTGGCGTTTTTTACCAGTTTCTTTGTCATCAAAAAGTGCAGTGGAATGATAATTAATGTTTTACTCAGCGGAAATTAGAAGGGAAATGGCGGTGGCTTCAGTCAAACACTCAAAATCAACACAGAATGACAAGCTACTATTTGAGTGTACATCCGGGCGTCACGGGCTTCAGGAACTGCAAATAAATGTCGTCAGAGTCAATTTGTGACACAAATATTTAAGAAATTACCAAAACGCTTTTATTCCATTAGAAAAGATTGCATGTATCGCTGTCTTGTGTATTGGCGTGAGTGTCAATATCAGTGCCAAATAAAACTATCAACGTTGGTTGGTGAGATTTATTTCTGGTTTAAACCGTTGGACGTTTGCACGCACGGAAGAAGTGAAAACGCATTCGATTTGTTATGGCCATCTCTCAGGTCCCAATGATGATAGATTTGTTATGGCCATATCTCAGGTCCAAATGATGATACACTTTATTGCATTTTCAATCTAGGCTGATGTTAACTCTTATCTATAATTGGATTATATTGTGACGTGCAAAAATTAATGTCATGCTCGTCGCTTTTAACACCAATCTGTTTGCAACTACCTTCAGATTTGTTGCACAAGGTTTTGTATGCATATAGCAGTGTCTAAAACATTTAAAGCTGTCTCATTCGCGGCAAATAAAAAGCAAGACAGATGTCCTTGTAGGAAATTACTGTGCTCGATGATAAAAGCAGAAAGCTATTCTGTCATGGCGCGTTAATTCTTCATCGGGGAATTAACTGTTTTTAATGTACTTGCCTGGTACAGACATTCTCTAAAAAGCAAAGATAGTAAGCCATCTTGCAGAGTAAAAATCAACAAATACTAAATGTTATTTTGCTGATTGAGAAGAGCGAATATTTAGATATGTACAAGTCCAATGTGTGCACGCGTATTGCATACGCTTCCGCGTGCTGTTAGTATTGTCAAAGATATAAGCAAAGTATTCAATGAACGGTGCTGAATTGTATTGGTAGAAAAATTATGAATAGTATGAAGTACTGATTCAAGATCCAGATGTGATGTAAGTTTTTGATTTGCTGTCAAGGGGTTTTAAAAACGTCAAGTCTATTGGATCTCAAGACCCATAGGTTTTGGAGACGCAAAGAAGCCGATTTGAAATAAACACACAAAATATTCTGAAGGAGAAAAGACATTGCAAGGCAGAAAAGTTTTCAAAACAAGAGTAGAAATGACAACAAATATTTTTATGGTGCAATAAATCTATGGTCATTGTATTCGTACAGTCAAAGTGGACAAATCAACAATGGGATAATGTTTAGCTTTACATGACGGATAACCGTGAGTCTGTCAAATCTCTGCACTTTCTGTAATGATAACGAAAAGTCACTATGTATCTATTCATGTTAGATAGTTTTGATCGTCGATTTAGTTTCTCCATGCACTCGAAAGATGACCACTTCAGGGTCCAAGGTGTTTAACAATATTTTTTTGCGGATTTAAAAGAGAGTTGTTTTGGCCGATATATAAGGCTGGTTCGAGTTATCTTTTCATCCGCTTGACCAAGCTTGTATCTGAAAGTTTGATGTAACTCACCTTGATACTTTTCACAGTTCCCCCTGTTTTTATTCTCTCCAAAGTATCTCGAGATGTAGCGGTGTATATGCAGACTGATTATTGTGCCTTAAACTAGAAGGTTCAAGAAAGCATTTCGGTGCCTGTAGATGACCGACCGAGGACATTTATCTCGAGATGTCTGTCGAACATTATCAAAATATTATACTTGAACAATCCATGGTCTAAATAAGATAGTTTATATTAAGTGATGAGAGAACAGTATGTTAAGGGGTCAGATAAAAGCTATAGTCTTACAAAAGTACAGATCACTCTCATGTCGGTGATAGTCACTTCGAGAAGCCCACTGTATAAAACAGATATCATCTTAACTTGATTTACGTCACTGAGTGTGGAATGTGTCGACTCGACTCGACTTGAATAATTAATGACTAGCTTGCGAAGACTGCTGATGAAGTTTTTTCTTCGTGATCAGTTTATGTTGCATCAGCTCGATTGGCTACTGCTGCGTCAAAAAGTTTTACCTCATTTCTTCATGACACATTGCGAGTGTATCGTTTTGTGTGATTACACTACGTAACCCAAACGTGGATTTTATATATGCGTGGATGAGCTCAATACCGGTAGATTTCCTACACCTCACTAATATTCGTTTGTTCAGGCTACTAAATATGTACTGTTGCATATATTAAAATCTGCTGGAATATATTCGACATCTACATAGTATGGACTTAACTGAAGTCAAAGACGACATGTTCTATCGAGTGCAAACACCATAATCCATTGTGAGAAAGGAAAGGCTTCGAGTAAGACTGCTCAGAGGCAGTGGTAAAATCAACCATATTCTCTCTCTCTCTCTCTCTCTCTCTCTCTCTCTCTCTCTCTCTCTCTCTCTCTCTCTCTGCTTTACTACAACAACAATGATATGTGGTCATATTCGGGGAAAAATATTGATATTGTCAACAGATGTTACTTGAGTTTGAGAACATGTCGTCTGATCTGAGAACATGATTTACTATGATGTATAATTACAACATATCTGTACACTGTTATTTCAAATCACGTAATTATTCAACAAAATGAAAGGGGTCACTGAGGCACCTGGCCAGACACTGTTCAACAATCTACGTCATGTATATGCTGTATAAGGAGTTCGTTACAGTCATGAAGTATTATGCAATAGGGATTTCAAATCAAATTTCCTAATTATTGTGTTCCGTAATTCCGTACAAACGAAGAGAGGGAGTTACAAGCTTTAAGAGTGACTGTCACCACGGTGATGTTCAGTAACTGTAAATTGCTCGGTGACGGTAAAATCTCGCCGTGCCTTGCACTGACACCATTTTTCAAATAATAGTAATAATATGTCAGCATAGGTAATGCTGTAATGTACATGGAACTGAATGAAGTCCCTGACACAGTAAATTAAATACATCTCACAGATATTTTGTCAGGTTGTAAAATCAATACTTACGTTCCATCGGCAGCGCAGACTATGTTTTACAATGGATATGCTTCCCCGTTGTGTCTTGCCAAGTCCCAGAAAGGCCTGTCGTGGTAGCTTTGTGGATAAGGCGGCTTGCCCCGTAGGTGAAATGTTTGCATGACAAAACGCCTGAAGAACGGGGTGATTTAATGAAAATTGCATTCCCATCTCTGAGCTCACATCTCGCTTTTAATGCCGATTTGAAAAGCGTGACACAGAAACCTTCCTTTCAAATGAAGGCACATACATACAGCCTTCAAAATAAATTTCACCACAGTGTCTGCAACCAACATTAGCGTCGATGGACTCTGTAAACTCAATGAAGTGCATATATGTCCGTGTAATTGACGTATTACATCAAGTCGCATTACTCGATATGACGAGTATCTGCGTTGCGTTGCCTCAATCTGACTACCACTGTCATATATTTTACTAATAACAGCCATTGCTGATGATGACCAAACCAAGTTAATTTACTAATTTGTGCATTTGTCATGGAACTTTGGTCGGTTATTTTTGTTTGAAGACAATCTTCATTCGAGGGCCACTTTTACGTGTAAGCGTTGAGTAGTATTTTAATGCTCGATCAAACACAATCACAGTGCAATGAGTTGTGTGGCTTGAACATTGAAAGTTTTTTTTCACATTGTGATATTAAAGGTTATTTTTATCATGCGATGGTAACATATGACTTCAGTCGCCATGTCGTAGAGTTGATCTTAATAAGTGAGGCGGTCTATCTTGTAATTTGATTATGACACATTTTATCCAAGTGTGCGACTAATTTAATCAGATTTTCCGTATTAAATTACACAATCAGAATTCACCTTACTACATGCACGATTGTTCGCCCATCCGGGATAGTTAATTTACAGTGTTCTCATAGTGGAGATAGTGGCAGAAGTAAGATAAATATCGGGGACAGTAGATAGATAGATAGATAGATAGATAGATTGATTGAGAGATAGATAGATAGATAGATAGATAGATAGATAGATAGATAGATAGATAGATAGATAGACAGACAGACAGACAGACAGACAGACAGACAGACAGACAGACAGACAGACAGACAGACAGATAGATAGATAGATAGATAGATAGATAGATAGATAGATAGATAGATAGATAGACAAACAGACAAACAGACAGGCAGACAGACAGACAGACAGACAGATAGATAGATAGATAGATAGATAGATAGATAGATAGATAGATAGATAGATAGATAGATAGATAGATAGATAGATAGATAGATAGATAGATAGAAGTCATGTTTTATGTACTGACTTATACAAATGCAAACACCAAACTTTTGACATTTCAAAAGGCCTTGCATAGTAACAATTCCCTGTAGGCAGTGTCCAGTGCACGCTACGGGTGGCCAAACCGCTACCATCATTATCTAAATTGCTTTTTTGATAAATGAAGCTGAAGGCCGGCAGCGGTATGAATCATCTAGACAACAGTGTGAACGATTCCTCGAAAAGTTGTAAGGGTGTAATTATCCGTGACCGTTGTGCGTCAGAGAGATTAGGAGAGATAATTTTACAGTTTTTCTCAGCAGAAAGCCCACTCATCCGGCAGAAGAATTTGACAAAATTTTGTTATCAAATATTTTATTTTACGTATGTCCTGTCTAGTACAATTTTAAAACTTGCTGCGACGTACTTTACAAGTGCTCAGACGTGACCTCGATGCACGGATATTATTATTGAAAATCCTGATTTGTTCATTAGGGGAGAGATCAGCGATACAGCGAGGTAAATTTCCTGACATCGATGACGTTGGCTGTAAAATACACAGTCTGACTTGTATGTTTTGTTGTTGCGTAATTTGAAATTGAAATAAATATTACGTTAGTAGGCTAGTACAAAGGTCAACTGTCATCGTCGCAGTTGCATTATTAGGAAACTCGAAAAGAACGTTGATGCTAACATGACATTCGAGAAAGACCTATTATCAGAAAATCGCTCCGTCCAAACCAACAGTCCGTGGATCACCCCCACAATTTTTTTGGAACAGTGACCGAGACAAAACAGCATATCAAAAAAGGAAACATTCGACATGGTCTTTAATAACGCAACAGAAAATTCAAAGTAACTATGAAAGGCGGAATGTCATGTTCACAGACCTAAATTATAGGGCTGCAAAGAAATGATCACATGTTATATTTGTCTAATGACACGTTCACATAAAGGCACTGTAGGCGGGGGGGGGGGGGGGGGGGAGGGGGCGGAGAACACGCCTCTGAATCCGTTTGTTCGATTACCACCCACAACAACGCGTTTACTTTTCAAAATGTTTGTGAGTTGAACGTGTTGCACAGACGTGTGAATTCCGATTATAGATCATTGAGTCAGCACCGCACCAGAGCTATCGGAAATTGCAACGATTTCCTCTTTGCTTTCTGTTTATCTTTGTCCTCGGTGATTTGATGACGAAAATATTTACTTTATACCTAGTAATAAGAATTAAACAGTTGTTTTCGCATCGTCGGAAGTCGTCACTCTCAGAAATCACCATATCAAGTCCGAAACGGCGAGAATTCAATTATAACTTCAACAACTAATTGGTGTTTCTGCAATAACTCGTGAGATAACGCGCGCTTAATTACAACACAAGATTGGGCGATCATGCTCTCATTTTATGCCTTTTTATAGTCGAATAAATAGTTTTCTATTTCAAGCCATACAGGATAATGCAAATATTTTAGACCAGAATCTGAATTCGGAGTAAGATGTCACTAATTATTGTACGAGAATTTCAATAAAGAAATATTCTGTGATTTTTTAGCTGATATCTTTTTGGGGTTAATTGCCAATAGAGGGCGTCTTTCATATCGCATAGCACAGTACAATGAAACAGGAATATCATTTTGACTATAACAGGTATGCAGATCATCTTGCATATTATGAGGGCGACCTGACAAAACACAACTCGATTGGTACCCCAGATTAAAAAACAGTAAAATCATTTTTTTGAACCTAGAATTATGTTACACGGTGGTATCTTAAGATTCGACTTCAACCGACACCTTTGTTATTTTGTGAGGGGCCGCTCTGTATTTCACCATGCACAGTATCGTGGCGTTTAAATTTGTTTCAGGAAAGAAAGCATGGTAATTAATCAATCCTCGAAGCTAATGACAGAGTGAATGGCATTGATCGTTGATGGACGAAGGATAATTCATTTGGTAAGGTATAGCAATATTCAAAAAAGACGTCATGAATGCACTGTAGTAGGTCAAAAAAAAAGAAGCAAAGTTAGTGTCGGATATCGGCGAATCTTTCAAGCTTTTAATAATCCAAGGACTTACAAATACTCGACTCTGATTCAACTATTATGTTCTGTTTATTGGAAGCATACAGACTTCTGTCTTCATTCAACCAAAAATGTGTTACATTAAAATGTTGTTTTCCTCCGGAGAAGTGGTTACCATATAATAACGAATAAAAGTTAAATCATACATATGTTATACTAATTATTCAATATTTAATTCATTTTCTAATCTTAAACGCAAAGATTTCATAATCATATTTGTATGATTTAATAAAATGTGAAATCCGATAAAAATCGTATTGTCCGAAAATCGTGCATTTGTCACTGGCACTCTACTAATCTGAGCTATGGAGTATGGACTCCTACTTAACTCAGCGGTCTTTGGCGTGGCTCAGTGATTTATCTGACATCTTGCACATGTACTAGATAGGTATCAGTCAGAAGGATAACACACACTCGGAACGAGTGAGCTCATAGTCGGAAAATCTTAAAAAGAAGTCGGATTCTTTAGGTCGTACGATCAATTGAACATGATCCGCACGATTTCAGAGTTCAACTACTTACCATTTGTATCAAAATACAATGTTACAGTGGCAATTTGTTACAAAAAGACATTGCCACTATTTTTTATAAAAACTACAACACTCCATAAACCACACTCTACTCTACTTTCAGGAAAAAGTATATAAGTACAAATATGAATTTTTAAGATGTTTTAGAAGTCACACTGCCGAACAAGATTACACCCCCTGCTACGTGCAAATGTTTGATTTAATAAGAGATGATTAGCGACACAAAGGCTACATGTAAATCAACCGAAAATGCAAATAAGGATTGCATTTAAGATAAAGAAGTTATGAATGACAACTCCGACGGTTATCCAAAGAATCAAATGCAGTGAATGATTTGTTTATACTATGTTTCCATTTTCATGTCAATATATTACAACACTTATCACAGCTATAAGTGTACGGTGCACAATAGAGTCATATTTACGCGGGAAATATCGACATAATAGGCAAATATCACATAATTTTTGGCAACAGAATCAGTGATCCAAGGATAGCGGCTAACGAAAATGCAACAAGACAAATCCGATCTATCGTTGTCGCTAACTGTATCCATTCGTTTCTGATCTGAAAAATAGCAAGAACAAAATCAAATGTTAGGAAAGTAGTGCAGTTTTCCAAAAAACTAAGTCGGCCTAAGGAATACGGCAAACTCGACTGAAACTAACATTATCAACAGATACATTGGCTTTGCTTCAGTCACTAAATAACAACAGTGAGATTAAAGCCTTGCTTAGATTATATCGCTCGAGTGTTTTATCAATCTAGTACATCGTTCATGGTCATTGAGTCGTTGGAAATGTTGAGAGCTCGGCATTTTGTTACTTTAAGTCACATTCAAAGTGTAAATTTAGAGGCAAAAGTGAAAGTCGATCAAAATTTCACGACTACTCGTCAGAAGATGATCTCTTAAATAGTATAATAAGGATTTGGTGTAAATAATGGAGTTATAACCTTTGATAATTCACAAGGTAAAGACTAAAGAACTTTCCCGAAAATCCGAGAGACATTTACAATGCAAATATTCGCCCCATTTTCATGGTTTTGGAGATGCGATATAGGAATATTGGTTATCCTCTGCACGTTGATTGGTCAAAAATGAGGGTAAAGAATCAGGTTCAAAATATTAACTAGGAGATAGTCTATGCATAAGTTTATACAAACTAGTTTTCTTAAATGCATGCTCCTAGTCAGGCAAATAACAAAACAAAAAATATAAAAAGACAAAAACAGTGACCAGGCTGAATTGATTTTGGTGGAGTTGAGAAGTCAGGCTTCAGCTGATTTTTTGTAAGATTGGATGTTGACACGACACATTAAGAAATTAAATAACACCTACACGCTCGTTTGGTCGTTGATGTGGTGTCACCAGTCTTGTGACTCTTTCGACGCAAGATATCAAAGTATCCAGTCTCTCAAGAACCTTAAGCTGGTATTTACTGCTATCGATGTTCCTTCGATTCATGGAACGGAGCGATCGTCTTGTTTTCTTTTTCGTCTTGGCATTCAGTTGTTCATCTGACAGAGATAATACCCTGCAGCGGTCTCTGGGATCGGGATTGCCGTATTTGCACGACAGTTTTTCCAACTTTTTCTTACATACTTCAGTCATGATCGAGTCCTGGTCAACTTCATCGGTTCGATCAAACGCCATATTCTCACTGGCTGAAGAGGTCTTCTTCTCCTGATAATGTGGAAGCTTCCTTCGTTTTGCAAAATTTCCAAGAAAAAGCCATTTTGCCCATCTGGGAACGGGTGAAGCATTTTGGTCACATTTTGAGAAAATACGAGTGAAGCAGATGGTCAGTGTAACCGAAACACTTATCAAAACCATGTTGAACATCAGATATACAGTTAACATTGGCATGTGTGTTGATGTAGCCGGGAGAAGCTCGGTAACAAGTAGATTAAAGACGTAAATTGTCAATAAAAGTGACAAGCTTAAATTGACTTTTTCCGGTGACATCGATGGAAGACTGAAAGCTACCACAGTGAGAACGGAAACTAAGATACACGGAACGATTAGATTGAGGATGTAGTATTGAGGTTTTCGCTTTACAGTAATGGTTGCCACGATGCTCGTAAATGTGTCATCTTCTTCAAGAAAGTCTTTTGTGACCTCTCCAACATGGGAAGAGACTATGTCCCACTGCAAATTCGGGATGTAATTCTCAGGAAATACCTTGTCCCTGTTAGGGCTCACGTGTAAACGTACCATACTGTCAGTGTAGGCCCACGATCCGAATTCAAAGTAACATGACTGTTCATCAACAGGGAAATATGTGATGTCCATCAAACAAGGGGTTTTCAGGACCATAGGTGTAACGGTTGTGACGGTACCGTTGCTTGTTATCCACAAAGTTAGGCTCTCTGAGTGCACTCTTGGATAATTCTCAAGCTGAGCTTCAACACTGAAAATTGATAAGTAAAGAAATGATTAATGCAGAATGCAAACAGTCTAGACAGCGGTAAATTGGTGTCACCGATAATATGTTTAATATATGCTGTGACAATCCTAAGCCCGCGAAATTGTTCAGTCTTATCTGAGCATATTGTCTGCTGAAAAACTATTCAAAATAAAACGGTCGACGAATCCAGAGCAAACAGTAATTCCAATGTTACAGTAACAGTAATTAAAATAATGAAATCTTTGCATAACAGAAAAACCATAGCATATGATTTCGAAAGCACATAATAACATATCTTAATTTGAGATTATCCTTCCAAATAAGATGTGTATAGAATGTATGTATGTATGTATGTATGTATGTATGTATGTATGTATGTATGTATGTATGTATGTATGTATGTATGTATGTATGTATGTATGTATGTATGTATGTATGTATGTATGTATGTATGTATGTATGTATGTATGTATGTATGTATGTATGTATGTATGTATGTATGTATGTATGTATGTATGTATGTATGTATGTATGTATGTATGTATGTATGTATGTATGTATGTATGTATGTATGTATGTTTGTGTGGGTGGGTGGGTGGATGATGTATGTATGTATGTATATATGTATGTATGTATGTATGTATGTATGTATGTATGTATGTATGTATGTATGTATGTATGTATGTATGTATGTATGTATGTATGTATGTATCTATGTGTGGGTGGGTGGATGACGGATAGATGGATGTATCTATGTATCTACGTATCTATGTATGTAAGGAAATGAAATTATTCATTGAGAACTCGGTCTAATTTTGCGAATGCTCTCTCAGTTGAATAATTAGATCACCATGGGGAGCTTCTAAGATTGGTTCATCCATACAAATTAATTTATCTTATAATAGTTGCCGAGTCTACATTGTTGCTAAGTCAATTTGCGAACAGTATCTTACATTTGCAAGAATGAGAGATGGCGAAAAGAGCTTTTTAACCGATATAATAATAACAATAATAACAAGGCAGTATTGCTGAAGGCAATGAGTACTTGGGCCGAGATAGAGTAATTTTGAGGACAATATATACTACTATTCAAATATGGTCTTGAATTTCCTCCTGTCAATTAGGCATTTGATTAACTGGTTATTAAACGAAGCAATGGCATGACAACGGCAAAATATGTCTAGCAACTTTTGTGGAGTTTGAGGCAGGGGTTCTTTATTTATAGTGAAATTGCTTAAACTCCTTAAATATTCAAATTACAGCAAATTTCTTTTGTTCTCGATGGTAGATGTCTAATATTTAGATGGGCATATTTAGATTTCTACCCTATAGTTATCCCTATATACCAAAAATCGGACATCCAGCTCTATTGGCTTGCTCAAATTAGATATGCGAATAATTAATGAGGTACAATATGTGGTGTCATAAGGTGTCCCATCATACCAAATATGAAGGGTGTAGCACTTGTGGTTACTGAGTTGTGGACAAATATATATATTTGATGTCAAAGGTCATTGAGGTCACGTGACATTTTGTCATAATAATTGTATTGCTAAGTTATTCCTATATACCAAAATCAGACCTCTAGCTCTATTGGCTCGCTCAAAATTAGATATGCGCATAATTAATGAGGTACAATATATGGTGTCATAAGGTGTCCTATCATACCAAATATGAAGGGTGTAGCACTTGTGGTTACTGAGTCGGGACAAATATGTATATTTGATGTCAAAGGTCATTGAGGTCACGTGACATTTTGTCATAATAATTGTATTGCTAAGTTATTCCTATATACCAAAAATCAGACCTCTAGCTCTATTGGCTCGCTCAAAATTAGATATGCGCATAATTAATGAGGTACAATATATGGTGTCATAAGGTGTCCTATCATACCAAATATGAAGGGTGTAGCACTTGTGGTTACTGAGTCGGGACAAATATGTATATTTGATGTCAAAGGTCATTGAGGTCACGTGACGTTTTGTCAAACAAATTATATTGTTAACTTATCCCTATATACCAAAAATCAGACCTCTAGCTCTATTGGCTCGCTCAAAATTAGATATGCGCATAATTAATGAGGTACAATATGTGGCGTCATAAGGTGTCCCATCATACCAAATATGAAAGGTTTAGCACTTGTGGTTACTGAGTTATGGACAATAATGTATATTTGAGGTCAAAGGTCACCAAGGTCACATGATATTTTGTCAAAATGTCTGAGATATCTGCGTGAACCGATGGACTCACTGATGGACTCACGGACGGATATGACCCAATCTATAAGCCCCTGGACTTTATCCGTGGGGACAAAAAACTGTGTCACTGCATCCTTTAGGCAATATGAATACGATGAGAAACTAAATTTTTATTTTTCTTGGCCTTATACATGAAAGTCTATGGAGAACTGCCTTATACATGGGAGTCTATGGAGGTGTAAACTAAAAAGTCCTCTAACACGGCCAAATTCGATCGCATTGTGAAACAAATCGACGTGCATCTGTATGGGGTTGGGTACTATTCTTGTGCAAAGTTTGAAAGAAATTGACTAGGGCATGTCTGAGATATCTGCGTGAACGGACGGACGGACGGACTGACATGACCAAACCTATCACTCCCCCAGGACTTCGTCCGTGGGCACTAAAAACAACGCAACAGTTATTACAGCTACACCGGCGGTAGGTTCATATCCAGAGCCCCGTACGGTCTGCCGCCGTCGCTTGAAAACAATCTCATAAACCTGGCCATATGGGCAACTGTGTATGAGCAGCTGGATACTTGACTTCCCGGAGAAGGCGAGCTGTCACGTTCAAGCTCAGGATTATTTGTCGATCAAATTTCTGTAATTACCTAGATGAAATTTTGTCTATATGCTGAAATTTCGCCGAAGTTTGACAAAATTGCATCGATTTTTCAGGTTCATATCCGACATTTTTGAGTTTTGAGTGCAGACAGAAATAAGTTTTGAGGCAACATGGCTGCGACCCCATGTTGACCCCTAGCCCTGCTTACTACAGCTAACATACAGCATCGTACGCAGGGCTAGCGAGAGAGTTGCCGACATCGACGGTTATTTACGAGAAGTGAATAAAAGACTGTCATTTTTGGAAGCGATCGTGTAGCTGAGGTAGGCTGGGATACGACTTGGGCCCAAGAACGCTGAATTTCGGCAGTAATTTGGCTTTTTACGTCAAGTCCCAAAATGAATTTGAAGTCACCGACCCTACGTACGCGTACGGGTCTTTGCAGGGCTGTGGTGAGCGGGGCGATTAGTTGTAGCGGAACACACAGCATCGTACGCAATGCTAGTTGACCCCAAGTGAAAATGTGTTCGCGATCAAATCTTCCTATATTTTTTCCAGAATTTTCGACAAAATCATTGCTTCTTACATCTTTTGTAAAATATAAAATATTAATATAAAAATGCGATGTGCCATGTCTCCAGATTTCTAAAATATCGTTCGTTGACCGTTCGACGGAATACTCATTTCGCAAACTTGTGACGCAGTTGAAATTCAATACTGACCGCCAAATAATCTTAATGAGACGAGATCATTCTAGACATCCTCCAAATTATCCAACCATTCGCGTTAGAGTTCAGCTCGCTTAGAGGATCATAACATTCTTCGGCCTTCGTTTAGATCGACCCTAATCTCTCCCATTTAGGAAATAAATACACAAGCTACCTTGACAAAACTTCGTGCACCATCCAGGACCAAACACGCTACAAATCTGTCTTGACGTCATCATCTCCTTACATGGTAATCGGCATACCGTATTTTTTAGCAAAGGAGACACAGAATACGTCGGAGTATTCAGTTTCAAAACGTATTACATTGTGTGATGTTGTCAAAAAAAGGTAATGTTACTGCAGTGGTATAAATTACAAAACACAAAAGTTCAAATCAGTTTATTTTGGACTGGCTTTACCCAACATTTCATATTGTTTCTTATGCCAGATTTGACCACGTACTTACTGGCGACCCCTTTACATGCAAATTTTGTGTCAAATGGTGTGTTCTCCTGGAAAAACAAACGTACGATTTCTATATGAAGGAGGCGAAATTTGCCCTCAAAACTCGAAACCACCCCTTTATGGGGTGTACCTAGCTATTTTGAACGAGCTTCTCGAATCTGCAGCTCTATTTCGAAATGATGGTCTGGTTTTCTCAGCTCAAGGATAAGTGTTCTCCATCGCTGTGGGCATTACTATTCTCAACTGGGGGTACAGTTTCCAGTCGTAATGTTTTTCATTGTGTCCGGGATATAAAACCTTTCCTTTTCACAATTTTACTTCGGTTAACACTAGTCCACATCTTGTCAGCGATTAAACATGTTTCAAGTTAAATGTTAAATTCTGGTCTCGAGCCCTCTTGTTCGACCAAACTGAAATTACCCCTCCCACTTTGGCTCGTCCAGTGGGTGTAGCAAGGGTCGTGCCATCGCCTAGGAAACGGGGGTGCATTAATTGTTGCATTTCGATGCACATTTTGATTATATTCAGAAGATTTTGTGGCAAAAACTCAGATAGAGAAGCATTAATATTCACATCTCACTTATTCAAGACTGGCTGAGAGCAGCACTTCCATTCAGTTAACATCATTACGCCATTTATTATGCCAAGAAAGATGAAGCCAAGACATTTTGCCCTCCCTGGTCTCAGCCAGGAATGGTTATACCTTACAGAGTTTTTTCCCACGGAATGAAAACAAATGTACTTGGGCTGAGGCCCAAGTACAACAATAATATCAATTCTTAAAAAACACTCCACAAATGTCTCAATGCGCTGTAACAGAGATACAAAAAGACAGCTAAAAACTGAAAAACGATAATTAGTAAATAATAAGTAAAATTTGGTTAAGGTGGGTCTTCAAACCACATTTAAGAGATGTAGCATTTCTGGCGAATGGAATTTCTGAAGGCAGCGCGTTCCATAGCAAGGAGCACAGACAGTAAACGCTCGCAGACCGTATGACTTATTTAAAATAAACGCGAGGAGGAGTTACACGTAATTCTCAGAAGATCGCAGATACGTTGTTGAAACATAAACGTCAATTAAATCAGCCAAATAAAGAGATGTATCACCTCTGACAAAATTAAAAGTAGTCAATAACATTTTTGAAATGTGTATGGGCTTTCACAGGTAACCAGTGTAAATCAACTAAAACGGGAGTGATGCGGTCATATTTGCGTGTACCTGTGACTAGACGGGCTGCAGCATTCTGAACAGACTGCAGATGATTGTTGCAATAATCAAGTCTGGAAGTCATGAATGCATGGAATATTCTCTCAGTAGTGGGCTTGTCGAGGCATTTACGAACTTTACCTATTCTTGAAAAAAGAGTAATATGCGTTCCTACATAACTGACTCATATGATCACACATGAATATGCTTGTTGAGAATAACACATATCTCAATATCCCTGTTGAGAATAACACAAAGATTTCGAACTAAATGAGAGGGAGTGATTTTAGGTTCACCAATCCCAAGGCTGGTGAATTCTACTTCACCATTTCTCAAGTATGATGGAAAATGTACAACTTAAGTCTCGTTATCGTTCAGAACCAACATGTTATTTCTTATCCATCGCGAATATCATCAATGCACTTTTTAATATCGGCACTCAGGCTATTTATCAGGTTTATTTCAGATAATTTAAATCTGTCTATCATCAGCGTATATCATGTCGTCAAGATCATGGATGATTCACTATAATATTCTCTAATGGTGCTGTAAAGCCGCCGGTCCCGACAATATCACAGGGAAACTTCTTAACGAATGTTGTATCCAGTTGGCTCCAATTTTTACCAAACTCTTTCAATTGTCTCTTGACAACCATACGATCCCTCGCTACTGGAAAACAAGCTGTATCATTCCCCTTCCAGAAGTATCAAGGCCATAGAAATATGACTTCCGACCTGTCGCACTCACGTCAATTCCCATGAAATGTCTTGAAGAAAATCCTTCTAAAATATTTGGTTTTTCAAATATTACCGTACCAAGACCTACTGCAATTTGCTTATCGCCAACACAGGAGTACAGAAGATGCCCACTGCAATTTGCTTATCGACAACACAGGAGTACAGAAGATGCAGTTCTCTGTCTTCTACATACCGTCACACAACACCTTGATACTTCCAATGCGTCTGTTTGAATTTTATTTGTGGACTTCTCAAGTGCGTTTAATACTATTTCACCAAACTTATTAATCAGAAAATTGAAAAATATGTCAGTAAACAGGCAGTTAATTCATTGGGTTGCAGATTGTTTGGTTAGGGGACCGCAGTTTGTCTAGGTAAATTCAATACGATCGCATGTGCCATTGACAAATACCGGCTCGCCTCAAGGCTCGGTTATGCCTGTCATTATTTACCATATTTACATCTGATTGTACCCCATACATGTGGACAGTAATGATAAGCTTTACAAATTCGCTGACGACAAGGCTTTAGCTTGCCTCATTACAGCAGATCAGGACACAATCTATACGCAAGAAGTGAACAGATTGGTTACATGGTATGATGATAATAACTTGTTTTTGAATGTAAAGAAAAAAAAGAAATGATAATTGATTTCAGGAAATACAAAATCAGTCCACCTCCGTTAAAAATCAATGGTGAGGAGGTTGAAAGGGTAAATAGTTATAAATATCTTGGTATCCTTCTTACAAACATGGTTTCTGTAAATTCTTGGGATGATCATGTAAATATGTTAAACCGTTAATGCAAGCTAACGTAGAGTCTTCCTTAGCAGCAAGTTTTTCCCACAACCATAGTGCATATTCTTCATGGATAATCAGCTTTTCTGTCGTAGGAGGGCATCATCTAGTGCTTCGGTGACAGCATTGTAAACGAAGCAAGACTAACGTTTGGCATTATTATAACACGGATTTCAGGCCAATATAAAGGGTAAGTGTGTTTTTCAAGTCGGCAAAAAAGTAAATTGTTTCAAACAATTTGAAAACCAATGAAAAACAAAGGTTTGCAACGGACACAAATAGAACAATAAACCTACACCTCATAAAGAAGTATACCCCTGTAAGATTATCAGCTTTGTAAAGGAGGTTAAATTTTTATGCTTTACTTACCAATTCAAAATGGACGTGTCTGGAACCCATATCTTATCAACAGGGGCTACTATTGACTTTATGCCACCAAAATCTTCTTCATTCCATGCTAAGTTCGGATCAAACCATTTCTACAGTTGGTGTTAAGTTTGGCAAAAGCAATGTCGAAATAATGGAAGTGAGTACAAATCTCGTGATCGTGAGTTGTTGAAATTAAGTTTGTAAATCTAAAACAACTGGCAACACTATAAGCCAGTGAAACTGTGCACTTGCTGCGATATCTGTCGACGCGTTCGTTTGCAGACGAGGACTTTTTAAAATCAATCCATTTCTAACCGACAAATTACGGATGTGTGCCTGTTTCCTGTCCACAACATCAGTGTGTAATTAAAACATTTTGCAAATTCAATACAATCAAAAGACGATCACGCAATAAACTCTAACAATTTTGACATTTTGAGAGAGGACTGAAACATTTTCTTCATCAAACGCTGTCTTATCGTAGTATATCACACAGTATAAACCTTTTCTTAAGGTTTTAAAACCCTGAAGTTATTGTGTGACAAATTCCACACATTATCTGGCAATATTGTTGCATTTGAAGTTTAGCTAAAAGCAGATTATTTTTATGTTTACCTATTAGATAAGTAGACGATGTGTCTTTGTTGTAAACTTAGTAATATTTAAAATCAAATTTGGAGGTTGACTAATGACTGAGTTGCTTAAAAGCTTGAGATACTAATTGCATACATAAATATATGTGTATACGACATACATACATACATACATACATACATACATACATACATACATACATACATACATACATACATACATACATACATACATACATGCATGCATTACATACATACATACATGCATGCATACATACATACATACATACATACATACATACATACATACATACATACATACATACATACATACATACATACATACATACATACATACATACATACATACATACATACATACATACATACATACATACATACATACATACATACATACATGCATGCATGACATACATACATACATACATACATACATACATACATACATACATACATACATACATACATACATACATACATACATACATACATACATACATACATACATACAGACAGACAGACAGACAGACAGACAGACAGACAGACAGATAAACATGTCTATGTATGTATGTATGTATGTATGTATGTATGTATGTATGTATGTATGTATGTATCCATATATCTATCTATCTATCTATCTATCTATCTATCTATCTATCAAATCTATCTATCTATCTATCTATCTATCTATCTAATCTATCTATCTATCTATCTATCTATCTATCTATCTATCTATCTATCTATCTATTTATCTATCATATGTTACTTAAATTTCATGCATCTAGCAATCGTCAGATTACTTTTACCCTAAGGATGTTCTCGCATTTATAGAGTTTGGGCGTACCATTGTACTGTAGTTCTAGCAGGTGTTGCGATTCGATAAATAATAATTTGTTGATGACGACACTTTAAAACCAACTCTGATCATTTGTTTAACAGCGTAGATTTTTCAGCATTGATTATGTTTAGCTTTTCAGATAGACAAAGATTACATATCTTTCTCATTTTATAGAAACTTTATGCTCTGTCAATAATTGACCATGATACATCAAAGTCCTTGTCCTCGATCTTGAGAGACCAAATAAACTTTGATAGTTCATTACTGTTCTCATAGCTTTTTTTTACGGAGCGATTGCATGTTATAAGCGAAGGTGTTATCAATAGGGCCTATATCACCGCTATCCTTATTGATTCCTGCTGAGGCTAAAGTCTAAAGGTATCATACGAAACAGGAAATATTAAAGAATGCTGTGTTCATGTAAATGTTACTGGCGACTTGATCACTCTTAATAGTCCTTTACTCCAATTGATATCTAAATTTTAGTAATATCTGTTATCCTTTAAGATGGCAACTTCATATCTATCACTATATAAGGATGACACATTTGACTTTCAATTCATTTGAAGACAAATCTAGGCACACAACGACAATTGATATAGTTTGCTAACTTGCTGAAGAACCTGACCCTTGCAAAGCATTTGAACGTTCAGCACCCATGTAAGAAGGCGCTTACTTCCAGTGTCACAAAAAGGAAGCGTATTAAGAAGGCGGGCGGTTTATGTGATCTCGTTAAAATAACTTCTAGCCAGATAATCTTCGAATTTTGTATGTTTACAAAACCGAATCAAAGTAATGTAATGCAGTAAAGAGATTAAATAAACCTTCATACTATAAAAAACGATACCACAATGCATTTTTATGATAACAAAGGCAAAAAATCAAAAATAATTGCAAAAATGAAAAAAACATACCTGATAAAACCATATGCTTGTCGTCAGTATTTGTGACTTCTCCTTCTACAATGGGATGATATTGAAGCAATAAAGTACATCAAGCGACGGTATACTATGAGATTTTGACCAGTTCACGAAATATATGCACATGCGATAGTGAGTGCATATATGAAGTGAACTGGTCAAAATCGAGTGGTATACCGTCACTGGGTGAGATTTACTGCTATCATATTATAACAGCATATAGAAATTTTAGTCATGGAAAGTCAAAAAAGAATGTTTGCTCAAGCTTAGAGCTCGTACGTGGTCGAACCGTGGTATATTGCCAAATACGACGGTTCTTTACACGTCTCGACCTATCAACATACTGGTATGATGTAATACGCATTATAGCACCCTCGATTTAGTGTGAGTTTCTCTCAGTATATAAACGCCATCAACTTGCTGACATCGCAAGTTGTACTTCAATGAGATATCAATCAGACGCAGCTTTATATCTGATGCCAAAGACTGCAATTTCTAATATTAAAGTATGGCTCAATAGTAGCAATCATGTAAATAGTGCGTGGATTGTTAGAGTCAAAGACAATGGCAGAAGATTATTTTTAAATTCACTTTAAAATCGAAAGCACAAATCACGTTTCATTGAATTCCTTTTGTCAGTCGTATGATCAAATAAAAAGCTAACTATCATCAAAAGCTAATAATTGGTTGTTCTATTTTGCGAAATTCAAAGTGTTCTCTTTATATCACACTGTAGTGACTGAGACGATAATAGAGATTGAAATGGGAGAAAAGACTTTAAACCGTTGTGAAGGGTAAACGAGACACACAGTGAAGCCTAATTTAGAGGCACGGGGAGGGCCTTCCGTCGACCAGGCAATCGACGCAGGCCTCCATCGAATTTTTTGCTTGGCAATCGCCGTTCTCCGGGGGCACTCTTGGTCCGGCAGACCAACTTAAAACGGAATAATGGATCTTAAAGATCTCTGTCATCAATTACGATGTTGAGAGATTTATATACGCTACTGGAATGCTGAAACACTCAGCTAGGGCATTCCGAATGAATGCACTGCTGTGCAACTCTGACCAAAGGTTAATATATGTTACACATTGACCTCGGTTTGAACCTAAAATACACCCTCAGTCCGCTATAGAACTGTATCAGTTTTAGTTGATATTCCTTTTTGCTTAGAGCGTAACACTCAGCTCATTTAGTCTCTGGCACTGAATCTATCTTTCCATTAATTAGCTTGTTCATTCTTTTCATACTCTCTTTGCATCAAGAAGTAGCTGGAAATAGAATTTGGGAATGGATCACATATCAACACATACCTTGCTCTGTATTTTGTACGAGAAATCCAGCATGGAGTCAAGATTATGGAACACTACAAATTATATTATTATTATATTATATTATTTTATTCAGTATGTGTTGTACCTTAACTTTGATGATTAGCATAAAATCTATTGGTTTTTTTCTTATTGGAATGTCGTTTCCATGGCTTGAAAACATTGATTTATGAGAGTATTTCGGAAACAATTTGTCTAGATTGCATAGTATTGCCAGAAGTTCAAACATGCATCTTACATGGTCTTCCCGTCAATCATTAAGAGGTCCCTTATGTGTTCATGATCCCCACTCTAAGGGTACATGAATCAAATATTTAATGTTATAGGGTTACAACTGACATAGCAAGATGTTGTTCTTACAGTGGAATTTGATCGAGTGTCCGTTTTGCCTTGCAGAGCTCGACAAGTCTACATGTTGCTTATCCTTAGAAAAGTAAACATTTGCAACAAATTGAGTATTTGGTGTTAGATTACAGCGCACGCGGCGAACGTTTCCCAGACACTGTCTCGTCTACAATAATGACAGTCGTTTCAGCATGCCACTCATGCACAACAAGCTTGACACCGCACTATAGCTATAGCATATCATCAAAGTTTTCTTTCAGCTACAGCTTTGTGTACTTTGATTTGGGAAATATAACTCAGACAAAACTCACTGGCATATTTTTCGAGGATCTATATCTCGAGGAAAGTCCTCAACATCAACCGGACTGACTCTCGGCGTTTTATTACAGTGAAACATTGTATTTTTTCAGCAAGGTAAAGAATATTTTGAAGGCAGAGAGATATCATCGTCCCCTCCATGCTAACCCGTTGCCGTGTATGATGCCGTCCGGGAAATTAAGTGCCAAAATACGGTGAATTATTTCAGAAACACTTGGTGTGTTATTGATTTGATTTGATTTGAATTTATTAGGCAAATATTCAGAAAAACGATAAAATACAAAATGTTAAAGTAAATACACAGAAATACAAATAAAAATACACCAAACACAATTACAATGTTACAATTAAAGGAAACGCCACTGAATATTACTTGCCGAGGATTGCACAAAAAGTTAAAAACTTATTTCCATTGTGGTCCTCACAAGAAAACACAAAATCACATGAAGACAATGTCACTCCGCATATCAAATAAATAACAAAATGGAACCACCAAACTAACAATCTGTACACGCCGAATGGAGCAGGGCGTAGGTACCCTAGCCATCCAATTTTGTGTACAGATAGTATTTGACCTTCTTTTTAAAAACTTGAGAACAATGGCTAGAGTTGTGAATACTCAAAGGAATGTTATTCCATAACTTAGCTCCTGTAATCTGAAACGAATGTTGACCATGAGAACCAAAGGCTGGTGAACGAACAGAATATGAGCTTGATCTGGTATTATACGTATGGCAGTTCATTGTCAAATTGAAATGTTCAGAGAGATAACGGGGTGCAGTATTATTGATCGCTTTATAAACGTGATTTAGTTTTAGCAGCTGTACTCTTTGTTCAACGGGCAGCCAGCCAATCATTTAAAATGCTGGGTCGAAACATGTGTTTCGCGGAGGTAAATCTAGAACGAATCTGACCAATTTGTTTTGCGAATATTGTAAACTCGATTTCGTACGCTTAGTTAAACTGGCAAACCAAAATGAACATGCATAGTCGTAATGGCATTGAATAAGAGAGGAAACTAATAATTTTCTGATGTCTGAGTCTAAATATTGAGATTTCCGATAGAGAAATTTGAGTCTGGCGTTTACCTTGCTCAAAACAACGCTTGCCATAGACTCGCAATCAAGCGATTGATCAATTTCCGCTCCAAGGTATTTCACTGATGTTTTCTGTGAAATTTCTGTACTATTACATACAACTGACAATTTTGAGTTAATTTTCAGTTTGCGTTTAGAAGCAAATAAGATTGACTCTGTCTTTCCAAGGTGCAGAGACAATTTGTTGTCGATAAGCCATTCATTAATACTCGAGAGTTCATGACTCAACTGCTGCTCTACCTCTGTAGTATTCTTACCAGAAACTAACAAAGCTGAATCATCTGCATATAAAAACAATTTACACGTCACAGCACATTCCATGTCATTTACATAAATCAAGAATAGCAAGGGCCCTAAAATGGATCCTTGGGGAACACCGCTAGTTATAGTTTGAACATCAGAAAAAACACCAGATACATCGACAAGTTGCTTTCTGTTTGAGAGATACGACGAAAACCAGTTAACGGCAGAATCTGACAAACCGATGGCTTTTAGTTTACCAAGTAAGATCGTATGGTCGACTGTATCGAACGCTTTCTGTAAATCTAACATGACCATCCCAACATAATTGCCCTTATCCATTTCCATGCGAATGTAATCTGTTAAGACCAGCAGACATGTGTCTGTTGAATAAGATGTTCGGAAACCGGATTGAAACTTATACAAAAGATTTGAATCTTCAATGTACTTAGACAGTTGATCATGAACTACTTTTTCAATAACCTTTGAAATTACACTCAATATTGACACTGGTCGATAATTGCTGATATCTGTTTTACAATTCTTCTTGTGTAATGGGACTACTCTTGCTTTCTTCCAATCATTTGGAAATTTCCCAAATTTAAGAGACAGATTAATAATATGTGAGAGTGGACAAGCAATTACATCAGCCGCATCTTTCACAAACTTGGCTGGAATACCATCCAAACCAGTAGCCTTTGATGAATTGATGTTTTGAAGAACTTTGCAAAGGTAGTCCTCACCAACAACAGAGAACTGAAAAGAATCAGTCAGAACACCCTTGTTGGAATAAAATAAGTTAATGCTAGCTATGTTAAAACGACCCATGCCAATCGGGAGTTTCTCTACAAGACTTGAAGCAATTGTCGTGAAAAAATTGTTGAATTTACTAGCTACTCTTGATTTATCGAAAATGATGGAAATGCCATCACGAAGTCCAATGGAATTGGTAGCCGCTTTTGACTTAGTTGATGAGCCCAAGTCTTTTAGTGTTTTCCAAAGTTTTCTAGGGCAATTTTTTTCCTGGAGGAGCTTCGAGCTAAAATACGAATGTTTTGCCTTTTGTATCAAATGACGAGTTGAATTTCTAGCTTTTTTGAAATCGGTATAAACACTCAAATCGTTGGACTTTTTAAACTTGGCAAACAACTTATCTCTTTTCCTGATACTATTTAAAATATCGGCATTCATCCATGGCTGAGAATTTTGCTTCAGACGAACTTCTTTCAAAGGAGCTACCAAGTCCAATACCCCTATAAAAAGATCCTTAAAATTATTCCAGGCAGAATCAACATTGTCACAGTCGACAACTTTAGACCAATCAACGCCCCGCAATTTAGTTTGAAAATCATGCTTTGTATAACTCTTTATGGATCGTAATTTGACTGTATTGTGACAAAATGATTTAAAGCGTGTTATTTTTCTCGTACAGTAGATAAGGCAATGATCACTGATACCAATATTGATCACCCCAGACTGGCTGATTTTGTCAGGGTCTGATGATAAAATAAGATCAATTATTGATTTACTATTCACAGTAACCCTTGTATAGTCCTTAATTAACTGAAGAACGTTTAACATACCACAAAAATCTTTGAAAGCTCTGAGTAGACCAGTTGAGTTACCAGCATTAGCAACATTGGTGTTGAAATCCCCTATAATGATTAATTCTGGATTCACACTGACATTATGACAACATTGCTGTAGTAAATCATAAAAATCCAATTGCTTAGGTGGACGATAACAAGTTCCGATAATGATTGGCTTTGTTTTTGGCAAAAGAATGTCAACCCAGATTGCCTCTAGATCATCGTTGTTTAAATCTGATCTCTCATTGAATGCTAAGTCACTCCTAATAAACATACAGACACCTCCGCCTTCTCGATTTCTGTCTTTTCGAACAACCTTGTAATTAGAAATAGCAATTTCTTTATCTAGCACCGTCCCATCGAGCCACGTTTCTGTAATTCCAATCACTGCCGCTCTGGATTCCGACGCAATCACTCGCAATTCGTCAATCTTCCCTAGTAGACTACGGATGTTCAAATGCAAAATATGTAACCCCTTACTGTCGAACACGCGGTATTTGTTGTCAGTATAACTTTCTGGGTCCACATCGTTGGTACTGTTGTCAAGGAGACTATTGCAACTGGTGTCTTCGTCATCATCCACGCTGATATTTGGAAGATTTGACAAAAGGCATCGTCGACAAACATGGGATATTGATTGACCATTGTTAACAAGCTCATTATATTGACGTAAGGGGAAGTCCATGCATTTTATATGTGTCCATTGACTGCAGCTGTCACAATCTATTGCTTTGCTATTGGTCCGTACTGCCTTTTCACAGATGGTACATTTACGTATCGGAGAGCGCTCTGATGGACCTTGACAGGGATGAATATCACCGCACAAAAGCAAAGCTAGCGATATCATCCAGCGATTTTCATCCACATACTTGATGTAACTTGGGCGATTCAGTTCATTCTTTGTTCGAGTCTCACCAAGTGATAGTAGATGATATAACACCCCATGAGCATCTGATATAACAAATTTATCGAAAGAACCATAAGGCTCTGAAATATCATTCAGTGATTTCGTACTGTCGTGAACTTGATGCGCGTTCCTAGCCATAAATGACAGGAACGTACAGAAGCATACAGCTGCAAAAAGCAGGCCCCTCGCTCCGGTTGCCATCTTTGTACGCTGTCACAAAATGGCCTAAAATTATTTTGATGAAAAGTTCTTTGGTTGTTTACTACTTGGCGTGTAGATTTTAACACTGATGATTTTAAAGTTATGACCTTTGGCAACGTGTCCCTGTTTAGTTGTAGAAGAGCATGTTCCTCCAAATCCAATATAATCAGGACTTGTACAGGGAGTCGTTTTGGTGTAATAAAAACAGGCTTCACAGAAGAAAAATTCAAAACACTCTGTGCACTGGAAGATAGTTGAGTCGAATAAAATATCTCGGCAGCAGGATTCGCAGTAAATGTTGCCTTCTGACATGATAGAGTTAATAATGCTGAATGGGGAACAGCCTGGAGTCACAATATGCACAGACTAAGCTTTGCACGTAGACGTGGACAACCACGCGGGCTGACACGAGTGCAAGGAGTATGTAAGGTAAAATGTCACAAACCCTTCAAAAGTTCGCCAAGGTTCCATAAAAGACACGGAAAGGTCACACACGGAAGTCCAACAGAAGAAACGACACAGCAACACCAAAACGGGAAAACTAAGACGCAGAAAACGGCGATAAAAATCGTTGGAAAACCAAACTAGGCGGAGCGACAAAAAGACGATGCACACACGACAAGCGCCTGGCTAAGACGAATGGCACAAAATGTACCGTGTTGATTGAATTGCACTTGCCTGTGCAAAATCAACACTTTTCTTCAAGTCTATTTTGTAGCTCAGAGAAGTGTCAATTCAGAGAGAAGTGTCAATTGAGAAAGTTTCATTTAGCTGAGACAAAAGAGAAAGCGGGATTAAAGTTTCATTTAGGAGTGTTTAGCATTTTCTGGTTGACAATATTCAGTGTTGTATCGTGTCAAACTTGTTGATAGAGTAGACTGCACTCGCAATGCTACAGACTGCATGCTGAAGGAACTGTTGTCGTGATTGCTGACATCGAGAGGAGAAGAAAGGTTTTTTTTTAGGGAGCCTTCAGTAATTACAGGGGGGGTGGGCCGGGGGAATTTCGCGAACACCTGTACCGTAAATTGTGACCCTCCCCCTATCCTCCTGTCTAAAATGTGACCCTCCCCCTTATCCGACATTCTAAAACTTGACCCTCCCCCTCCCCAACCACTGCGGTATTCTCCCCGGGAATAACTAAAACAGTATCAGCCAATTTACATAACAATTTATTCAGTGGTTATGTTAGGGACAAATTACATAGGTAGGGCTGGTGTTTTTGGAGGGACAGTCGCAATTTATCACGCAAGCATTGTTGAAGAGATATGGTATTTCATACAGTTTAGGGAGGGTCACCATATTTTGTGCAACTATAAGAAGGCAAGATGTAGCTGATTTAGTGCTTCATCCAAAAATATCAAATCATACATGGAGTCTATCAGGCAAATTACCCCCACAAAACATGCTATATCTGTATTTTATATATGTTTGATAATGTATTTAAATGTACTTTGCTTAAATAGGGAAGTAAAATGAACATTTGTGTACAAGAAATTGATTTCTGAATTTCATCTAAAAAGTTGGTTCAATATCCATGGTGTTTATGATGAAATTATAAATAGTTTTTTCCAATACAAAAATAGGTAAATCTTTGCATTCGTGTACTCTTGATTATGGATATTAATTTTCTTGATTAGACTAGAGTGGTTACAAGTCTATGGTTGTGTAAGAAATTTGATTTTGGAATTTCACCAAAATGTCATTCAATACACTATGCATTGGGGTCTATGATGAAACTATGAATAATTTTTTTTCAGTACAAAATTAGATAAATCTGTGCATTTATGCATGCTTGATTATTTAGATTATTGTTCTTGATTAGACTAGAGTGGTTACAAGTCTATGGTTGTGCAAGAAATATGATTTTGGAATTTCACCAAAATGTCCATACACTATGCATTGGGGTCTATGATGAAACTATGAATAATTTTTTTTCAGTACAAAATTAGATAAATCTGTGCATTAATGTATGCTTGATTATTCACATTATTGTTCTTGATAAGACTGGAGTGGTAACAAGTCCATGGTTGTGCAAGAAATTTGATTTTGGAATTTCACCAAAATGTAGATTCACTATGCATTAGGGTCTATGATGAAACTATGAAGAATTTTTTTTCAGTACAAAATTAGATAAATCTGTGCATTTATGTATGCTTGATTATTGAGATTATTGTTCTTGATTAGACTACAGTGGTTACAAGTCTATGGTTGTGCAAGAAATATGATTTTGGAATTTCACCAAAATGTCCATACACTATGCATTGGGGTCTATGATGAAACTATGAATAATTTTTTTTTTCAGTACAAAATTAGATAAATCTGTGCATTAATGTATGCTTGATTATTCACATTATTGTTCTTTATAAGACTAGAGTGGTAACAAGTCTATGGTTGTGCAAGAAATTTGATTTTGGAATTTCACCAAAATGTAGATTTACTATGCATTAGGGTCTATGATGAAACTATGAATAATTTTTTTTCAGTACAAAATTAGATAAATCTGTGCATTTATGTATGCTTGATTATTGAGATTATTGTTCTTGATTAGACTAGAGTGGTTAAAAGTCTATGGTTGTGTAAGAAAATTGATTTTGGAATCTCACCAAAATGTCAATACACTATGCATTGGGGTCTATAAGTGTGTGCGTATTTTGTTGGTGATTTCCTATTCAGGAAATATCACATGGACAATCAAAGTTTTGGCCATAATATCAGCTTCTGTCAAAAGTGACCCTCCCCCCAAGCTAGGTTTATAAAAAGTGACCCTCCCCCTTGAACTGTTTTCTAAAAAGTGACCCTCCCCCCAATTCCCCCGGCCCACCCCACCCTGTAATTACTGAAGGCTCCCTTAAAGAATTTACTTGTTTCTTCATAAAGTTTCCAATTTAAAGTAAACACCTAAAAGAAAACTGGTGAGGTGCATGTAGTGCAGTGTTATGCTTGTTGTCAGTGACATGCTGAAACGACTGCAGTGATCGTGACGAGACAGTGTATGGGAAACGTTTGCCGCGCGCTGTAATCTAACACCAACCAAAGACGAAGACTCAATTTGTTGCAAATGTTTACTTTTCTAATGATAAGCAACATGTAGACTCGTCGAGCTCTGCAAGGCAAACCGGACACTCAATCAAATTCCGCTGTATCTCCCTGAAATGTCACATTTCAAAATCTAATATTCCATTATAATACCATATGATAGATACTCTATACAAGATTACTCACCACGTCAATGATTTGTGTGATAGATATATGGCAGTAGATTTCCACTGCGTCATCAACGTCTTGAATTGGTCGAAGGAGAACTGAGTAGTTACTGAATAGATGATGGAACAACTCTCCCTCCGTGGAACATGATGCATCTATGGAAGGATTGACGGTATTTGCGGTTGGAGAGATTCATTCACAACCTGCGTATTTTTTGTATCGCTCTAATTGTTACCTGCGAGCAGTTGTTATGGTTTTAATAATTAAATATGTGATCATATTGAAACCGCCGTGTGTTCTATGCTCTTCCATGCCGCTAAAACGTGATACAGTTAAAACAAGCATGCAAAGCAAAATATTTTTAGCATAAAATAACCCACCTGATAAATATATGATAATAACCAAAAGCCTTAGTACTCCCGCAACTCTGTGACCTGTTGAAACTTTCCCCTGCATGGCCATCAGTGTGGTTTGCCTTTGATGCAACACAGCCTTATTTTAATATTATACATCAATACCAGTGTGCGATTCACCCTCTTCGGGAGCTTTGCCTGGAATTAGTGGTAAAAGCATCTATTAAAAGTGTCATATCAGCATCCATATCATTTGTACTGCCAAACACACTAACATTTTGTCTCCTGTCGGCATTCATCTCATCAAATTCTGTCTCATGCCTGACGCAGTACAGATGCACGAGTAATGGTACGACAAAACATACACTTGATATGGGGAAGTAACTAATTTATCACATAACTATTCCTAGCAGTTACATTTGAAAGCCTGAATTTGAACTTTAGTTGTTCTACTTTTCCTTCGCTCTGCAAGTTGGTATAGCAAGCTTTATAGACCATCAAGAGTGCGATATATTGTTACATTATTTATTCAAGCCAAATATGACACCGAATGCACGCTGTAGAGCATGCGCCTGTTTTCTTGTCGTACTAATGTCACTGTTGTTGCACACCTCATCAGTATTATTCCACTCTCACCTGCTTATAGGGTATACTTTCCCAAAAGTATTCGATATGCAAGAGCGTGCAGTTTCCATGGTGATTTTGCAGACATAGCCATCTCTCTTACAAACTTTTAAATCAAGGTTACACCAGAGAAAGACTTTTCTCTACATTCAAACGCTTTTCGGCAGGTATCACAAGCTGGTAGATAAGTGTGACATCTCTTTTCGACAAATGATCGCTGATGGCATCAGTGACATTGGTCCTTAGTTTGTGACCACTACGTATTTGACTTACAAATTGATATATGGTGGTACCACGTTTGAGGCAGTATGCGCTTACTATTTTCGAAACACATGACACCACTTCTTGGTCTTTTGGACAGAGGTTCATTTATCTTTCTTTCATGAATTTGACTTTGTTGTGTGTACCAGTGATTTGCTGTCTGTTCTGGGCTGTTTTATGTCTATGTTTTTAACAATCGACTATGTATTATGAATTCGACTTAGTGTTATTAGATTATGAATGGGTATGATTGTGATTATTTTACTTAGCTGTAAAGGGTGAGAGGAAATGAATACAAAGTTCAACATCCTTTCACACTATTTACACTTCTACAGTAAATAAGTCCCTAGAAGCTCATCAAATTTTGATACCGGAAACATACGTGTACTTCGAAGTCGACCAAGTAACCAGTCCAAGTAACGCATTTTATTTCGATAATGGAGATTATTTATAGAAAATGTTTGCAACATGGCAGCATGATTGTTCGAAGAATATTGGCAGTTTCGTTTAAAATAAAAAAATGACATCGTCCCAAACACGCACTTGTTGTATTAGCAGGAGTAGTTGCCTGACCAACAACCTCAGTGAAATGACAATTGAATAATTTTATTGACCCTGTAGGGCACATAGTAGATCTACATCATCATTAACGTTATTCTGATGTAAGACAATACTTAAGGGGCCCCTATGTACTCGAATATACACTGAACAAACAATACAATAAACATACAATCATGAGATTCGAGTCGATTATATATTCGGTCCCTCTGTTGTGTTTGAAGGGACCGTACAGGGTGCGAATTGGTTACATGTACTCGACAAAAACTGAAGGGCATAACTAAACGATTTGTATGACAATAAATGCGATGCTTTGACTCGTTTGCTAAATATCTTGCACAGATTAGAATCCTTGCAAGGAGGCAACCAGCCATGAAAGATATGACCTTGCGAAATTTATGATCGCTTTAGGTATTTATGGACAGTGTACGAAAGACCAATGTAATGTAATATCTTGAGCAGCTGCTCGACTGTTAATAACTATTTCGAAATGAAACTCTTTTTTTCGTCAATCACGGCGAGAAACAATTCATACATGGATTGATAATGAAACACGATACATTTGGTCAATGCAATACCAATATCATCGGAGGCAAGGAGGAATTTTGACAAGTTTAAAGATATGTAAAAGTTGCAATAGCTCTGCTTACAGTCGGATCATGATATTACATTGATGGCATAACTTCATGTTATAACTGGTATGAATTGGAAATTGCTTAAACCGAATGCTTGTATAGCATCTACTAAAAGGGGCTTGGAAACTAGACGGCATAGATTTAAAGTATTTCAGTTTGTAGCGTTGTAAAATAAAGAATCACACTAACACATCCTTGATAAAGATAGTATAAACGAATGGCGACGCTTTTATCTTAAAATTGTGCATGCTGACATAGCAAAATCCTTCATAACAAGAGAAATGATAGTTAATACTTACGGCAATAAAAGTTGTGACCTTTACTATACCGTGGTTATTATTGTTCATAAAGCAAGTAATATTTGTTATAATATTTCCTAACGTATGTTCGAAAACAATGTATTAGCATTGCTTGTGCGTCTTGCAACTCTGTCCTTGACAAGTGAGTTATAGTTCAAACTAACATTGAGTTGTCAACATTAACGATGGACATATCACACATGCAGATAGCATGGAAGTCGACAATGCGCATTTCGACATGATAAGGGGAATATAATAAGCAACATATCATACGTCTTGCCTAGCGAAGGGGTAAAATACATCAATGCATCTTAAATAAACTGCTAATTTATAACTTCAAAGGAGGAGTAACTGCTGAAAGTACATTTCAGTAGTATGAAAAAGTTCTGTGCTTTAATGACACATGACAACTATCAAAGCGCACCGTGTTTAAAACGTTAGGCAAGTCCTCAGATAATACGGCTAGTTTTCAATCGGGTTCGAACCCACATCATACTGCATCAGTCGCCTCGCGGAGAGGCCACAGAGAGAACCGCTCGGCTAAATCTCCACTCCCAAAACAGGGTGGTTCAATAGCCGGCTAAGTTGTTACATTTTTCTGACTGGGACTGCTCCACACGTTGTAGAGTTCGTGAAGCACTCACGCACGCATGCTCACTATCACACATCGCACATACAAACTTTATCGAAGCGAAGCAACGAATAATTCGTAACATACCTTAACATATACTTCACACGTTTGTAGCCTCGTTAAGCTCAAACCAAATTGACGCAGCCTGTTTAGGGGCCTCTTACATCAATGTGTTACCAGAATAGCTGACATTTCTTGAATAGATGTACAGTGCGTTGAATCCACACGATCTTTCTTGACCTTACCACCCACTTAACTTGTGTATGTAGAGCAGAATTCATGATTATTTTATCTTTCTTAATTATACTAACATTAATTATGCACCCATATTCCACCTAACACAGCATTTATGGCTAGACACTGCAGAGTGTAATGTATACATGAAACTCTATCAATGAAAAAAACAAACAGAATTTTGATACCACTGATTTGATACTATCTCAGGGACTGCCTGGTTTGCTTGAATGTCACACAGCCAGCAAGTATTAGAGTACATGTTAAATGTTCAGTATTGACCCTGTCCCTTCACTCACTTCTCCGGATACATGTTCAAACATGTTTCTTTTGTCCTTATCCCCATTGCGGATAAACGTGTGTATGACACTTTATCCGGTAATGTCCGTAAGCATAGTGTTTTTTTGTAGCGGTGACAGAGATATAAATATTCATTAAAATGTGCTTCATTGATGACCGGGATGCAACGGGGCGCAGTTCGGTTAACCTTCAATTGGACGATGTCCCAGGCCTATCTTTATGCAAATGTTGTGACCTATGCTAATAAGATGACCCAGGTCTATCCACAACACAATTGCTCATGGCAGAAAGTGACCTCGGCCTTATATCCACAAATACGTGCACATGGTATGGAGATGACCCGGGCCTATCCTCAATACACGTAGATACAATGGAAATGACCAAGGCCAATCCACAGTACACATACATGTACACAGTATGGAACTTAAAATGATTAGGCCCATCTAGAATTCTACATGTAAATATTATGGAAGATGACCCAGGCCTATCATCAATACAAATAGTCTGTACCTGTATTTGTATTCTGCAAAGGCCCGGCTCATCTTCCTTAGTGCGAACATGTATTTGTATTGGGGATAGACCGGATCATCTTTTATAGTTTGTGCAAGTATTTGTATTCCGGATAGACCTGGGTCATTTTCCATAGTGTGCGCATTTATTTGTATTGAGGATAGGCCTGGGTCATCTTCCATAGTGTGCGCATGTGTTTGTAATGAGAATAGGCCACGTCGTCTCCATAGCGTGGAGATGTATTTGTGGATAGGCCGGGTTAACCTTCTACTCTGATGTGTACATGTACGGAGTAAATGTATAATTATGATCTAGCCAAACCTACTTTCTGAAAAATTCTGTCTCACTAGCTTAAGGCTAGAAAGCTCTCTCTCACTTGAAAGTCTTCATATGAATAATAAGCTCTACAGTATTCCAGGAGATGTGAAATGTCTACACCAAAAGCTGGACCGATGGAATATTACTGTTTAAGTAGGGAAAGTTCATGATTTCAAATTTATAATCGTTTCTCTCGCCATACACCTGAGTGTGTATTGATTTGCATTTGCATTTGGCATCATTTTTGTTACTAACATAACATGAATTTTGACGGATAACAATGTATTTATACCTGAAACTGCCATTCTTGTAAAAAAAAAGACTTGTTAAACCACAGACAAACATAGACAGACTTGTAACTGGTATTGTTTAAGGCGTGAAGCGGTTACGTAACCATCCATGTTCGCCTCGCCTAAGGTTGCTCTCGCCTCTCTTTTCCGATGAGTGCCGACAATGCATCCTTCGGTAATTTTCGGATTTTTGCCAATTGTTAAGCGAAAGTATGTTCGGCAAAGTTTGTGTTGTCGTTGTCGTGTGGTGCTGAGCGGAATTTACGTGCTGGCGAAAATAGGGGAGTATTTTGAGCTTCAGAAAAGTGAGTTTTACCGTTTTAAAAATTCCTCTCATATTTTTATGAATATATAATGAGTGTGTTTGAACCAAATTTGAAAGTCTTTTATCGATACTGTCTGGTTTTACTTAATGGTTTACGGTCAGTCATGCTGTCTTTTACACGTGCGTCATGAAGGACATGTTTATGAAACTGCTGGCGTGTTATGTTTTAATTGGCGTGAAGCAGTGTTTCTGGCCTGAGAGCTCACAAAGTAACTATGGTTGCTACGCGACTGGCAGTACGATGCCATCTCGTCGTATTTTTCGCATAATCTCGTGCAATTATCAACCACAAAGAAAGCCTCAAAAAAGTTTAACACCTTTGAAGCTCATTTTAATATGAAAAGCCAATAGTCTACCGAGACGACATTGGAACAAAAGGTTTGCCGCGTTACAAGTCTGTCTTTATTTGTCTGTGGTTTAACCAATGATGAACACCTAGTTTTAAGCTTGTTGTGTGGGATTGTGGTATACAGTGTAGAAAAATCAAATGCGTGGATTTAACTGTACATGATGTTGTTGGTTTCCAAAAATTTTTAATATCCACATTTGCTGTGAAACGTTGTTTATACAGATTCTTGTGGATTTTAGAAATCTAATATCGTTGAGATGGAACCATTTAATTATTCGTCAGCTAACTGCCAAATTCATTCAATATAGAATGATTCATAATTTTTCCTCTTCGATCAGGGTTGAGAGACAGTATGTGGTATTAATCTCATCTAAATTATTTTTCAATTTATTAATCGAACCAGTATCCAGCATCCGGTAACCAGTCAGAGAGACACTCATCGTCCTCTTCATCCAAACGGGCCCATTTCTTGCATAAGCCAAGCATCCATAATGATTTTAAAATGATTTTAAAATCACAGTTCCAATTTATATTGGAACAGTTGCCGAAGTTCATCGTAAAAATAAGAAATTCTTGTGCCAATGTATAACCCTTGCCAAATTGCGTTGCGCCAATCCTTTGTGTTTAAAATTGTGTGAAATTGGAAAAAAGAAAGTATTATGGAAACATTCAATGATGGGAGTGGATGGAGGAACCGTTTACTTAATTACAGCAATCTGTATGAAACAAGTCATGATAAATCTGACCTCTATATTGTCAAGAACAACAATGGACCTCAGATATCCATGGTATAATGTGTGGACAAGGCGAGTAGTGAGAAGTCAATCATGCATTATGGAGTTATACAGAAATTACAGCAAAAGCACAATTATAGATAATACAGGCAAAAAATGTCAAATTGTTTCAGAAAAGAACGCATGCCAATTAATCAATCCTCGAAGCTGATTACAGAGTGAATGGCATTGATCGTTGATGGACGAAGGATAATTCATTCGGTATGGTGTATAACAATATTCAAACAAGACGTCATAAAGGCCCTGTGGTTAGTCAAACAAATAGTAAACTGACGTCATATATCGGTGAATCTTTCAAACATCGAAGATCCGAAGACGTAGGAACACTGGACTCAGATTCATCTATTTCATTTTGTTTGTTAGAAGCGTATAGACTTTTCCCTTGATTCAACAAAGGATGTGTTTGAAATGTGCTTCCTCCTCCGGAGTTCTTACTAGCTAGTGACGAAAAAAATAATTTATCGTACATATTGTGATAATTATTTGATATTTAATTTATTTCAAATCTTAAACTAAGACATTTCATAATCAATGTATTTAATAATAATTGAAATCCGATTTTAAAATCCTATGGTCCGAAGATCAAACATTCGTTACTGACACTCTAATAATCTGAGCTACGGGGTTTGGACGCCTACTTTACCGAGTGGTCATTAGCATGGCACAGTGACGTAGCTGACGTCTTGTAGATGTATTAGAAAGGTATCATTCAAAGGGATAACACACATTTGGAGCGAGTGAGCTCATAATAGAAACAATCGTAAGTACAATAAAGTCAGATTCTCAGTGTCAGAGGATACCTTTCTTCAATAGAACAGGATCCGCACGACTTTAGAGTTCAACGTCTTAATAAGTATTTGGATCAAAATACAATGTTAAACTATCAATAATTACAAAAGACATCGGTACAATATTTTTTAAAACTACTAACAACACCCTTTAAACCAGACCGTACTCTAATTTCAGAAAATACTTTATCGATATCAAATTAGAAATTACACCGGTGAACAAAATTACTAAGTGTAATTGCAAAAATTTGAAAGATCATCGGCGAAACACACAAATTATATAAACGACCAAAAATCCGAATAAGGATGGCATGAAAGATTAAAAAGTTACGAATGGTAGCTCAACTATTGTTCAAATAATCAAACGCAGTGAATGCTTTGAGTATAATATGTTTCCGTTTTCATGTCGATATATTAAAACACTTACCACAGCTATAAGTACAATAGAGTCATATATATACATGTGAAATGTTGACAAAAGTAGGCAAAATATCACATGATTTTAGGCAACAGAATCAGTGATCCAAGGATAGCGGCTAACGAAAATGCAACAAGACAAATCCGATCCATCGTTGTCGCCAACTGTATCCATTCGTTTCTGATCTGAAAAATATCAACATGAAAGTCAAATGTTTTGAAAGTAGTGCAATGTTTCTTAATACCAGTTTCTTTTCGCCAGACACGATTAATCAATATCTCTTATTGACCAATATTTCTCGATTCAACATAAGCATTATTAATTACTACAAAACAATACTTATATTGTTCATAAACATTCACAACTGTTGATTTAAACTGAGTAAGGGAAAGTATGTGTACTGTCGTAACCAAAACCATTTCGATTTGATCATTTTATTTCGAAACACGTTCAGAAAGTGTAAGTTTAGAGGGCAAGAGTGAGAGCCACCTAAAGTTTCACAGCTGCTTGTCAAAAGCTTATGTCTTTATTAACATGTAAGGACATTGTGTGAATAAAGAAGTTATAAACTTTGATGAATCAGGAAAAAGACTAAGGGACTTTTCCGATAATCTCAAAGATGTTCTTTACTAACTTTACGATTGCCAATATTTGCCCCATTTGTACGGTTTGGAGATGTACTACATGAACAAAATGTTTGGTTATGTTCTGTATGTTGATTGGTCGACAATGAGGAAAAAAATCAGATAAAGCTAGCTGTTCCTTCTCGGTTGAAATGTTCACTAGGAGGTAATCTATTTGCTACAGTTGAGTTATAATATGCCAGGTGCTTCGTATGGAATAAAAAGTTGATACCTAAGTTGTTACAGTTTAAAAATGCATGCTCCCAGTCGACAAAAAACAAAAAAGATACAACAAAAATAACAACAGGGTAAATTGATTTCGGTCGAGTTGAGGAGTCGGGCTTTAGCTGATTTGTGAAGGCTTTCAAGACTTGGTTGTAAGCAGAGTTGACCTGAATTATTATTAAAGAAATCAGATAACACTTACACGCTCGTTTGGTCGTTGATGTGGTGTCACCAGTCTTGTGACTCTTTCGACGCAAGATATCAAAGTATCCAGTCTCTCAAGAACCTTAAGCTGGTATTTACTGCTGTCGATGTTCCTTCGATTCATGGATCGGAGCGATCGTCTTGTTTTCTTTTTCGTCTTGGCATTCAGTTGTTCATCTGACAGGGATAACACTCTGCAGCAGTCTCTGTGATCGGGAATTGCGTATTTGGACGATAATTTTTTCAATTTTTTGCTACATCCTTCCGTTATGTTCGAGTCCTGGTTGCCTTCATCGGTTCGATCAAACGCCATATTTTCACTGGCTGAAGAGGTCTTCTTCATGAGATAACACGGAAGCTTCCTTCGTTTTGCAAAATTTCCGAGAAAAAGCCATTTTGCCCATCGTGGAACGGGTGAAGCATTTTGGTCACATTTTGAGAAAACACGAGTGAAGCAGATGGTCAGTGTAACCGAAACACTTATCAAAACCATGTTGAACATCAGATATACAGTTAACATTGGCATGTGTGCTGATGTAGCCGGGAGAAGCTCGGTAACAAGTAGATTAAAGACGTAAATTGTCAATAAAAGTGACAAGCTTAAATTGACTTTTTCCGGTGACATCGATGGAAGACTGAAAGCTACCACAGTGAGAACGGAAACTAAGATACACGGGACGATTAGATTTAGGATGTAGTATTGAGGCTTTCGCTTGACAGTAATGGTTGCCACGATGCTCGTAAACGTGTCATCTTCTTCAAGGAAGTTTTTTGTGACCTCTCCAACGTAGGAAGAGACTATGTCCCACTGCAAATTCGGGATGTAATTCTCAGGGAATACCTTGTCCATGTTAGGGCTCACGTGTAAACGTACCATACTGTCAGTGTATGCCCACGATCCGAAATCAAAGTGACACGACTGTTTATCAACAGGGAAGTACGTGATGTCCATCAAACAAGGGGTTTTCAGCACCATGGGTGTATTTTTTGTGACGTTACCATGACTTGTTATCGATAAAGTTAGGCTCTCTGAGTGCACTCTTGGGTAAGTCTCAAGCTGAGCTTCAACACTGAAAATTGACAAGTAAAGACATTAAATGATTGAAAGGTCGATTAATGCTGCCGTTTGCCAACAGTCTAAGCAGTCAATTGATGCCTACTGTAATTGCAACACATCAATGTATCACACACACACACACACACACACACACACACACACACACACATATATATATATATATATATATATATATATATATATATATATATCCCAATTAAGTGCATCACTTATGCACTCTATGTATATGTATGTATGTATGTATGTATGTATGTATGTATGTATGTATGTATGTATGTATGTATGTATGTATTGACATTCAATGACGATGAAATGAAATTATTTATTTGGAACACGGTATAATTTCCACCCAAGATCTTTGATTAAACAATGAGATCGAGGGCTTTTAATGTTGTTCGTCCGTACATCAACGTAATGTTTATGTATCGATGAACAATTGATACCAGGTTTTACATAATTCATAAAATCAAATTGCCATTCTTCATCGTGAAAACCTAATGTAATTTATTTTGCCGATAAGATGTCAAGAAAGCAAATTATTATGAACCGATAGAAAATCAATTGAAAATTAATGTTTGCAAGGTGTGAATCGGATACGTACCAAAATAGAAAAGTTAACAAGAAATATGCCCCTTTAAGATTTTAAGCTAATTTTAGCGCAGGATATGCCAAAGAATTCTTATTGGAAGTTGGTTATTGGTGATATCCATTTATCAATCAACAGATAACTAATATATCAGCGTACATTTCATGAGACTAATATCATGTTGCACCTACCTATTCAAAATAGACGTGTCTGGCATCCATATCTTGTCGACAGGCACTACTATGGACTTTATGCCATCATAATCTTCCTCATTCCATCTTAGTTTTGGATCAAACCATTTCTAGCATTTGTATGACGTTTGGCAAAAGCAACATTGAAACAATGGAAGCAATTACAAATCTCATGACTGTCAGTTGTTGAAATTCAGTTTGACAACACTCTGAGCAAGTGAAGATATGTACTTGCTTCAATATCGGTCGACGCATGAAACTCTTAGAAACACGCTGTAAGTCTAGTTCTTCCATCGGAAGAAAGTAGATCTTTTCATTTTGCAAATTGAACTTCATCTTGTACATCAAAAGAGAGTGATCAGATGTTTTATCAAAATCAATTTCAATACCTATTTTACAAACTTTGTCCTCCGAGTCTCTTAAACTTGTAATGTTTACTTATAAAATTTCAGGGCATTCATAAAATATCTGTTGCGCAACTTCCAGCTCATTTCAATCTCGTCTGTTATTTCCTAAGCATACTGAGATCTGTACAATTTATCACTTCCTTTAGATGTATCTGAAGACGCTCCCACCGTATAGCGAGACGTCCTATTCAAGCAATGCATCAACGTCCTTGTTACGAAGTGCATGTAACTACAGTGACGCCGTTTATCTTTTATAAATTTTACCGACGACCTGATGACTTATGTAATCCATTAAGGAGTATCTGGTAATCTTCGCGATGACAACTTCATATTATCAATAATTTCTGAGTGACACATAAGCATTGTATTATCACTTTCAGTTCATTTGAAAAAATCCCATGTTCACAAAGAAATTGATAATGTTCATCATTTTGCTGAAGTACCCTCTCCAAGGTACATTTGAACGTTCAGTAAATGTTTAGAAGTGACCCCGTTTTTCTTTTGACACCAAAAAGAAAGAGTGTTAATTCAGTACATTTTCAGTCGGATTCGAACCCACAACGTCCGGTACTTAGCCACCTAGCGAAGGCATCACAGTCAAAACTGCCCGTCAAAATCCCAACCCTACAAAAGAGTGGTACGTACAATAACCGAGATAAGTTGTTACAATTTTTCTGACGGCAACCTCTCCACACACGCTGTAGAGTTCATGAAACACGCACTCACATAGTCACATATCGCACACAAACTTATTTATCAGAGCAATGAATACATCGCTTTACTAGAAGCTTCATACTATCAAATTGGTATCGCAATGTATGTTTATGACAACAAATATGTAGAATCAAAAATAATTGAAAAAAACATACTTACCTGATAAAACCATATACTTGTCGTTAATATTTGTGACTTCTCCTCCTGCAATGGGACGATATTATGCATTATGACGCTCTCGATTTACGGTATTCTCTTACATGATATAAAGGTCACATATCTTTAACATGCTGACATTGAAAGATATACTCGAATGATAATTCAATCCGATGCAGCTGCCTAAGACTGCACTATCAAATGGTAACGTATATAATCGCACCATGTAAATTGTACTAGGATTTTGAATGTCAAAGATGATGGCAGAATATCAATTTTCAAATTCACTTTAAATCGAAACAATAAATCACATTGCATTAAATTCACTTTGTCAGTCGTTTGAAAAATTAAACTAATTATAATAAGGAGCTAATCATGGTTGTTGAATTTTAAGGAAAGATAATTACTCAAAGTTATATCGTTATATCAGACTGTAGTGACTGAGATGAAAATAAAGATTGGAATTGAACAAAGACTGGACTATTGTGGACGGCAAAAGAAACAAAGAGTGAAGCCGAATTTAGAGGTACAGGGACAGCATTCCGCCGACCGGGCAATCAACGAAGGCCTCCTGTAGACGTACTGTTTGCTTAAACTTAAGCTTAAAAGCTTAAAGCGAAGAATGGACCTTAGGGATATTCGTCATCAATTTAGGTGTTGAAAGGTTTATATACTTTCAGGTCCTATTGGAATGCAGTATAGCTTAGCTGAACATTCCGAACAAATGCACACAGCTGAGCAACTGCGACCAAAGGTGGCTCAAAAATGTGACACGTTGACCTCCTCATGAACTAGAAAAATCCATATGTTTGATAACGATCTACATCAGTTTCAGTTAATATTGCTTATAGCGTAGCTGTCAGCTCATTTACTGTCTTGGCACTTAATCTATCTACCATTGACTAACGCATCATTATTCTCGAGCTCTGCGGGCATCAAGTAAGTCTCGATCGACAAGGATAGTGGGAGAAGAAGCAAAAATGTGTCTTGAAAATTTATCTTCGAAAATGGGTCAATGAATTTTTTAAACTTTGAAGTGTTCCGTCATACCTATCTTGCAGGAGCATATGAATATGGAACGTAAAAACTGCTTTCTTTATCTATATCTACGAAATTGTGTCAAACAAAAATGAAATAGGTGAAATGAAAAACGTGAGCCCAAGCAAGAATTTGGTAGTGTTGGCAAAAGGACTGCCGATGTCAGAAGTAGGATAGGAATAGGAGTGGGGAATGGAAACCATTCCGGTGACCACTAAAAACCTGAGGTAAACGGGAAAATCCCACAGTTGACGACTAAATCCCACCTTGTAACCTGCAAAACCCAAAAACTGAACAATGAAATAGTGTGAAATGGCCATCTGAAACAATCTCCTCGTGTTGCCCCTTGACACTAATCAGGTTTCGCGGGGGTGCGCGGTGGATCCAATTTTCAACTACGAGGTTTTTTCCGTCAACTGCAGGTATAATTAGTGGTCCATCGAGTAGCTTCTGTTCCCCACCCTATTTCTATCCTACCCCTGGATGTTCAGCGGTAGCTGAAGTGATTTTGGGGACATTTTAAAATCTTGTCGGGAGTCTCGGTAATGAATTCGATGATTTATGTCCCACTTCTAATTGCTTACATATTCACTGTTACCTTAACTCTTTTAAATATTCAAGCTTAAAGTGTTCAGACAATTATAAGAGTTGCAGAAAGTAAAGATAGCTCTGGCAATGAAGTTAATTTATTTTGGCCTAATCACAATGTACAGTGTGATCCTCCCCTGAAACTTAATATAAGCTGAATATATTTATATAAATTTTCGGCGTTTAATTTGTTGATTGTAGTATTGTGCCAACAGTTGACATTTAGTTCTAAATTCATCACGCCTATTTAGTAGCTTCGATTTGTCAGGAAGGAAAGCCACATTGTTTTGATGTTTACATAGCAAATTTAAATGAACAAATCAGTTTAACGGATTGTTTTGTCTGTAGTTCAAAACTTATTCGTCGGTGTCTGATAATGTTAGACTATTTATCAATTATTTCAACACATACCCTGTTCTGTATTTTGTACGACAAAGCCCACATAGAGTAAATAAGTGCACGCTACAAATAATATAAACATGTGTATTGGCGTTTTATTTATTATGTGTTGTTCCATAACTTTAATGATTAACATGAAATCTGTTCGTGTTTTTTATTGAGGTTTCATTTCCGGAGCTTGGAAAAGTTGACATGGCAAGATGTTGTTGTTATCTCCCTGAAATGTCACATTTCCAAAATATAATATTCCGTTATAATACCATATGATAGACACTCAATTCAAGATTACTCACCACGTCAATGATTTGTGTGATAGATATATGGCAGTTGATATTCACTGCGTCATCAAAGTCTTGAATTGGTCGAAGAAGAACTGAGTAGTTACTGAATAGATGGTGGAACAACTCTCCCTCCGTGGAACATGAGGCATCTATGGAAGGATTGACGGTATTTGCGGTTGCAGATTCATTTAAAGTCAGCTTATAATTATTGCATCGCTCTAACTGTTACCTGGTGCGATGTGTTTTGTGCTAGTAGTTGTTACGATTTTAAGTATAACTCAGTATGTAAATCTGTCGAAACTGACTTGAGTTTTATGCTCTTCCATGCTTCCCAAACCTGATTCAGACAAGTTCAGACAAGCAAGCAAAGAAAAGTATTCATAGAGTAAAATATCCCACCTGATAAATATATGCTAATGACCAAAAGCCTCAGTATTCCTGCAACTCTTAGACGTGTCAGAACAATTCCTCCCACGGCCATCGGTGGAGTTCGCTTTGGATGCAACACAGTCTTGTTTTAATGGTGCATTCCAATGCCAATCTGAGATTCACCCTCACCCTCTTTGGGACCGTGTCTGGAATTAGTAACCAGCACATGTATGACATAGGTCAACATCCTTGTTTCAACTCTGAGTATAATCAGTTAATTAAGTAATGTCTGAGTTATGCCTCCGGACGTGAAAAAATTGTAGCAGAATGGTCGACATGCGGCCATATTGGATCGTATCGGGAAACAAATCGACATGCATATGTATGACATAGGTCAATGTGCTTGTGCCAACGTTGAAAGAGATCGGTTCACAAATGTCTAAGAAATGCTTGGTGACGGACACACGGACGCACCAAAATGAAAAAAACCACAACTCCCCCCGGACAATGTCCGTTGGGACTAATGAATTTTTTTGACATCGTACTAAAACATGTATTTTTGTCTAAGTAGGAGAAGTTGCCCGACCAACAACCGACGTGGAATGATAAATTAATACTTTAATGAAACTCGCTGGGCGCAAAAATAATATCATGAGTAACAGGTCTACCAATACACTATTAATATTATACTGATATAAGACTATACTTGAAGGGGTTCCATATGTACATCAATATACACTGAAACAATATATCATGACAATAAACATAACATCTTGAGATTCTACTCGATTATACATTTGGTCCCAGTGTTGCACTTGAATGGTGCTTAAAGATTGCTAATTTGGTACATGGGTCATCGACCAAAATTTAATGGAGTGACAGAAGCGATCTTTATGTCAGGTTATGTGATGTGTGGATTTGTTTGCAGAAATATCTTGCAAAGATTAGAATCTTTGCTTGTAAGCAGTAAAGTATGAAAGATATGACCTCACTATATTTACAATCGCTTTAGTTATTTATGGACAACGTACGAAAGACCCATGCAATATGATATCTTGAGCTTCTGTTCGACTTTTTAAACGATTTCGAAATTAAACTAGTATTTTTATAATTTCTCATGGGTGAATTCATAATGGTGCATGATGCATTAAATCAATGCAATTCTACTATTTACGGATGCTACGAGTGAGTTTAGCTTGCCTAGTTTAAAGATAAGTAAACGGCTCTACTTACAGTCGGAACATGGTATCGCATTTATGGCATAACTTCATAAATTCATGCCATAACTGGTATCAATTGGTAATTGCTTCGACTGAATGCTTGTATTGCATATACTAACTGGTGGTTTGGAAGCTAGACGGTCTGGTCTTAAAGTATTTTAGTGGGTTGAGTTGAAACATAAAGCATCTCACTTACACATCATTGACAAATACATTTGTTATCAAATGGCACGTTCCTATCTTCAAATTGTGCATGCTTACTAAAATGCGATAATTACAAGCGAAATGACAGGCTGAGTTTATACTTACGGTAACAATGCTTGCCTCATTTTATGAACTATTATTATTGTCCATAAAGCAAGTAATATTAATTATTATTTCTCCTTACATACTTCCGAAAATGAAGTATTGTCATTGCTTGTAAATCCTGTGATGTTGTTGTTGGCATGTGAGTTCCAGTCAAAACTAACATTCAGTTGTCAACATTAATGTTGGACATCTCACACATGTTCATTTCAAAATGATCAGGGGATGTAATAAGCAACATATCATACGTCAAACATGGCAAAGTTGTAAAGAGACCAATGCATCTCAAATAAAATACTGATAAGTAACAAGAAAGGAGGAGTTGAAAGTAATTCCAATAGTATGGTAAAGTTATGTTTTAAATGACACACGACAACTATCAAAGCGTACCACGTTTAAAACGTACTGCACGTCATCAGATTAATATCATAATATTCGTAACATACCTTTGCATACACTGCACACGTTTGTAGCCTCGTTGAGCGCAAACTTAATGGTATCACACTATTTAATCCATATACACATGCATAGGCCTCTTGCATCAATGTCTTATGAGAATAGCTGACATATCTTGAATAGTTGTATAGTGAGTTCATAACACGATCTTTCTTGACCTTACCACCCACTGAACTTGTGTATGCACAGCAGTATTCATGATTGTTTTATCTTTCTCAATAATACTAAAATTAATTATGCACCATCATGTTCCACCTAACACAGCGTTGTTGGCTTAGGCATAGCAGAGTATAACACAAATATGGAGTTTTTATCGGTAAAATACAAACAAACTTAGTTTGGATACCACAGTGACTGCAGATATTGATACTATTTCTCATATGTCACACAGCCAGTATCAGACTACATGTTGTATATTTAGTAATGAAACCGTCCATACACTCACCGCCCTGAAAACGAACACGTTTCTTTTGTCTGATCCTCATTACAGATACTCTCAATAGCGTAATGTTTGTGTAGCCGTGACAGAGATATACATATTCATTACCATGTGCTATACTGACGACCCGGCTGAAATTGGGCTTTTGCATCTTCGCCCTGGCTTGCGCAGACTAGACCTCGCGTCTCAGAACCAAAGCAAACCGGACGAGTGCTGTCAAGCGATCACGATGTTATCGTATTATCATGTCCGCATCATACTTCAGCTATGTAGACCAGATACTTGCTTCGAACGTCGTTTTAAGAGAGGCTGATTATATCGCCATGTCTTACGATGACCATGGTAAAGCCATTGTGAATTTTTGAGGTATAATGCTGGATATCTGTGCATTTGATATGGGACAGTTGTCCGACTTCCAAAATAGTGTAGTACGACTCAATGCCATCCGAAAATGTAAACAAACCGTTTAAACAAAACAACAATGCCGAAAATCGCTATTTTGTTCACAAAAACAGCAATATAAGTAGATACCCAATAAGAGAACTTCGTATATCTACAGATAAGAGCATGTATGATATACTGAGTTCAACTTAGGATAGCAATAGAAGATGCCATCATTTTGAAACTGAAGAACCTGCACAGTCAGCTACATTGCAAAATCGTGGCGCATGACAATCGTTAATCTTAAAAACGTTGCAGAAATAATTCATATTTTAATTATTGCTAATTCATTTCACGTGGACAACTTTAAAAAAAAATAGATGAAAGGCTAAAAATAGTCCAATATGGACAAATCAGGTGTAGCCAATCAAATGACTAGACTAATAACATTGAAAAATTTGACAGTATGGCCAGTGAATTCCCGGGAGAAAAAGAAACATTTAATTAACCCTTGACTACCAAGGCCAATGTATTCCTATATACCAGGCCCCTTATGTAAATATTGATAAAATCTGGGTTGTGGTCATTGCATGAACACTGCTTAGAGCTAAAATTAAGTAAGTACCAATAAACCATATATTTTCTGAATCAGCATGAAATTTCCCACTTTTTCATACATAAATTTTGTATTTCCAGGTCACGTGACTGATCACATGACATGTCATGTGACCAGAGTTGGCAAAGAATATGAATATTTGAAACATCAGGACGTGTTTTGAATCCATAAAATGATGCAATTTAAATGCAGTTGCAATTTTCATGGCATTGTCTTTACATATATGTAATAATAACTACCCTTTACTTTATTTATAGATGTACCTATTTGAGATTTTTCTCACAAAAGGCAGAGTAAATGAACCACAAACATCAGCATCTGACATGATTCTGTATTTGAAAATCAACACATTTTATATTTGTAAACACCTGCTTGATGTCTTCCTTGCAGAAACATGCATCTAAAATGGTTATGATTTATCAAAAAATAATTCACAATATTTAAAAAACACATTTTAGGGAACAACATATCACATGACGAAACACATGATCAGTCATGTGACCAGTCATATTGATAATATGGCTGCTATAAAATTTCACTGGCTTATAGTAAAAAAATTGTATTTCCTCTAGTTTCATTCACGAATATTGCTGTTAATAGAACATATTTACATATAAATCATTTGTTTTCAATAAATAAACATTTCATTTCATTAAAAAAAAAACCATAAACATCTTCGCGATCGTCCGTACTTCTGAAAACTGTAAACAATCAGCGCGACGCTTCATTGATCAGTCTGACCTTTCAGGGTCGAGGTCATGGGTCACGACATTTGCTTCCGGATTTTGGCCATACTCGGACGTACGGGGGCGCAATCACATTCAGGCCAGATCGCAATGCATCAATCTTAGTTGCGCTGCGTGCAAGCGCCGAAATTGCGGGATTTTTAGCGACAAAAACGAAGCAAATACGCCTATTTAACTGTGCCGGATATTTCCGGCACTCAAGGTATATGGTAATTCAATATGGCGCCGGAAATATCCGGCGCATAGTTAGTCAGGGTTAAAACCGTTTATAATGAAATTGAAAGATGTAGAAATCCTGTTAGCCATATCTCATGGACAATTTGTAAGTAGTTCTATCACTTTTAGGAGATACAACATCGCATAAGCGATGTTTGATGGCCACAGTCTAGGTTTTTTTACTCAAAATCCCTTACCAAAAACATTAGCATTTTCCAATACAAGGCAATATTAATAACTCAAATATTGCTATAACAAATTAATAAAGCCATTACATGACGTTGTCACAGTCACTTCGATTTTTGTTTTATATCTATCAATAAAATTTGAAAGTTGTCACAAATTGCGATTTCCTGGGACTAGGCGTAATTTAGTCAATCCGTAGGAAAAAAATCTGAAGATAACAGCAAATTTCGAAATGAAAATATTCACCACAAAACCATTTACTTGGTTGTACACAAAAGCTTGGTTTGGGTCTCAATCAAATGTTGAATTTACACTAAACTGACGCTAATGTGGACACGTGCTGAAAGCAAAGGATTGAATGACGGCAGCGATACTTCCCCTAGCGGGCGCAACAAGCTGTGTGACACCTAAAACAACATGAAATCATCTTGGTCTCCTGACATATGAGTAACAAGACAATGGTATCTATTATCAACTTAATCGGCTGGTGGCAACAGAGTACGAAGTATGCAGAATCGTTACCTTTCATCTCGATATCGTAAATAGTTTATTAGCAAATAACAATATGCAAAGTGTAAAGGTGACATACAAAGAATACACTGAACATAAATTGTAAAGTTCAAAGTATGTTATTTAGGACAAATTACTACGAGAGGGCAAAAGGGGTTATTTGAAATTTGAGAGGCTGCCCGTGACGCGGCCTGGTCAAAATGACAACCGAGAGCAATCTAAAACAGACTATCAACTTTTAATTAGTACAAAGGCATTAAAAATTGGTTTGGTGGTATTATTAATGAAAATCGTGAAAATCTGCTGAAACAGACGTTTATAATATAACATATTATAATATAATATAATATAATATAATATAATATAATATAATATAATATAATATAATATAATATAATATAATATAAGACGTTATAATATAGTCAAGTTGGGTGTATAATATGTACGTGCTTCTACTGTAATTCTTAATACACACTGACACACACACATACACACACACACACATATATATATATATATATATATATATATATATATATATATATATATATATATATATATATATAAATATATATATATACATATTATATATATATATATATATATATATATATATATATATATATATATATAAACAATAAATAAACAGATTACTTCAAGTGCAAAGTAATGAAATCTATTACTTAAGTTTCATGCATCTTACAATCCTCAGATACAGCTACCAGTGACTATCTGAGGATTGCAAGATGCATGAAACTTAAGTAATAGATTTCATTACTTTGTACTTGAAATAATCTGTTTATTTATAACGCTCTGCTTTTGAATTGAGCTCTGTAATTTCCCACGAGGACATCTGTATACTTATATATATATATATATATATATATATATATATATATATATATATATATATATATATATATATATATATATATATATATATATATAATATATAATGACAGACTCCCCACCCCAGTGTCGTGTAGCTTGGAAATGTATTGTAGAAACTAATGAGAACACTGAGTCACTGGTGGCTGTTTAAAATTTAAATACATTTTTGAGTGAATATTTAGGAAAATACGTTTACCTTGATTCTTCATTTCAATAGAAGAAACCGGTGTATTTTTCAATCCCCGGCAAAACGCGTCCAACAGTTACTCCTTTTTAAGGTAGTATACACCTCGAAAGTGAAAGACTTAAACTTGTGCTCTAACTTTCCTCAAGGGATTTTTCAATCATTCTCTTTCGAAATCAAGAATAAAAATATGGGGTCACCGTGCAAATTTTTGTACTAGAGAAACAAATTACCCAAGATTTACCGATATTAGAAATTCAAAATGGCCGCCATCCATGTGTTAACTCTATGGACAAAGACAAAAATTTCCAAATTTCGAAAAACAAAGCCGGTGAAAAGTTTTCTTTCACCAAGAGCTTTAAAATGAAATCCCGCATGTGGTATATCAGAAGAGAATTGTAAAAGTTTGAGAGTCCGAATGTCTGTCCCCGAGGTGCGTTCTACCTAAATACAAAGAAATGAAAACAAGAAAACTGCTATAATATACTGTTTTTCGGCTTTTGTTGAAGAAGTGAAAAGTACATGTAAGTTCCTTTTTCTTGTTTTTGCTTTTCTGTCATGTATACTTATTGATGAAACGGGGAGTCCTACTTTCTACAGAGTGGTTTAAGTGCTTCCATTTTTTTACGAAATTTACAACAAAACGTACAATTGACAGTTGCAGAGATCTTTAAGCATCTTTTTGTTTCCGTTCTACTCTTTTGACTACTTTCTTGGTAAATGCTATTACCAACAGTTGTCACACTCGACAATGAAATGTAGCTTCTTTAAATATCAAACGGTAAAATGATTTATGTTTGTGTTGATACCTTCCCGTTTATTTTGACTGCAACCCTCTCCTAAGTCGGACTTAAAGTTACATGTTGCCAGATGGAAGAACTCTCATCAAGTTTCCCGCCAAAAGCGATGCAGACAATCAAAGGTAGTAGTGATTTTATACGAGACCGAACTTAGATTCGGTTTCGTATTCGGTTCAGGGTTCGAAACACTGAAAGTAGTAACAAATTTTCGGCAATGTTTATTTATTTTATCTGGTAGCGAGGTAAATGCTTTGAAGTAAGAAGTGTGATTTATTATATTTTGATGTCAAGCTTAATTTTTATCACGAACAATTTCTTCATACTTTTCGACATAAAAGCATGTTTTCTCCTTATGAGCTAACAATCTCATAACGGCCGTTCTCATGGGGGCGTACTTATCAACTCAAGGGTTCGTTATAAAACATGAACGAGTTTGATATTGTTCATAGTGGGTAGGTTTGTGTATAATTATTTATAGTTTCGATGCATTTCTTTTATATTAACGTTAAATTGCAATGGCAACCTTTCTCAGAAGCTCTGATTCAATTATAACAAAGAAATTGCACAAAGCGCCCTCTTAAGGAAATTATAGGAAAATGCACTATGTTCTATTTTGTCTGGAAAATTTAATTGTAATGAAGATATAAAGGCAATATTTATACTGTATAATACATACTTAATAGGCAGCCACGCTGTGAAGTTTAATCATATTTTAATGACAAGTAGGGCAATAAATGACATGTAATAGTAGAAAGTATCGGAGGCATTGTAAATTTTCGATTACAGTAAATGTGATCTGTGATTTTATATATATATATATATATATATATATATATATATATATATATATATATATATATATATATATATATATATATATATATATGAGTTAACATACTTGGAGCATATCACTAGGCTGAATGCTTGAGATAAATTAAATGTATTTAGTACGTATATGTACGTACATGGTACACAACATTAGTGGTATAGGTAATATATCTATTTGTATATGGAATATATCAATACGTTGATATATGTAGTATATATCTGTGTAGAACAAGAGTATAAATAATGCAGATCTTTGCAAACCAAAGTACACAGTAACTATATAACTAAACCGAATATAAATGTGACAATAACTGCAAAACACTGTTCAAAATTTAAATAAATTTTTGAGTGAATATTTAGGAAAATACTTTTATCGGGATTCTTCGACTTTAGCTATAAGATCTTTCGGGTTAATAGAAGAAACTGACCTATTTTACCATGCCAGAAATGTTTGATACAATTAACCGTCTAATAATACACAATTATATGCAAATATTCAGCAAATGCATCATAATGCTATTAATAACCTCATCTCTATAAGAATAATGTAATACACAGCTTTAAATATATTGTTAATTAAGCACTATCTACAGAAATATGTTAGTCCTATTTCTTGCCAATTAAGACTTAATCCCAAGACTAAATTGTTTTTCATACATCGGATTGATTAGCTCTTTTTGCAGATAGGATGTTTTTCCTTGATTTACATTCCTTTTATATGGCGGTAATTCAGATCAAAAATACGAGGTTGTGCACGAATACAGGCAATGTTGAGTTCGTCAAGAGATGTTATATGATTCGAGGAAGAATCATGAGTGAGCCAGCGATTGTGGTAAGTGAAAACAAAATAAGAGATATCCGATCAACAATTCTTGCCAGCACCAACCATTCATTTCTTACCTGTAAAAGAATGAATAAAAGAAGAAACATTAAACTCCAAATGTTGAAATTTAAACTTTTCACTTTTCAATAATAGACACACAAACAAACAGAAAAACACTGACACACACACAAAAACATATATATATATATATATATATATATATATATATATATATATATATATATATATATATATATATTTTTTCTGTGTGAAGATTGCGATGCATATGGATAATTATGTCAATGTCATCGTTAGAAATTACAGTGCTCGATGATAAAATCGGAATGTTTTAAATAATAATACAATTTCTTCAGGTACACAGAAATATCATATCTGTTAATTTATATGTCCTTGGGAAATTTTGGTGTACAAGTGTTGATAAAAAGGATGAGAACTTACAGCATAATAATCCTGCAAAAAGGAAGTACAACCTAAGTTGGAAAGGTTTCGGAAGGTGTTTCTTTTTTTACTGTGATTTTGAATCGTTGCATAGTAGGATGTTAAGAGAACCAACCTTTTCATCCTGTAGATTTTTCTTCGGTGCTACCGCCTCCGATACACTTCTCATACACAAAATTAAGGTGTGCATTCCCTTCAGTATTTGTTCATGATATTTCCTATCATCGTAGAAATATTCACGTAATGGAAGTCTACTACGACGGTGACTGATCTTTCTATTCCTACTTAAATGCCTCTTCAAATCCTTAGAATTTCCACGATTTGTAGAAAAACTGGCTTCAATGTCGTCGTCCGCCTGATTAGGATTCCTATCATTGAACTCCATCATGATTTCTTTGTAACCAGCATAAGGCCGGCATTTGGCGTCGACATTACTGGTATTCTCATTTTCGGTTTTGCCTAATTTTATTGGATTGCCTTTAATCAAAAGTAACCTGGCAACCCATCCAAATAATGTCTTTTTTACCCAACGTGGTACCGGTGAGGAATTTTCAGTGCACTTAACATAGAATCGAGAAAACGCAACACTCAATGCAATGGAAATAATTATTAAAATCATGACGAACATAAGATAAATGGTTAAAAGTGGCATCTGTAGTGATGTTGCAGGTAGAAGATCAGCTACCAGTAAATTGAATATGTAAATCGTCAATAACAACGATATACTTAAGTTAATTTTGTCCGGTGACATAATTGGTAGACAGAATGTAAGTACTGTAAGAAATGAGACCAAAATACAAGGAACAATAAGATAGACAACGTAATATTGGGGTTTTCTTTTTATGTCGATTTGGGCGATAATGCTCGTAAATGTGTCGTCGATCCCGAGAAAGTTCTTTGTGACTGTTTTAATCTGCGAAGAGGTGACGTCCCATTGCACATTTGGAATGTAGTTTTCCTTAGTAACCTCATCCCTCTGGGCTTGCAAATGTGCCAAGGAATCGCTGCTGCCCCATAGAGCGAACTCCAGGTAGCAGGACTGCTCGTCCTTTGGAAAGTAATGAATGTTCATCAGACAGGGCGTCTCGGAGATCATCGGTGTAATTTTGGTAACATTGCCATCACTTGATATAGTTACTGTCAGCCCACTTAAATGAACTCTGGGGTAATTGCCAAAGTCGTCACTGGCGCTAAAGACGAAAAATTGCGGGAGAAAAAAATATCGTGTATGACCTCTGGAAGAAGAAGTACATTTTACTAACAAAGATGACTAAGTATTTGTTTAACAAATGTTATTAAACACAGGATACTTTAGACGCCACGACATGCAGCATGCAAATAGATGCATTCTATTTTCCCACTGATACAACATTACTATCAACTTAGGAAACTATGGGCTTGTAACAACATAACTATCGAAGTCTTTTCCACTGAAAACTAACAATTTTTCAAAAAAGTGATCGTCTTACAGAAAAATAAAATTGAAGTCATTTACTTTGCTCATCCATTGTCCTGCAAACGATAAGAGAAGACGTAACAGTCTACAAGTGAAATACCAACCTGTTAGAGAGAGCAACGTCAGGGACCCATATCTTTTCAACCGGTAGCGAGATATATTTAAGTCCGCCATAATCTTTTTCATCCCATACTAGTCTTGGATCAATCCAGGTCTACAAAACAATGAGACTCATTTTGAATGAATACATACATACATACATACATACATACATACATACATACATACATACATACATACAATATAAACATACATGCACACATACATACAATACATGCACACATACATACAATACAAACGTACATACACACAAACATACATACATACATACATACATACATACATACATACATACATACATACATACATACATACAATATAAACATACATGCACACATACATACAATACATGCACACATACATACAATACAAACGTACATACAAACAAACATACATACATACATACATACATATATACATACATACATACATACATACATACATACATACATACATACATACATACATACATACATACATACATACATACATACATACATACATACATACATACATACATACATACATACATACATACATACATACACGCAATACGGACATACATTAATCCATCAACCATGCAACCATCATCTATCCATCAACTCACACATACATACTACATACAATACAAACACGCAATACAGACATACAGACAGACATAGAGCAGACGATAGGTTAGGGGAGCCTCATGGTTCATGAAAATGTCACAGGATAACTTAAGTACCTCATGCAATGACTTAAAAAGGCATGGGCTAGCCACTTAATGCGAGAACTTAGAAGCCGTGGATAATTAAACGCACAATGTAAGGGGGAAGGTATGTTTGGCTATATTTCGATAACCTTGAGCTAAAAATTACACTACATGTTCTCATGTAGCAACATCTCGCTACAAGCTTTTATGTATCGAAAAAAAAACGCGCTATATTGTTTTGCATGTACAAGGTCTGTGGTGCTACAGCAGCATTCTTTTGATATACATGTGCATTGGTTCAGAGCAAGTAAAATAACATAACAATCATTTTAGATACACTATTTCAATTCATTTCATTCTATTGGTTGCGAGGTTGTCGATTTTGCGCTGAACAAAGCTTGCTGTTAGAGGGGCTAAGTCAGGGGTGGTGGTAGCTTATGCGTGCTTATATAGCGATGTAATTGCCTATTGTAGGTATACTGATTCAGAATGAGACTTATTAGATTTTTGAGCACTTCGAAACTTTCTTTTAGAGAAAGGAGGAGACGGGAGGCCAAACGCAATTATTTGTGTGGAGATGTCTGTGCGTAGACATATTGATAAAAACATTTAATGTTCATAAATGAAAAAAAAGAAGCTAAATTTAGTGTCCGAACCTACCTGGTACATCCAAATGCTTGCTTTTATTTTTTGTGACTTTTCGTTCTGTATTTGAAGACCCGAAAAGGAAAAGGTCATTAGATACGTGAAATTGTTGAGTATCCATCGATATCAGGTGAAATGTTTGCCTTTGACTATGTGAGACTTTCGTGATATAAAATCTGAGTGAGATACTGGTGCAATCGTCATTTTATTTCACCGAGGTAGCATTACATAGAATACAGGAATAAATGGTCTTATATATTTTGAATTGGTAATATGTAATGAGAGTATTATTGAGTCAAATCGAAAGCCTTAACCCAAACAATCTATCCCCTGTCACGTCCTCAGATTTCCCAGCGGTTGGAGCTATCTTAGTAGGCATGTTGCTCCAGGAGCACGATGAAATGTGTTAAAATAGGGTCATAAACGTCATCCGTAAATTCACTTGAACAACGCGAGGTACTGCCATTGCCCACGATCCATAGTTGTCTTTGCTGTATAATGCAAATTAAACATACTTTCAAATTTGATCAGAGTTGGTGTGCATTTGCCGTGTGAGACAACATTTTGCTACTGTAAATTTATGACTCATCTCTGAAGGACAATCATCAGTAAGACTTACCACCTCTATCAGTTGTGTTAGGGAAATATGACACACGACATCAACATGATCGGACAAATCATGCACTGGCCTGGTGAGAATGGAATAATTGTTGAATAGATGGTAGTACAAATCAGCTTCAGTTGGATTTGACTCGCCTGTAAGGAAAAGTCATAAGTGAAAAACATACGTGATGTTTTGATATCTTATTAAAGCTACTTCACATCATAATCTCTACCTGTCTATTCCATAAATATTCTAAGTAATTGAAGATGGAGACCATCTTTCGGCAAGATATTATTTAGTTGCTAATTCCCGCCAGTTATTATTGCTAAAACACATTACTTTGTATTATTTTCGGTATAAGAAGGGTTCAATCCTACGGATTATGAACGACGTGAGTATCGAAACTAATCGTATGCCACCGACAGTGATATTACAATTTTCTCCATTGTATTGGATAACAAGCTGCTGGTACCACCAGTGTTAGCGGTAGGTTTTCAAAAGCATTAGCCATTTAGGCTGATGTCGCCTGAATTGAATTTGCCAAATAAGAAACTGATTAGCCGTTTTTCCATCGCAATTGTTTTAACAAATAATCTTTTTCCGGGCAAACATCATATTTCCCCATGGTGAACACCTTTTGAAGTATGTTATCAAAACATATTTGGCATTTTCATAAGACTCTGTCACTGTGTCTCAGCCATGGACATTGCCACGTTTGAACCATGATGCCTTCAGTGTCCTTCCGATGCTCTCCGCAGTTCTCAATTGTCGACTCGACCTTATTTCTCGACTTGTTGGGACTGACTGTCGACTCCTTTAAATCGTCCAAACTATGACCACCACCGTTTACATGTGATACCATACTGTACTCGTCCCAGTATAAGCCCATATTGGCAACACAAAACTGATTATACTGGAGGAACCCATGTTATCTGCCATCAGTATGCTATTGTATGCGTCGACACCACTTGAACTTGCAAATACTATCAAAAATTGACTTTCCATCCAAGAAACTGTTAAGGACCAAAAATGTACAGACAAAATGTTTATTCTCACGATTTTCATGAACTGGCATGCAACCATCACATTGATAATGCTATAATAATTGAAGGACCAACGATAACTAAAAGACTGCTAAATTCAGTGGCGATTTCCGATGTTAAATCACTTTTTCAAATCAAATTGATTAGAGAATCCTCGGCCATAGAAGAGATAATTTGGTGACATTTCTGCGTGAATCATGTCTTGGAATAAAAATACATGCAAACGTGGAACAAAGACGTCATGTTTGCTGCAGATTATCCACAACATCGTGTGAACTGTTAACCGGCTCGCATTGGCCGCACGTTAAAGTAACTTTATGACGACAAATTCGCACACTGCATGAAAACGCAATAATACAGATAAATTCACATTAATGAGTCGACTGTATTATTGAATAATACACGTGAATTCACATGAATCCACGTGAATACAGGCTTGCTGAATACAAGCAATGGATTATTGACTGTATTCACCTGTATATGCACTCTTCAGCTAAAATACACGCAATAATCCATGCAAATACAGTAAGTATTATTGGCTTTTCATGCAGTGGCAGACTGAGAAAAAATGGTAATAGTCACCGATATATTGTAAACACTCTTCACAGATGAAAGGATAATTGCCTCAAGTAAATGAAATTGCATCTTTAGAGCATGAAAACAAATTTCGTGGACGTGATATGAAAATAAAACATGGCCGATATGACGTCAAAATGACGCTATTCTATTTAGGTTACGGAGACAGCTGAGTCACAGAATGAACGTCCCGGAAAGACGTGTCGTTTTCCTAAGGATGCTGTGATGTACAGCTTTTTCAAAAAGCCCCTGAAATCAGTCGAGGGGCTTGTATGTATACCAGGATGAGCACGATATCATGTATTTTGATTTTGATGCTGTACATCCGACCCGATAAGCTTGCTACATTTGCTTTAGGTATTACGCATTCACTAAACCATAGGAATACATATATATAACAAAAATATGCTAAAATTGTGTCAGAGACATGTTGCCAAAGTACATAATGTGCAGCTAATACAAGGAGAAAGAAGAAGAATAAATATTACTTGATAATAAAAATATCTCATAGCCCATCGAAACGTTTAAAGACAGTTGTTCTCTAAAAGCAACGTTTTTCATATAATGGTATATTATGAATTCTGAGCTAAATTCGATATCGAGTTGATGCAAGTACAATCTCCGAAGCAAACATGCTCCGTTTACTATACTCCACCAAAATTAAAAACTGTTTCTGTAAAAAAGGATTAGAAGCCAATTTGCACCTCTCTCTTTCTCTTGATTTAGAAATTCAAAAGTGATTACCTGCTGCAAAAAAGAGAGCTATCAGCATTACAAGGCATAACGTCATTGTTGGTTTTGTCCACTGCTCAACGCAACCGTTACTATCTCCAGTATTGTTGATAAAGGTTAAGGTGTATGGGACTCAATCCTTCCGTGATACGCCCCTCTCAGTCAATATGAGCACTCTCTTATCGATTTGTTGTCGATTTAGTTTCAATCACTCAAACAGCTTGGCACAACAACCCTACATGAGGTGTACAGAATGTTACTAGGGTGAAACATGAGCCATAATGTGAGTCATGGCAATCAATTATCCGGGTACGCTATGCGCTAATATTGTCCATTGATATTCATATTATATGCATGACCTTTCGGGAAACGTCTAAATATGTATAGTAATTGTTTAAAGGTAAGAACTCTTCCTGAAAACACGGTTTAGAACAGTTTCCTATCCACTAAAATCAGACATATTAACTTCTGCTAGATAACGATAAACAGATTTTCGTACCTTTAACATTGCTGCCAGTGAAGGGAGCCACTATCAATCTGTATGAATTGGCAGGTAAGTCAAAATCATCGATACTATTTCATGTATGCTTTAAAACTTTCTGTGCAAGCAAATAAAAGAGATAAACAATTATGTGCTTTCTTAAGGTGAACCTATGAAAATAACTGTATTGTAAGAGACAGGTCTTTTAACATCTTTAAACAATGTCTTTGAATGTATAATCTTAAGTATTTTCTCGAGTTTTTGTATCAACCACTAAAATTCCTGATCAGTAAGCCGTCACTTTTGCGAATGAGAACATCTCATCACATTGGCGCAATACCGCTAACACACAGGCTTTGTTAATCGTTGGAGCAGTTTCTCTAACTTTGATACTGTTTTTTCACTACTTTGTTTTGTTTGTTTTTAGTAGTTGGTGCTCTACTCTGTAAAGCCAGTTGAAATAAGCAACATTTAGCTAACAACCAGCCTGTACATGTGTCATTTGCATTACTATTGTTGACAATCTAATTATAGCAATGACTGCGATTCAAATGTTAACAGTAACAGTGCATTCAGCACGCATACAAGTTAAATGTTGGATGTTTCAACACGATTTGCCATAGTTGAAGAATAGCTTGATGTTCACATGCAAAACAAAGTGAAGAAAAACAGCTACTGTTCCTTACAGTCTGTTAGGTCATACATTTACACCATCTCTGCTGACGATTTATGATGTGATAAAATTTCATCCCATAGTTCATTGAAGACGTAATTTTTTCTAAACCCACTGCCAATAACATCTACTTGCAATTTGTTTGTTTGACTATCAGTACATAACACTGCTCTTCTCGGAACCTTAGCGCTGACTCGATTTCGTTGACATAGTCTTGTTAATGATGTTATTATTTCTGACGTTCGTGATTATTGTTCAATGTTACTGGGTATGACGATAGATGCAATTACTCTACAGAGTGGATACACGGGAAGACCATAAAATTCGGTATTTTGAGCATTTTTTAATGGACAACAATCGACAGGATCTGATGAATTGACTTTTGACAACGAGTCTGTTCGTAAAGCAAAATTTGTCATCAATAATATGGCATTCAGATTACTCGTCGAATTGTCAGCATTGGTACGTCACTTTAAGTGTCGAAAAATCTGCAAAACTATTTACGCTATACCTGTCTGAAACTTGCTTTCGAGCTCTGGTTCGGATATATGTTGACATATAGCTTGATCTTACAGAGCAAATGTCACGAGCTGTCAAAGGAGATTGAGCAGCTTCATCTTAGTTTCAAAAATGTTTATGTACAATCTTTCGCAGGGTCTTCGTAATGTCTACAAATACACGGCCATGTAACATCTAACATAACCGGTAACAATAGCACGAAGAAAAAAGAAAAAAATTCCTTTGAAATTTAGAGATACAGTTAATTGTAACTAGTTGGACAATCAGAAAAGTGCTACCCGATATTTAGTAGCAACATTTCCGAAGAATAATAATTTAATGGCAAGAACTTTATGTTCAAAACAAGGAAGGTTACTGATCATACAGTTCATGATATAAATAACGTAATTAATATAATGTACAATCATTCTCGCAATTTGTGTGAGTATTTCATTTTGTTTGCACAGAGCTTGAATCTAAAGATTCATGAGCTCGCACTTGTGTACCACGCAATTTAATGTTTTATATCTTTTCCGATGCTTCATAGCTTTAGAAAGTCAATAATTTATAACGAAATGTCTTCATGTATCAAGGATACTCGCAGGGGAATGCTGACAAATAAAAGTAGAAATAACAACGGTGTCCTCATGTGAGTGCGTACATATAATGAATGTATAGTTAATGCATGGTACATCTTGAATAAGTAATGAAGAACACTGTTTGCATGCTAGAGTATATACTATAGTATTACATATGTTTGTCATTTTGTAAAGTTCTTTCACTTGACCAAGTAGACTGATTTGCTTACGAGAATTTTTGGAAAAAAAATATTCCGCCATGAAACAATGATGGCGAAGAGATAAAAGAGTCCTCAGCCACCCGATGAGTGTAGGCGGCTCTGCTGTTTATACGAACCAGATTTATAGTGGAAATGTAATTTAGATCATCCCGGTGAACTCAGTTATTTGTGTGTGTGTGGGTATATCTATATATCTATATATCTATATATCTCACATTTTACTATTCCAGGAATTTTAGATACGAACAACCTTCTACGAATACGCAATAATACAGCAATAATTTGCCAGCATCATTCAGCACAATCGCAATTAGTGCATCATAATTCTATTAATAGCCTCGTATCTAAAAAAAGAATAAATCAATCCACACGAACCATCTGCAGAAAACTGATAGTCCTGATTGTTGCCAATGAAAACCGACTCTCCACATTAAATTATTTAATACACACATATCTGATTTACTCAGTACTTGCATTCATAAATCAGATCAAGTTGAAATTTTGATAAACCGAATGACATGAATTTGGTCACGTGAACTTGTCAATCATTGTATCTCGTTTTCTCGACGTCAAAGTAAGTCGGCTGGCAGGGAGGTGATCTCTGCGCTAGTGTTTGGCAGCCACAGTGTTATAACCTGAGTTATGTAGAATATTTTCAAATATATTTATGAACGGAAGACAACACAAAGATCGAAACACAAGTTCTTAATTTTGGAGGTGTCATGGCTTTCAAACTATCAAAAGCTTGCGATCTTGGCGCGCCCGAGAATCCGTTCGATGGTACCAACTGTGACCCTGACTGTCAGGCCACAACGGTGTCAGATCGTCAATTCCGATCTCGACCGTTAATTTTTACGTCTTACGGACATTAATATTTGCAGTGACACGTATCTCGCCCGTGGAAATATTTCAAAATTTTGTCATTGACGAAAAACTGTTCTTGGGAATAACCAAAGCTTTATCGGCTCGAAATTTCGTTAGCCATGCCTTCAATGTTTCCATGTCTCTATTTATCGCATCACTTTCTCATAAAAATGTCATGAGAGCACGGCATCGAGCGCGGCAGACCGGTCTGTACTCCAACGCGTCGCGGCGTGCATGTTTTACGGTACCTGTACAGAATAAAAGTCCAGTAGACAACGACGTAGAACAGGGCGTAATTCGGATTTTTATCCGTCCTATTCTACGTCACACACACACACACACACACACACACACACACACAAACATATATATATATATATATATATATATATATATATATATATATGTGTGTGTGTGTGTGTGTGTGTGTGTGTGTGTGTGTGTGTGTGTGTGTATTGGTAATTAACTGTTACTTTAAGTTTCATGAATTCTACAAATTGCAGACAGAAGTAAAAGAATTCTTAGCCCTATACACTCATTTATATTTTTGAGGCATACCATTCTTTGCAATCTTTGTAAATCAGAAAAGCTGCAGATTATCAATTCAGGTGACTCGTATCTCTGCCATCAGTCCGAGAAGGTTCAACAAGTTATATGATGAAAGTCTAGAACAATAAAATCTATGAAAAAATAACCTAATTTACATCTATTAGCTAATTCCCGTTATTTCTAACAAAATGACTGCCAGAAACCAAACAAAGTCTTACTCTGTGCATGATAAAAAGTGTTAAATCATTATAAATTAATTGTCAAGAAATATATTACAGGTTGAATCACTTTGAATTCTATTATAGACAAAATCTAGGCCCGCATACAAACCTGATTTTCATAATTGTCAAAAACTGTCCTTATAATATAATATAGTTCAAACGGCTTCCATTGACTTTTTCCTTACTCACAAATGAAGAGGATTAAAATAGCGTTTGGATGTATTACTCTATTTCGATAATAAATTATAATTTCTGAATATCAACAAGAGAATACAGTTGTTTTCTTTGATTTTTCTTCTCTAATGCAGGTAAAATTATTCATTAAAATTCATAGGTAGTATGGAAAGTTTGAACATCCATTGTCAATAGTTTGGTAATTTCTCTAAGAACGTGTATCCTACACTGGTCAGTTAGCAATATTACCCAAATTTTTTCCTTGATCTTTACACACTGACATCACTCATTGATCTGAAGCAAATTTCCTTTGTACGCAGAACAGCTTGATCAATACATTTCAAATTTCTTAGAACACTGTTTTGATGATCATACTGTTTTATTTCCTACTTTGAATAATGAGAAGATCAACCCCTTTTCAACGGACGAAATAGCAATGTTTTTGCAATTAAGTGAACATGTGTTTTTGACAGTCATACATTTTCAATGCGACTAAGGAAAATGTTGCATTTGTGTTCGCGAAACGAAAGGTATATATTTTTTGATCTTCATGACAAAGGAAACTTATGTCTAACAGGTGTTATGATGACATCATCATAGCCTTACCTTGACAAGTGTACAATTTTTATTAGCTACTTGAATGTTAAACATGATCAATAATTTTGGAACATACTTTGAAATTCTAATTTCAAATTGTTTAGAAAATAATAAAATTGAATTACCCTGCAAGAAACAATTTCTGGATGCACAAGTCAAGGAGAATGGTGGGTAACCTTACTTGCTATGCAATGTTTTATAAAAGTAAAATTTTGGAAATAATTTTTCATGCTCTTGGGCAGTTTTTTGTAAATCCAATGATGGGAATATTCAGTTATTATAGTGAATGGTGAGCAAACCTTTACACTTTGCGCTTGTAAATCCTTTCTCATATATGGTGACGACAATAATTATGATCATCATCATCATTATCATCATCTTAAACGTCTTCCAAATCTTCTGTCGGATTTGACTTATTTGAACAGCCAAAACCTGTTTTGTTGACCACAGAGAGCCGGTCAGTCAAAATCATGCTTTCTGCAGAGGCTATTGAGGAGACTGAAGTTCATTGCATAACCAATGAGAATGAGTCACTAATCAGATCTTTGTAGTGCAATTTTAATTAATGGGGCTGTTTATGTGACGTACTTTCAATTTGTAGCTTCTTTGCATAACCAATGAGAATGAGTCAATAGGGTACCTGGCTGAAAAAATGTGAAGCAAGTAAAGATGTGGTCGTACTGCCAATCAGATCTTTGTAGTGTAATTTTCATTAAAGTTCCATTAGCTGTATCTTCTGGCGATTTTTCCGTTAGTTTTGATCGAAATAATCACTGGCTCATGTTGAATAGCCTGTCAAATAACAGAGAAACGCATATTATTCGGAAACATTAGGTGCCTACAACTAAATAACATGTGATTTTACAACGAAAATTTCAATTTTTGTCCGGACAGAAATACAAACTCTGTTGACACGCGCATTGCAACGTAGGCATTCTTCTGCACCTGCGCGAGCCATTTACAGCAATTTCAAAATAAATATTCATTACTTTTGCCCGGTATTTACGTCGTAGTCCATTGTCCGAGCACGTTGCGTAGCCAGATGTCTGGCAATCCACGAAGCGATGTTGTTTCGATCCCGCAATAAACGTGAACTTGTACATCTCGCGTGATCGCGGGGTCACCATATCTGCGTTCTCCCCTGCACGCTGAGCATGCCAGACGTCAACAAACGAGCTCAGAAGGGCAACACGTTTGAACAAAAATTAGCAGTTTTATGTGGCTATAACATCACTAATCATGTTTATTTCTTCGTAAAACAACATTTTGCAACAAATATGAGCCTCCAACATGGAATTTTCCAAGGTAAAAATGGTCAAAAGTTACAAATAATGGCCCTTTAATGGGGCTGTTTATGTGACGTACTTTCCATTTGTAGCTTGTTAAACTTTGTATAATTTCATAATAAGACTCAAAGGATTGGCAGTCTGACCAATTGCCAGTAAGAAATTGAGGTTTTCATCAGTTTTCAATATACAGGATTAAGAATACCAATTGTGCGGTGTTTTAGTGATTTGAAATCTTAACTGATAAATTAATTAGCAGCAGCTTCTGTGGTGTGATATATCATCAATTTTTTGCTTTTCTTGTTTATATATATATATATATATATATATATATATATATATATATATATATATATATATATATATATATATATACACACACATGTATATATATACATATATATACATATATATACATATATATATATTATTTTTAGAGTGAGAAATAAAATACAGTGATTTGTTGACTATTTAGTGATGTCGAGAACATATTATTTTAAACATGTAGTTTTCATAAAGGCTCAAAAATTTTACAACACAGGAAATGATAACCCAGTGGTTTTTATACTTTTTCGTTTCAGGAGATACAAAATAATAAATACATAACTTATAAGCGAACATGAAAATATTTACATTTATGATAAATAGCATTAATTACAAGTTACAGATTCAGAAGTGTTTGAGAATGGTGATAATTCACACCTAGTCAATAAAATATACACATCAAAATATTCCCTTTAAATAGGGCCCTTTCAATACAGTTATTTCTCTTCACAATACACATTTCAACTTTCTTGGCAATTCTTACATTTATATTCACAAGATTAAAAGACGGTATGACATTTTATAGTTTAAAATCATAAATCAACTTCTTTGGCGATGAGAATCACATATTTTAAGAACAATTTGAAAGAATTGTCTCAAAAAATTGCTTAGCTAAAAAACTTGATGGTGTTTCAAGAACAACGCCCCGCAGCCCGGGAAGGCTCTTCCATTTCGATTCGAGACATTCACAACGCACAAATAATTAAGAGTTGTTTCATCAGCTTCTTGGTAAAAATGAACATAACCTGTTGTAATACTCTTGTTTGACTCATGTGGGACAGGACAAGATTAGTATGAAGGATATTGTGAACAATTTTCCATTTGAAAAGCTTGCAGTTTCGTGTCCATGGTATCCTTAATTTTCAATGAAAAGATATCAGTCCACTCTTTTATTTTACTTCAAGAAATTATGAAAAATACAATTTACACTTTGGTGTGATAAAATATCTGATTTAAATCGTATTTTCATACTCTTTACCTTACAATATTTAAGTGGCATTATCTTATCATTGATAAAAATAATGATAGGTAATTTCGGTGTAACTCTGGTTTGAACTGCTTCCATATCGGTGGTATTGACAGTAAGATACCCCGCTACTGTAAAAGATATTTAAATTACAGTCAATTGCTGATAAGTCATTCCATGTAATTAACGTATTTTCGTGATTCATGTACAATACCTTTCTTGAAAAGACAATTATTAAAGATCGACTTCTTTTTTACAAGAATCGCTTTGTTGCTCCAGATTATTCGTTCGGTAATACCTAAGGAATTACAAGGGTTTATCTCGCACCAAAAGTCCAACATTTCTTGCTAAATTAAAATTTAGGCAAATGAATAGGCAGGAGCTCGGTGCAAAAATTACAACACATGACAAGAATGTCACCGACGGGACATAACGGAAAGTTCAGGAATAATTTCCTTGATTGCTGGATGTCATCAGCTTTATAACGTTTTATCCATGAAACATTCAACGCCCGTACAGTGCAAAACCGCAATCATTCTTAAACTCCCATCTTCGACATCGCCGGTCATTAAATTTCTACTGTCAGTTCCTTTCCAAATGAAACTATGAATAAAACTATTAATGATTTTGATATAAGCAATTTGGTGTGATAACGTAAGGTTGAATAAATACAGAAACTTAGGAATAATTAATGTCTTGATTATTTGGATCTTACAAATTAAAGAGAGCCCCCCTGGTATTCTGTTGGTAGAGCAAGAGGGACATAGAATCTAAAAGGCCACTGATGTTTTCACGGTAGGCACACTCGGAGTTATACGAGAAGGCACCAACAATCTTAATACAAGAGTCAGGCTAATTGATACCCAAGAGCTTGTCCTTTCTCTGCCTCTACTTTCCGACTATGATGCTTCAGCCGGATACTGAATGAAAACTGTTAAAAGAAGAGAAAGGAAATTTAATGCTGACACTTCATATGCCAGGAAACACGTCATCTGCAAATGCGGAATTTTTGATAACACTGTCGAAAATCCCCAATGCCTCTGATACAGTAGTCTTGCTGAATTGCTTCTAAAAGCACCTCTGATCCAATATAAAAAGCGCAGGAAAAAGAGGGTCCCCTTGACGAACACCCCGTTAAATTTAAAGTAACATGTAGGCAGCCCCTGGTTAAGGACACAACTAGAAGGGTGTGAATAAAAAGTGCGAATCCACTTCATACGGGAGGGGCAAAAATTGAAAACTTCTCGAGCTTTACACAAAAAGTACAACTGTAAACTATATAGAAAGCATTCTCGCAGTCTACTGTAATCAGAATACCAGGTAAATTCTCCCTCTGTGTGTAATCCATCATGACCTCACAAATATCAAATTTAAAAAAAACTTTTCACGTAAAACAAAAGGAAAAGTATAAGTTATAATATTCATTATAAAGCAGCCTAGGGGTCCTCCAAAGTAACAAATAACACAAAGTAACAGTCGGTGCATTATCTTATAATTCGACGTGTCCGCTTGCATTCATTTCCTTTATTCACGCCATCTTAGGCCAGATTGTTTTATCTACAGTGACTTCTTTGAATCATTTCACTGGGGTATTCAAAGCTCTCGAAGGATATACAATGGTTAACCTGATCAAGTTTTAATAACAAAATAGATTTGGCAAATTGTTTCACTTTTTCTGAAGAAATCTTCTTTTGCAGAAAAAAGCGTTTCTCATAACAGTCCGTTATTTTTAACATGGCGGTCGTTCAGAGAGGGAATACATTCAGGAAATTCTGAGTACGTCAAACGATGTTACATGATTCGGGGAAGAACCATTAAAGAACCGGCGATGGTGGTGAGTGAAAACAAAATCAGAGACATCCGGTCTACAATTATTGCCAGCATCAACCATTCATTTCTTACCTGTAATAGAATGTATAAAGAAGTTATAACCGCTCCTACTATTGAAATTTTAACTTGTCGCTTCTCAATAACACACACATACACATAAATATACGTGTTTACACACACACACACACACACAAACATATATATATATATATATATATATATATATATATATATATATATAGAGAGAGAGAGAGAGAGAGAGAGAGAGAGAGAGAGAGAGAGATGCAGATTCATGTTCTTGTTGGAAATTAGAGTATTCGACGCTGATGTACAAGCAGGGCCTTATAAATAATAACACAAATTACTTCAAGTACAAAGTAATCATCTATCTATCTATCTGTATATATTTCAATGCATAATAATGTCTCGTAATGACGTAATGTGAGGGATAGTTAGCATGCGTTGATCAAAAGGATCAGAATAGCAAGATATTGGTGCAAGAAGGACGCACAAGCAGAGATTGAAGTAAAGGTTTCAATAGTTGTTTCTGTAACCAAACTGACGTTTTCATCCGTTGGATGGAAGTCTTTATAAGAACCAACCTGTTCATTTTGCAGATTCTTTTTCGGTGCAACCACTTCCAGTATACTTCTCATACACAAAATTAAGGTGTGCATTCCCTTCAGCATGTGTTCATGATATTGCCTATCATTGTACTTATATTCACTTAAAGGAAGTCTACTACATCGGTGAGTGCACTTCCTGTTTCCACTGAAATACGTCTCCGAATCCTTAGAATCTACATTATGTGCAGAACAATCGGCTTCCAAGTCGTCTGCCCTCATAGGACTCTCATTATTGAACTCGTTACTGGTTTCTTCGCAACCAGCATAAGGCTGGCATTGAACGTCGACATTATTTATATTCTCATTTTCGTTTTCGCCTAATTTTATTGGATTACCTTTCACCATCAGTATCCTTGCACCCCATCCCAAAAATGTCCTTTTCACCCAACATGGCACCGGCGAGGAATTTTCAGTACATTTCACATAGAATCGGGAAAACACAACAGTCAATGCAATAGAAATACTTATTAAAATCATGATGAACATAAGGTACACGGTTAAAAGTGGCATCTGTAATGACGTTGCAGGTAGAAGATCAGCTACCAGCAAATTGAAGATGTAAATCGTCAATAACAACGATACACTTAAGTTAATCTTGTCCGGGGACATTATTGGTAGACAGAATGTGAGCATTGTAAGAAATGAAACCAAAATACAAGGAACGATCAGATAGACAACGTAATATTGGGGTTTTCTTTTTATATCGATGCGGGCGATAATGCTCGTAAATGTGTCGTCGATCCGAGAAAGTTCTTTGTGACTGTTTTAATCTGCGAGGAGGTGACGTCCCATTGCATATTTGGAATGTAATTTTCCTTAGTAACCTCATCCCTCTGGGCTTGCAAATGTGCCAAGGAATCGCTGCTGCCCCATAGAGCGAACTGGAGGTAGCATGACTGCTCGTCCTTTGGAAAGTAACGAATGTTCATCAGACAGGGCGTCTCGGAGATCATCGGTGTAATTTTGGTAACGTTGCCATCACTTGATATAGTTACTGTCAGCCCACTTAAATGAACTCTGGGGTAATTGCCAAACTCGTTACTGGCGCTAAAGACCGACAAAATGCGAGAGAAAAAAGTCAAATAGAAGCGATGAAATGTAACGTGATCTCCTTAAAGAGAAGTATATTATATCAAAATATGTGACTTATTATCCGCTTGAACAAAATTTATATGCACAATGCAAATAGATGAATTTTCACCAGGTACACTTTCCCCCCATAAAACATTAATATCAACTGAAGGAAGTGTGAACACGTAACAATAAATCCACGAAGGTCGTTTTTTACTTCAAACTTATATTTTTACAAGAAGCAGCTGTAGAAAAAAAAATCAATTTATCTGCCAGGCAATGCAGGAAAAAGATAGTTCCTTCATTGCCCAGCCAATAATATGAAAGAGCAGCACAGTCTACAAATGAAACACCAACCTGTTAGAGAGAGCAATGTCGGGGACCCATATCTTTTCAACTGGCACCGAGATATATTTTAGTCCACCATAAGTAAGTTCATCCCAAACTAGTCTTGGATCAGTCCAAGTCTACAAAAATGTGACACAGATCTAATCTTGAAAACATACATCCATACATACATAGATACATCCATACATACATAAGATACATCATACATACATAGATACATACATACATACATAGCATACATACATACATACATGAAAACATATATACATACATACATAGATACATCCATACATACATAGATACATCCATACATACATAGATACATCCATACATACATACATACATACATACATACATACATACATACATACATACATACATACATACATACATACAGATAATACAGACAAAAAGGCAGACAGATGAAAGATTGCAGAGCCTCCTGCTTTATGAAAATGTAGCCGTGTGGCCGATTATCCTAAGTATCTCGTGTAATGATAAACAAGCAGGAACATTGCGATTACATGCGAGGACTTATGTAATTGTCACTTAGCAGACATATTGTTAATAAATTTATGATTTCATAACTGACAAACCTCACTTAATTGTGCTCACCTACCTGATACATCCAAATGCTTGCTTTTATTATTTGTGACTTTTCGTTCTGTATTTGAAAGCCGAAAGGGAAGACGTCATTAGATACGAGATATTGTTGGCAACCTATCTATAATTGTTAAGTAGGAGAAGTGAATATATCATATGAACATTTGCTTTCCATTTGTGAAACTTTAATGATATAATATCTGTATTGTCGGTTTACGTCACCAAGGTAGTATTGCACTCGGTATCGACATATCCATTTATTGTTCTGTAGAGTCAACATAGCGTTCCAGGCAATGTGATGTGGGCAGATTCGAGACTTTTTGAATATGACATCGTTGATGAACAGTTTCCCTGTGAGCCGCTTTTGATACAATACTACCGTGGCCGAAAACGACACAAACCCTCTTCAGTTTGTAATTGTGTCGTTCTGTTTGACCTGCGTCGTTCTGTTTTGATCTGCACTCTTCAGTTTGTGATTACGTCGTTCTGTTTTGACCTGCTTCGTTCTGTTTTGAACTGCGCTCTTCAGTTTGTAATTGCGTCGTTCTGTTTAAGCTGCGTCGTTCTGTTTGAGCTGCGTCGTTCTGTTTTGATCTGCGCTCTTCAGTTTGTAATTGCGTCGTTCTGTTTGAGCTGCGTCGTTCTGTTTGAGCTGCGTCGTTCTGTTTGACTCTGCGCTCTTCAGTTGTTTGAAAATAACACGGAAGTACTGGAGCAAACATTTTTCAACAAACATTGAACGGTCATTTGGAGAATACCATTGCAACTTGGCATGGGTGCCCGTGGAGTCATAGGTAGTAGAGGGAGAGCAACTCCACACATCGTTCACACAGGCCTATTGGTTGTTTGCGTTTAATTTAGTGGTGTGTATTTTTTGTTTCACTGTCTTGTGTACAGAACCGCATTGGTACGGCAAGACACAGCTGAATATGAAAGTCAGTGCAGTCTGTACTCAGAATGTGAGACACTGCGTACGACACTACTAACGCTATGTTTCGAAAGTTTGCCAGACTTTCTTCATCAATCGCCTCAAAGTCAGGTTCAGTGATAATTGTGATAATGGCAGATTGTACGTTTTCCTATGTTGTCCCACTGGAAGTTTGTTCTTTCATTCTGGAAGCTAGGATGTCTAATTTTGTTCTATTGTGTTCAAGGTCGTGTTCAATTTGTGTTTAATACTAGATTGAGAAATATATATATATGGTCGTCAACATTATATATATATATATATATATATATATATATATATATATATATATATATATATATATATATATATATATAATTTCCATACAAGAGAAAAAGGTAAAAAAAGACAACGGAAACAGAATACAGACAAAAGACAAAGAACAAGGATAGTACTTACATAAAAAAGATATTCTCAATCACTGATTCAAAGTACATTACTAGAGTATGCCAGCGACTCCTATACTTTTCAGTTGTACTTTTTTGTAGGCAATATTTCTCTCAACTTTGTGTTTTTGTTTGTCCCCCGTTATAAATAAATAGAACGGAAGAATTTTCTTTTTTGTCTCAACTTAGACAGGAACTGTTTCCTTTTTTTAAGATGATGTGTACAGTAACAACATGTTTTTACTGTAATTTAAATAGCAGAGAGAGAGGTTATGCCTCCACTGTTACCCTTGGACGAGGCTACCTTCTCGGTCGTCATTATCACTTGCCATACGTGATAGAGCAGACTTTTTACATACTAAGCATTTTTTTAGTAATTTTATATAAAGGAAAGTGAAGGCAACTTCACACATCGTTTCTATTTTTGTTAAAAGATAAGGTACATTGAGCCGATTAATGCGTGTATACATATAATCTCTCTTACTACCTAGCCATAGTGCTTCACTCTTTTCCTTGTTCATCTTCTGGCCAGGGATGTTGCCGAATGAGTCAACCATATGATAAATGAGAAATTCTTTGGCAGATATCACATCTGATAACATTCCAGTGGTGTCATCTGCATATTGCACAATTTTCTCCGATTTGAATGCCCTTAATTGTTTTGTTGTGACGAATGGCGATGGGCAAAATTTCTAAAACAACTAAAAGCAACTAAGGTGAAAGAGAATCACCTTGTCTTGAACCTCTGCTAACTTGATCAGAGGTGACACCATTATTAATTACTAGAAATATTGCAGTATAAAACTTTGACCCATTCAATAGAAGATTCGCCAAAATTAAATATCTTCAAAGCAAAATAAAGGAAAGGCCACTCGATAGAGTCCAATGCCTTGGCAAAATCAATACAAAGTAGAATACTAGGAATAACATCGTTTTCTTTTGTAAAGTGCATGGAGTCTAAAATCTTGCGAACAGCGTCGCCCATGTAGCGATCTTATACATAACCAGGTTGATTTGGGTGAATTATTTCCGGTAAAACTTTAAAATTCGAATTGAAAGGGCCTTGGCAACAATTTTTATGATCAACATTTAAAAGAGAAATAGGTCTTCAATTTTTCAGCTGGTGACGATCTTTTCCTTTTTTGTCAATCAACGTAATGATTGTTTGTCATTGGAAACTGACACTGACAACTCTCCGTATGGACGTGTACATATAGTTGAAACTCTACAATTAAAGGTAGGGGAATCGATCCAAGGGATCGAGTTGTTCTAGTCTGTAAGAGGATTATCAAGGTGCCATAGCCTTTCGTTTTTCATTGAAGTTGTAGTAAGTAAGTAAATTTCCTTGCAAGACAATCTGACGCCTGAACCATGGCTTTAAATTACCAAACCAGGGCTAGAAACGCCATTCCTCGGGTTTTTATTACTAGATATGTTTATCGAAGCTTGGTAGCACTCTCCGAAACTCAGATAACCTTCACAAATATTTTTCTGTACTTCTGACAGTACAGGAATATGCAAATCACCAGTGAACTCTTCTGCTTTTTCTTCAGGAAAACAATGTGTAGTCTGGTATAAATTTCGATAAAACTCTTTCTGCGTCTTTAAAATTTCATTTGAATCTGTAGTAACAGTACCAGTAGATGTTTGAAGTTTACGAAGGTGTTTTTTGTAATGATTTCTCTTTTCAAGCTTCGAAAAATAAGCATTGCTTCTTTCACCAAGCTCATGCCATCTTACTCTGGCACGTTGAATAATACTTTGTGTTTTGACGTTTAAATATAAAGCTCTCTGAACTTCATCAATGTCTTTCCTTGTTTTCTCTATTTCTCGTTCTTAATTTTGAGTTCTTTCTTAATTTTGAGTTCCTTTTTGTTGCTCCAGCTTTTTTCCCTTGTCTCTTTGACACTAAGCCCTTTTTTGCTGCATTTTATACAAAAATCCCTGATTTTATACTATTTAAGCCTTGGATCAAGAACGTCAGAGAAATCTTGTCCGAAATATCTTTTTCATGCTACAAGCCTTCGATGAAATCTTCCTCTTCCGATAGTAATTAGTCAATTTTCCAATATCCCCAGCCTCTTTCATCACATTCATAGCTATTTAAACTTAGATGAACGGAAGAGTGGTTAGACTTGATGGATGCACCAATCAACATGTGAAACGAAGTCGTGCAGTGTATCGGATACCAACCAATAGTCAATTCTGCTCTGGATCAAGGGTTCCCCCTCCAAGAAAAACGCAATTTGGTCTGATTCTTAATTCTCCAGATATCACTGATACTGAATCTGTTTATCATATCATCTACATTTTTTACACTTTTTCTTTTACCTGATATATCCCACCTTTCCTGTCAAGAAGTTCGTCAAACGCTACATTGAATTACCGCCAATCAGAATATTATCGCTAAAGTCAATACTAAACTATTCATATAATACTAATAAGATTCCTATAATAAAAAGCTTATCCATTCTCGTGATTTGTAGCATAAATATTGAAATGAAAAAGACCGACTCACTCAATCTGTTCGGATAATTTCAAACTCGTCATCAATATGATTTTTAACAAGTATCGAAACACCTCGGCTGTCACTGGTTCCATGACAATACATTAAAGAATACAAAAATACTCTAGTCTTCATAACAACAGTACATTGAAATGACAAGAATCAAACAAGACGTAATAGGAAGCTGGAGTGAACTTGAAAAAGACGAAAAGCTAAAAATTATGTTCCAAAAGCAACCAATAATCGCATACAGAAAGAACAGAAGTATGAGATACACTTATAAATGCCAGCCTTCACAAAAGCTACAATAGCTCACACTCCGATTCACATGAGCATACACAAACACAACAAGACCAAATCGTAGACATAGCTTCCTTACTTGAACAACAAACTTCAGTGGAACAGCATATTAACACATAAAATCAATCGATCATTCAACACGTCTCACCGATAAAAAATGAATTTAAGCAACTGATGAAGAAAACTCTGTTTTCGAAACGTAGCTTTAAAGCATCGCAGTGTAAAGTTAGTCTCTCCGCTCCAATGCGGGTTAACAGCAAGACACGTAGATTACGGGTACGTCTCGCCATGGCTAATCAACCCTTTACATAAAACAGCTAAACATGATACACACATACACAAAATCATACACAAAACGCCAACAATTCAGGTATGAACGATGTGTGGAGTTGCTCTCCCTTTACTTTCGCCATGGCTAATCAACACTTCACATAAAGCAATCAAACATGATACACACTCACAATAGACAAAATATCATACACAAAACGCAAACAACTCAGAGTTGAACGATGTGTGGAGTTGCTTTCCATTTATTACATCAAAACAAACTGAAGAGCGACGATCAAACAGAACAATGTAGTTCAAACAGAACGACGCAGTTCAGACAGAACGACGCAATTACAAACTGAAGAGCGCAGATCAAAAGAGAACGACGCAGCTTAAACAGAACGACGCAATTACAAAAACTGAAGAGTGCAGAGTCAAACAGAACGACGCAGCTTAAACAGAACGACGCAGCTCAAACAGAACGACGCAATTACAAACTGAAGAGTGCAGTTCAAAACAGAACGACGTAATCACAAACTGAATCGCGCAGATCAAAACAGAACGACGAAGCTCAAACAGAACGACGTAATTACAAACTGAAGAGTGCAGGTCAAAACAGAACGACGTAATCACAAACTGAATCGCGCAGATCAAAACAGAACGACGCAGCTCAAAGAGAACGACGTAATTACAAACTGAATCGCGCAGATCAAAACAGAACGACGCAGCTCAAACAGAACGACGCAATTACAAACTGATCAGTGCAGAGTCAAACTGAAGAGGGTTTGTGTCGTTTTCGGCCACGGTACAATACATTTATGACTCATATATGAAAGAAAATTATCAGTAAGACCTACCACTTCTATGAGTTGTGTTAGGGAGATATGACAGAAGATGTCGACATGATCGGACAAATCGCTCACTGGCCTGGTGAGAATGGAATAATTGTTGAACAGGTGGCTATGCAAATCTGCTTCATTTGGACTTGACGCGTCTGCGAGGAAAAGTCACAAGCGACGAAATAAATGATGTTTTGATATCTCGTTAAAGCTACTTCACATCATACTACCTGCCTATTCGATAAATTTTGTCATTGAAGATGGTGCCCATCTTAAGGCATAAATTTATGATGTCATTTTCGTTGTAAATTCCCCCAAGTTATTATTGCATATATATATATATATATATATATATATATATATATATATATATATATATATATATATATATATATATATATATATATATATATATATATATATATATATATAATATATATATATATATATATATATATATATATATATATATATATATATATGCTTCGCTCATGGTACGTGTTGACATTTGAGCACTCTGGTGAGTCCATATTTTCAATCCTCAACAATGTGTAACCGTACTCTCTGTGCCCAAGTTCAGAGGTTGCCATAAAGCCATTATGGAGATAACCGGGAGGGCACATTGTATACATTTTGTGTATATATATATATATATATATATATATATATATATATATATATATATATATATATGTGTGTGTGTGTGTGTGCAATATATGCAATAATAACTATATATAACTGTATATATGTATATATGTATGTGTATATATTATATATATATATATATATATATATATATATATATTTATATATATATATATATTTATATATATATATAATACATCTACCATCGAGACCAATAGAATTTTGCGAGCGCTGAAAAGGCCGTAGGAACACCCGTTCCGTAACACGTACGGTTTCAAGGCGCCCCATCCCCTGCGGCCGTATCTGCGCGTTCACTGTTGAACGGTTTCAAGGGACTCCTTTGACGAGTGCCAAAACATGTCTCGCACGCGCTCTGTGGTGCGTCTGTAGTGCACACTCAAAATCAACAACTTTCAGAAGCGCGTCCGAGATAGCATTCCACACTTGCGCTTTGAATCGGAAGAAAAATTGTTGACATTGCACGAAAACGAAATTCACTACAAGAACAAAAATAGAAATTACATGCAGAAATGCCACATGTTCACTCTTAATGTCCTTGACTTTATTGACAACACTTTCCTGATTTCAAAATTCTATATGTATATGAATAAATATAAATAGCATATCATGTCACAAATATACTATTTCCGTCTTTTGTTATTTTGACAAAGTTGACATTGGTCTTTGTTAAAGTATCCCATTCACCTATCCATCTGCATTGTCTTTTAATAATACTGATAGCTTTGGCCATATTCTCAGTATGGCTTAAAGGGCCAGTAACGATAACTTTTGATGATTTTTCTCTATTTTGTATTTTTAATGTCAACCATAACTTCGTAGTTAGTTGATAGTGTATTACGAATTCTATGCAACATGCAATATTGAGTTGTTGACAGGCATTAATACCGCCATCGTTATTCAATGTAAGTACAATTTTCAGAGATGAAGATTGAATAAAAGTGTCTATTAACCCATAGAATGCTGTAATTTTTTCCCACCAAAATTTTAAAGCAACATTTTTAGCTATATGCTATCAATTTTTCTGAAATTCTTTTTGATAATTTTGGACCAAATGGACATCACATTTCATTTGCTACATCTTTTATCAAAATTTTGGCAAAAATCGGAAAAAAATTGTCAGGGCTTTATCTTATAAAGGTGACAAAATTGACTGTTGCCCTGTAAGGTTTAATCAGGATCAAAAGCATGATTGCACCTTCCTCTTGATAAAAGAATTCGAAAGAGGTTACCTGCTGCAAGATGGACAACGATCAGCAAGACAACCAATGTCTTCAATGTTGATATAGAAACACCGACCCTCAACGCAATCGATATCATCTTCAGTATTTCTTACGAAAGTGTTCTTTCCTTGTAGTAGGTTTATATGAATCAATTCTTCCTTGATACGCCTCACTCAGTCGATGTCGGTACCTTCTTGTCGATTTTAGTTTCAATCACTCAAACTGCTGGCCTTACAACACTACATGAGCTGGCAAAATGCTACTGTGGCGAAACATTTCCTAGAATGACAGTTATGACGTTCAATTATCCGGGTATGCGATGCAATAGCAATGTCAATAGATATGCAAATTACATGCATGACCTCGAAATGACGAAACGTTTTGAATATAAATAGTAAGAGTTTGAGGGCGAGTGTTCTTCGATGTTAAGGCGATACCGAAGGATTCAAATTGCAAAGCAACCGTTGCCAAGGGTAATTTCCAAAATCAATCAAAATGCAATTTTTGCATAATAAAGATTTACAGAACTATACAATTCCAAAAGACGTAGGTTTGTCGCGTGATTGGTCAGTGACGTCACATATATATACAAATTTGCACAGCTCTATTTTAAAACGTTTCAGCTCCTACAAATTTGCACCAAATCTTCCAAACCTTCAGAATGTAACACATGAGATATCTGTTCAGGGCCCCTAGCATGGATTAGGTTTTCTGTTTGAGTACAAACGATTTTTGAGCAGGAAAATATCTACTGTGTCATTTTGTGAAATTTTGAAGGGTTTTACGGCGATATCTTATAAACGGTACGGAATTTTTGGGGTCAGATCAGTAGCTGAAACTTTTAATAATTTTGTTTTTACTGTTTTTTGTACATTAATTATAGTAATTGGTGCTCTACTTTGTAAAGACTGTTGTGATAAGCAGCATTTAGCTGGAGAAAATAACTTCAGGTCATAAGGACGTGCACCCCTCTAAATCTTCAAGTCATTGCAGAAAACTTTGATCCTTACTAAACGCAGTTGTTAAGGCCTGTATTACTATTAAAGTCGATACTCTCTCCCTCAATACTAAATGCCTTCGAATGTTATGTGAATATATATAGTTTTTTTCAACATAAAAGGACTGCGACCAAGTCCTTTCATTAATAGAGTCAGCAAGCATTCACGTCTGAGTGATATTGTTGACATTGATTGCAAATAGTGTAAGTGAATGATGTTGAGTCATTCATCTACATTTATAATCTCAAAAAGATCACAGCTCTCGTCTTCGATTCCTCACTGTCAATGAAGTCTGAATCACGTAATGCATGAGAATCATCGTCATAATCTGCATTAGAAGTTGTTACAGATCCTGACGGAGAAATGTTCATCAATTACACCAAATTGCAATCCGTCAATAAAAGGACTGCGACCAAGTCCTTTCATTAATAGATTCAGCAAGCATTCACTTCTCATGGTGCTAAAACTTTCCATAAATTTGTCGCTGTCGGATCGTTGGACCTACCTTAGCTGCTCATGTTGTCTGGGAGTAGAAACAAACTTGACGTTGACATACAAAAGTGTGGCAAAAAGTCAGCAAAAGTTACAGTCTGTCTAGTCTGACATCTACACCATCTCGGCTGACGGTTTATTTCTCAAAGACGGAGTATTATCAAATGTTGCTGAAATTTACAGTCAGAAATTGTGAGTAATCATCATTTTATATGTAAACGAGCAGGTATATAACATTCTATTAGTTTATTCAGCTTGTGTAAATTCAGTGATCTATTGATTCGGCTGAAGAAAATATACTGTCTGGTCGAAAAATGTTGAGCTACAGGGTGTCGTTGTCGAAAAAGAACAGACACCCTAGGTACACAGTAGTAAGAGTCTAGACAAATATGTCGAAATGTTAATGCTTTACCTGTCTGAAACTTCTTATTGTCTGGTTTATTATATGTTGACGTGTACCTAAATTTTACAGAGAAGACCTAGCAATATGTCTAAGAAAGTTGAACAGCTTCTTCTTGATTTTAAAAACGCTTCTATGTGCTGTCAACCTCTTCTTATCAATACACAGTCCTACAGCATCTAACATGGCCATGAAAGCAAATTAGGATGTGATGAAGTAAGAACTGTTCCAGTTGAGACACATAATCTACTGTCACGAATTAGGCAGTCAAGAAAAATGTTACTAAATATTTTGTAGCAATATTGCAGCAAATAATAATTCCATGTCAAAAATTTGTTTGTTCAAAACAAGGAGGGTTATTGATCATATGAATCATGATAGAAATTACGTGTAGAATGTATAAACCATTCTTGCAATTCATATAAATATTTACGTTGGTTTGCATAGACTGAATCTTAAAGATTTATGAGGTACACCTGTGTACAACACAAATTTGATGTTTTATATCTTTTCCAATACTTCACCACCTGAGAAAGTCAATAATTTATAACAATATGCCTCGTAGTACCGAGGATACTCTGAGGGATGCCAACAAATAATAATAAAAATAATAACGATGTCCCAAAGTGAGTACGAATATATAATGAATGGATGGTTAGTGCATCGTACATCTTCAAGTAATGAAGAACACTATTGGCAGGCTATATTGATAACGTGTTCACTGTACTTTGTAGTTTGATTGTTTTAGGAGCTATTTTACAAAAAAAGTGCTTTGACCTTACACCATGATGACAATGAAATAAAACTAGAAATTGCATGATAAATTGGGCAAAAGAAAGTTAAAAAATTGGGTTACTGGTCACCCCAGTAAACCTATTTCATTTCTCGGATCCTTGACTATTTCATATTTTCAAAAATGCTGTTTTCTTGACCCTTGTTTTTAGAGACGTGCATTTTTAATAGTTTGCTGATATTTGTACGAAACGAATGCTGTCAAGGATGCAGTCGCTGCAGAAAGGATAGGTAACAATTCGTTGAAGAAAAGTTTGATTTCAAACCATGTATTTAAAGATAATGTACGTGTTAGCTGGCCATAACGGATGGTCGCATGTTTTGCCTAAGATCACGTGAGAGGCGTAAGGTAACTAGATTATACTAGATGACCAGAGCACTAGACGACCCGGATTCAATTATGTGGGCTGTTGACTTTTAACCCAAGTCAGTAAATAATACATCTGTTGATGAGGACCACATTTACTCTTTAGCTAGACACGTAAACTGTTGTTGCGCTAAGTGGCGGAAAACAACATCGCAAATTTTCACCAGTGCGAGAAAAATAAATATTGCGCCAAAGAGTTATGCCTCCATGACTTACGGAAATCAACTATCCTTGCAAGTGTTTTCTTCTGTTCAAAAAAATCAATGGTGTGCACTTGATATAAAAATCGTCATGTTTCAAGGAAAATACAGTTTCATAGTTTTATTGAATATGATCACGGCAAAATTAAATATGATAAGAACCAAATGGGATAAGCTCTGTTATCCACCTCGATTTATCATGTTCAGCGCCCGTTTTCAGTCTATACAAGCAAAAAGCATATACCTTAACCTCGAGCTCTTACAGTATGACCTGTATTAATTGGTTTCATTCGGTGATTGTCCACGTTTAGGTCACATCTAAACTTAACCTTACGATAATAAATGAACCTTTTCAATGAGCTTAGCTTTCAAAGGCAAAAATGACCATCACGAAAATGAACATATTTGAATCTTAACTTTTGCACTTATTCATTTACTCTGAAATATTAACTTTATACTGTACTTGACAACATGGTAATACTCTATGAGCTAAGAGCAAAGTATGTGTAGAGAATCAAATGGAAGGAGATTCGATTGAAAACTTTATTGTGAAGCATATTACTTTGATCAGGTGACGAGCTATAATAAGTCACTGACAGACGTGTTGAATGTTTGATGAATGGAAGTGAAACAAATGCTGCTACAGTCGATAGAGTAAAGGATAAGAAAAATTACTAATTATCTTCATGCCCGTCTTCTATGCATTTTGTGAAAGAGTAATACATTAAAGTCATATTGATTATCAAGGGACTAGCGATATAAAATAAACGTAATGAATGTATATAAAGTTATCGAGGCCATCTCTTTGTAACATCGATTTTTATGAGGTGTGTAAATTAGCTCCCTTCTTCTGGCACTCAAACGAGAAACGTTGAGACCAAAGAAAGAGACAATATCTGTACAATTAAAATGCGACCAAAGACTTGTTCGCAGGAATATGCAGTCATAAACATACCTACCGACATGTAAATGTTGAATATTATAAGATTTGCAGAGTAAATCATGGTCACAATTACACCATACACAGCTGTCCTTCTGAAAGCAATGATTGACACTAGTAAAAAATAAAGAAAACATTTTTTGGGTTTATCCAATTCTCATGGCTTGGTGCTTTGAGTAAACTGAAAAACAAACAGTGTTATATTATGAAATTGCACGATAAATTGTTATAAAGAAAGGACGAAAAGCGGGAGCATTGACAATATACTAAAATTACGCCTAATAAAACCAGCAATTCGAGTTGCCTTGGCAACAATTTGGTCAACATGTTTGTTGAAAGAAGGTCATGTGTCAAGTACAATGGCAAGGCTTTTATGGAGATTAAGCAACGGTTTTGTTACCAATGTTATAGTCGTACTTTTCAAAGAAATCGTCATTCTCCACATGTGTCAACATTTCGGGATAATTTCTTAAGTTGTTGACCATTGTACACGTTTATCTAATGATGACTGCAAACTGTTGCAGTCTTCACAATTATAATTTTTAGTGTAATGTTTGGTATCATCTGCAAATAAAGAATTACTCTGTAGAATAATCAGTAAATCGTTTACATTTTAAAATGAACAAAATAGCACCTAAGGTGGATCCTTGTAGTACATCAGACGTAATGTTACACCACAAAGTCGAGGTACCGTCAATAAGTATCGTTTGTCTCCTGTTGGTCAAGTAACAGATACTTATGAAAACAGTAAATATTGTAACTTATGAAACAAGAGAGCGCAATTTACTTCATCAAATGTTTCGTTGAAATCAATGTAAATGACATCTAATTGTGCTGTATTGTCAATAGCATCACATGAACTTTTAAGGAGAATATTAGATTCGAAGTAGTTGATTTATGCCTGACAAAGCCATGTTGCTCATTAAAAAAGGGATTAATATCGGGATGAATAATATCAGTAATAATAAACCCTAAAATTCAAATAATTTTTAGAGTTAAAGAAACTGATTTGTAATTACTGACCGTCCCTTACTGCTGGCGTTATGTATTGGAAAAATTTTTGCCGAGTTCCAGACATGAGGAAAACAACCTTTATTTGTAAGCACACACCGCTACACAGGATATGGTGTTAAAAGAATTTAATAAGCGACAGTGGACAAATACAAAGCAGTGATAACCTAACTACGAAAAATACAAAGTCAAACAAAACTACGAAAGTAAAAATCTAGGCAAAACCATTTCAAAACTAAGCACAAAATAACTCAAAGATTGGGTGAGGGGTCTCCGCCAGTCTGCTTCCTGGGCAAAGGTTTGGGTTGCAAAGTTGTGTTTGCAGACCTTTGGAAAGCCGAAAGTGAAAGTGGTTCCACCGGGCCGGTGGAGACCACCTTCTTGAGTGGGGGTACATGCAATGGACGGCCCATGGTGGGAAGCAGACTAGTGGAACCAAGGAGGAGATGGGGTTGGTGGCGGGATAGCTTGGCAGACAGCCTGATGGCCTAGAATGAATGAACTTGGACAAGAAGCTTGCAGCAAGGATTAGGTCAAGTGCCGTGCGCAAGAAAGATGGTAGCTAGATAGCAGATGCTAAGTGTCTACGTCAGTAGATGAGTAGATAGATAACCAGTATAAGATGTCTACGTCAGCAATGCAAAGTGACTTCGGGACATGTTGTTCTGCAGGCAGCCTAGCTCCGTGGACTTAGAAACTGGATTTGTGTTAACACACAATTCCTTATTTTGTAAGCACACACCGCTACACAGGATATGGTGTTAAAAGAATTTAATAAGCGACAGTGGACAAATACAAAGCAGTGATAACCTAACTACGAAAAATACAAAGTCAAACAAAACTACGAAAGTAAAAATCTAGGCAAAACCATTTCAAAACTAAGCACAAAATACAAAATAACTCAAAGATTGGGTGAGGGGTCTCCGCCAGTCTGCTTCCTGGGCAAAGGTTTGGGTTGCAAAGTTGTGTTTGCAGACCTTTGGAAAGCCGAAAGTGAAAGTGGTTCCACCGGGCCGGTGGAGACCACCTTCTTGAGTGGGGGTACATGCAATGGACGGCCCAAGCGGAGGACAGTCAAACAGACTGGACGGAGAGACCCCCATGAAAGTGTATGTATGGGTGTATGTTTGTAGGAAGTATGGGTTGGTGACGCTCGAAACCAAGTTGACTCGCTTGGTTGGAGATGAAAGTATGGGACTCGCGGCCCAAGGGGCAACAGCACTGCTCGGGGGGAGTTGTGGGCTCACGGCCCGAGGGGCTGCAGCACGGCTTGGGGGGAGTTGTGATCTGGGGGGACAGAGGTGCCCTGTGCGGCCCCAGCATGAGGGGTGCAATGATGTTGAATGAGAGTATGGGATACGAGCCCCGAGGGGCGGCAGCACGGATCGGGGGGGAGCTATGGGCTCCCGGCCCGAGGAGCTGCAGCTGGGGGGACAGGTGCCCCTGTGCGGCCCCAGCATGAGGGGTGCAATGAAAGTATGGGATACGAGCCCCGAGGGGCGGCAGCACGGATCGGGGGGGAGCTATGGGCTCCTGGCCCGAGGAGCTGCAGCTGGGGGGACAGGTGCCCCTGTGCGGCCCCAGCATGAGGGGTGAAATGTGGGTGAAGCTCAATGGACTCCGGTCCCGAGGAGCTGGAAGCAGGGCTCGGGGGGAGCAATGATCTGGGGGGACAGGTGCCCCTGTGTGGCCCCAGCATGAAGTGGTGATGTGGCCCGACAGGTCCGAAATGTGGTGTACAAGCGAAACCAAAAGAAAGTGGCTACCGAGTGGCTAGTGTGTCTACGAAAGGCCCTATGGCATAGTCATTGATTGAGATGCGTGACGCAGAAGGCTTTCTGGTGTCCGAATATAAGTACGGTAACAGTCACTGGACCACCTGCCGAGAGTTTGAATAAGGTGGTCTGGAAGGTGGGCGTGTGCGGCCGTGGTGGCTGCCCCAATGCGAAATGAATGTCCAGCGTACAGGTGGGGCTGGAAGCCAAGGCGCGAAAGTAAGGAACGGAGCAGCGCAGTGAATGTCTCGCGGTTTAGCGGTACTCTTTCTGGAAGGATGAAGAGGGGTTCCTGAGGCGAAGAACACATTTGTCGGCGTACTCTGAGGAAACGATGGATTGTTGTGACTGGGCATATCGTTGACTTGGTGGCGAATAGACGAAGTTTAAAGCCACGGCGCATTTGATCTGTCTTTGATGCCTGAATGTTCACGGAAAGAGCATCCGGATAGCCCTGAGTGTCGGTTTGGACGTTGAGGTCGCGAACGCACAGGTTATATGCAGGGTTAAAGGAGCGTCCAGAGCAGGTGAATTCGCTACAGCGGAGAAAACCAAAGAAGGCTAAGACGAACGCAGATTCCAGCAGGAGGTCTAGGTATGGTCCATACACAGTCGAGCGGAGCAGCGAGCACAGTTGTCGCAGGATATCAAATGTTATGGGTAGCCGGGGGCGTGACGATGGTCCTTGCAGCCGTTGAATTCCCCGTAAGGTGTACTGGAGACGAAGGTGTGGCTGGTTGTTAGTTGAGGTGAGTGGGTTTGGCAGGCCCGCCATTATGTAGTGATGACGGATGCCGGCGAGATAAACCTTGATGGTGGAGTACTTGAGGTGAAGGTGGGTTGCACAGTGGACGATGAAGTAGATTAGCAGGTCTTCGGAGATGGGTGGATAATGAGACATCTGTACATGGGTGCCGTACCTTGCGGAGAATTGTACCCACGAGCGAACTCCGGTTGCATAAGATTCAATTGTCCGGGTGCCCAGTGCAGCTTGCTTGAAGGTGGCGGCCGCCCTATTCAGTTGAACATTATGTTGGAGGGTAGTTGGCAGGGTGTCGCATTGGCCAAGGGAGCCGCTTGGCGGAAGCGTGTCATCTGGAAACGAGAAAGAGAATCAGCAATTAAGTTATGTTTGCCTGGTATGTGGTCGGCATGGAACATGAAATTATGGGAGGCAGCGCAAAGCACGAGGGTGCGCATCAGTTTCATGATTGATGGTGACTTGGAACGGCCTTTATTGAGAATATGGACCGTGGCCATGTTGTCGCAGTTGAACACCAAGCGTTTGCGGGTCCATGATTGGCCCCAAAGTAGAGCTGCGATGACGATTGGGTAGAGTTCCTGAAAAGCAATGGAGAGCTCACGGTTGGCGTCAAGCTTGAGATGGGGGGGCCAGCGTGCATTAAACCATTGCCGTTGGAAATACCCGCCAAAACCAATACCACTGGCATCTGTAAAAAGCTGTATTGCTGAGGCCCTTGTAGCGTGGGAGTCGAGGAACATTGATACTCCGTTCCAGCTGGAGAGGAAGCGGTGCCACATCCGAAGGTCAAGTCTGCTCTCGGCGGTCAAATGGATGCGGTAGTGGAGTTTCCGTGCTCCTTTGAGATTTCGATTAGGCGTGATATGAAAGTTCGCCCAGGTATAATGACACGGCATGCAAAGTTGAGGTGCCCTAGGAGGCTTAGCAGTTCTCGTTTTGTACACGTGGTGCGAGATAAGAAGGACTGGATGAGGGCGGCTATTCTAGACAGTTTATCGTGAGGGAGCCGCGCTTCCATCTTCACCGTGTCAAGCTCTATTCCAAGGTATTCTAGTATAGTAACGGGGCCGACGGTCTTGTGTGGCGCGATGGGTACAGAGAGTCTCTTGAAGATGAGGGTAATTAAGGCCATAGTGCGGTCCGCATCGAATGATGGTTTGTCAACTGTTAGGAAGTCATCTAGCAGGTGGAAAATTATCTCGATACCGTAATTTTCTTGAGCAATCCAGCAGATGGCCTTGGAAAGCTGATCGAAGATCTTAGGGCTGGAGCGTGACCCAAGGCAGTCGGGTGAAGAAATAGAAATGTTTTTTCCAGTGGATGCCATAAAAGTGCCATAGCGTGGGGTGAATAGGGATGAGCTTGAAAGCATCAACAATGTCAGTCTTGCACAGCCATGCTCCTCGGCCCGCCCTTTGGATGGCTGCAATGGCATCGTCTATCTTTACGTAGGACAGCGAAAATTCCTGTTTGTCGATGAAGTCATTGACGCTGGGTGTGTCTTCATTGTTGTGAGGAGATGACAAATCGACGATTAGGCGTTTTTTGGCTGAGTATTTCTTTTCTGCGATACCTAGCGGGCTACAACGATAAATGGCGTATGGTGGTGTGGTGAAAGGGCCGATAAGATAGCCCTTTTGCAGTTCAGAGTTAATTTGGTGCGACACAAAATCCGGATCTTGTCGGGCTGAGAGAAGGTTGCGACAGATGAGCGATGAGGAAAGTTGACAGCGTAGGCCTGTGTTAAATCCTTTAGAAAGTCCTGTAAGCAGGTACTTGACGAATCCTTTGTCGGGATGATTTGAAAGTTCGGAGGCAAGGGTGCCAATATTAATTGGTGTTGATGGTGTACAAGTGTCAGCGTTAAATGTGGATGGCGTATCGTGCAGTCAGGCTCTGTTAGCTTGGTCTTTAGGTCGACATTTTCCTTGAGCTGATGAGTGATCGGATGAGTAGCATACCAAACACACGTGGGAAAAACCACAGTTACTTCGTTTGCAACCAGGCTGGGAGTTGAAGTTATTGCAGATTTCCTTACCCTGGTAGGTGACGCGTCTTCTTCCGCTTCTATCGACGGTCGATGGAGGCGATTGGAACCTTATGGGATTGCTGTGTGGTCTCTTAGTCTCGAGGTATGGGCAGACTTCGGTGGTATGCACTGCGCTATTGCAGATGTTGCAAAGGTTGGCCTTGAGACCGGAGAATGTCGAGGTGTAGATGAGCGAATCGCGAACTCCCCAGTCTAGTTTGATGCCATGATTTAACAGGAGTGCGGCCGCCTTGGCGGAAAAGTCGCGGTGGTAATCGTAGAAGGCGAAACCGCTGAAACGTTTTGACATGCCAACGATGTCCGTGACGTATGCATCAAGTTCTGTTCGACGATTAGGGAATGCCTCACACATGACGTTTTTATAGACGGTGAAAGCTTGAATGAATTCAGTAATGGTGAGAGGTCTATTTACTCTGCCGTCCTGGAGAGGTTTCAGAGACAGGGCTTCGTTGCCGATGATGATATGTCGTTCGCCATCGTGGTAATTGTAGCCGGGTATGAGTAAGCAGGCAAGATTGATATCCTTACCTGAAAGAATATCGCGGCGAATAGCAGGTGAAACCAGTTCGACGTTTGGCAGTCTTTCGGATGGTATACCGCGGCCCTGGAGGAGGTTGTTGGGAGAAAAGTTCGAGGCAAGCGCGACCGTGTTTACCCCTGGGTTGGTCGCCTGAACGGGCCGATCATGAGCTGCCTGGGCGCCGCCATCTTGGTTCTGCTGGGGGCCGCTGTTGTTGCCGGAAGTGAAGGCTTCTCCCCGCAGGTCGGTGAGAGAGCGTTGTTGCAGTAGATTTGCTATGTTGGCCATGTTGGCGGCCATGTTGGCCATCGAAGTCTGCAGGGCGGAAAACATTTCCATCGTCACGACTCCCGATTGAGGTGGTACTTGATTTGTTGATACTGGAGTTTCGCTTTGCGGCATGGTAACGGCAGCTGATTGAGGTTGTGGGAGACCGTGGGCAGCCGTCGCTACGGTGGCTGGTGCAGTTGGAGCGGTCTGACCTTGTTCGGCAGCGAGGAGGTCAGGAGTGGACGACGCCCCTCGCGTCCCTGATCGTGCACGGGTCACTGGACGAACGTACGGCGTTACGCGCGGCGTAGACTTCTTGGTTCTTTTTCGAGGAGGCATTGTCGGCGCTGTGGTCCGGTAGAAACGGCAATGAAAGGAGACCGGGAGTGACTAGAAACGAGCAGCAGGGAGTGTTGTAATAGCTTGGCAGACAGCCTGATGGCCTAGAATGAATGAACTTGGACAAGAAGTGTGCAGCAAGGATTAGGTCAAGTGCCGTGCGCAAGAAAGATGGTAGCTAGATAGCAGATGCTAAGTGTCTACGTCAGTAGATGAGTAGATAGATAACCAGTATAAGATGTCTACGTCAGCAATGCAAAGTGACTTCGGGACATGTTGTTCTGCAGGCAGCCTAGCTCCGTGGACTTAGAAACTGGATTTGTGTTAACACACAATTCCTTATTTAAGAATTGTAGAAATTAATTTGTAAACAGGAATTTTTAAAACAGTAATCGGTGAAAAATGAACAGAAGTGTCTTTTAAAAAGTTCTGCTATCTCAAATGGATCAGAGGCAGAAATATTATCATACTTTATAGCTGATTTGGAGGAATGGTCTTTTGACCTTTCCCTTACTAACGGCCAAACCACTTTCATTAACCAAAAGGTCATAAGCTAGATAGTTGATAAGGGATTTATAATATTCTGTAGTAAATTCCCTAAAAACAGCCATCTTTATTCGAAACTGATCATAACTGTTATGATATTTCGTTTTTGGGGGGAATGCCGCTTTCTTTTCCTTCAGAGCTGGAATTAATTCCCTGTCATACCTAATAGGACATTGTCGATTCAGTCTATAAGGTCGAAAAATCCTTAATTGGAGCAAAAGTCACATCATAAAATAGATATACAGAATCAGCAATATGCATACAATGTAGAACACGCCTTCACAGCTATTCAAGAGCCCTAGTCATTGCACCAAAATTAGCGGTCTTATTAGGGATCATGTATGAGGCCGAAACAAAATCGTGCTTTGACTCAAAAATGTTTAAGCCAGTTCTGAGATTATGAGTACCCATGGAACACAAAACCAATTCTATTTTTTTTCAAGTAGGCCATTGAATAACTGTTTACTTTCATGCTGTATACGAAGAGAGTGAGTGTTGAAAAGTTTTCCTCATACAGAAGTAGTGATTAGATAGATAGATTGATAGATAGATAGATAGATAAATGACATATACAACATGTATTAACTGTGTTACAACAAAAAGGCAGTGATCTAAGTTCATGGAGGAGAATGACTTACATAACAACTTCATTAACCATGTGTACATTATGCCGGATACGTGATCTTAACCAATTAAAAATTATAAAAGTGCTATCCGTACGGGAATTGCTAATCCTAATGTGTTAAAAAGAAAAATGTGAAATCAACCAAAATTTTTGTTTAAGAAGTGATACCACAGCAACATTTAAAGGTCACAAATGGGAATTTAAGATAGTACGCGCCTCATGAAAGTCTTCAACTTTTGCTTTAACTTTCCTCAGGGAATATTACAACCATTCCCCTTTAAACTTAAGATTAGAAATCGGGGGCCACCGTTCAAATTTTGGTACTAGAGAAACAAATTACCCAGGATTTACTGATATTTGGGATATGTCTTAATTCTACGAGGAGAAGTATAATTTTCCAAAAACTTAGACATGAATATTTTTAAGCCAAGAGCTTTAAAATCAAACCTCACAAGTGGTAGTCCAGAAAAGAATTCAACAAGTTTGAGAGTCCGAATTTCTGTCGCCGAGGCACGTTCTACCTTTAGTTGTAAAATATTTCTATTTCTCCACCCTGCAAACTTGTATATTTGACTGGGCGTCTGTGGTTAAATTAAGTCCACATTGGTAAACTTATACGGCCATCGGCAAGCAACAGCCTGCGACGTTGTAAATAGTACAGGTCTTAGTCTTTTGTTACATGTACGTGAACAGCAAATCGCTATTTTTATTATCCGCAAATGGTCAGTAAATCAAGCTCTGGAAATATCGCAATTTCGTAAATCAAGTTGTGTGACATGTATGAAACCAAATAATTGGAGACACAATACAACCGAAGATCTCATCACTTTCATTTGCTCTGATAGGTAAATGACACAGAAGACATTGAGAATATCGTCTAACTTGTGCACTGGACTTGTGAGAATGAAGTAGCTCTGATGGTTGGGAAATAGCAATTCATTCCCTCCTTGAAGTACGTACTTTTTTCATTTCTACAGGTAAACATAAACAATCACGGAAGAGACTTAATTCAAGCTGGAAATACGCTCTTTGATAATTGATCACAGACATGAAGCTAAATCATATATACATCCCGGATGTGCAATGAGGTTACAGTTTTAAGCTGTTCTCTCTATGTGGTTTTTGCTCTTGAATTAATTATGGGATGTTATGAATTTAGCGGGTGATATGACTGCTGTTTTCCATTAACGTAATGGGGATCAATCGTAGAACGGAAGCCCCGCCAAACAACCACAACGAACGCGACTGCTACATTCTATACGTGTATTGTAATTATTACCCAGGAAAAATCATCAATTTGCTGAGCTACCAACAACCTGATTTGAATGTAAGAAAGGCCAACTTGTAATTCAAAACATTCATAGCCTACATGACCCAATATTGCTTACTAAAGGGCTACTCACTGTCCCTCCAGAAAGGAGGGACCAAACGATGCCGAGAGATTGAAAGGTTTTGTCACAGTGGTTTTGTTTAATATATCGTAAACACAAGTATTTTGTCGAAATAGTTTTTAACATTAGCGGGATGAGAAGAAGTGGCAAGAAGGGTACAGACATCAAGTCTTGCTCAACGTAACTCCTTGGAGACAAAAAATACGGTCATTCTCGTTTGAATGGCAATGACTCGCAAGTCAGGCCAAGATTAAACTGTTCACGGTGGAGGGACCGTGAACTGTTTACGTTTAATAAATGGAAGACGAAATTGTACTAAATATGGATCCATACCTTAGCATGCACGCCTTGTTTAATTGGACTCTTAAGTTTGTGTACAATAAGCGATTAATTCTTTCGTTGCAATAAATATTGAATGAGGATATTTTGTTTAGCATAATAACCAATATCACTGGCAGAGTTTCAGGTAAGGCTACAGCCTGTCTTTATGGCTACTTCGACGCGCGGGGATTTGTAATAACATGAAAAGTAAATTTGAATTTAAAGTTTCGAAGTAGAATTTGCTAAACATTTGAGTGTCTAATAAGTTTATTTTGCCACATTTGCAATACAATATGAATGTTGGACAAAGGCAACTGTTGAGTTTTACTTTCTGTTATTTGAGTTTAGGAGTACACGCATTCCAATTCAGTATAGTGGAAAGGGAAAATATGGTATTGAACCTATATGCAATTACATAAATATCAATTTAACACTACTAATAACGTATAACTATTTTTATGACCAGATTTTTCGGAGAGATTTATAATAGGGCGGAAATATTCTGAAACGTTTACGTCATGAAGATGAAGAGAATACACTTAAACTTAGCAACAACCGCCGACAGGATTGTTGATATCGTTTAATGTTAACGTTTGTTCTTGACAGAGGCCGCTATCGAGGTTTATATTTACTAAATTGCTTTACCGGGAAACTCTAGTATTTTCAAAGACAAAGCAATATACATGACCCAGACATTTTTATTACCCGTTTGATAAAGTTTTTCCTTGGCGGAATATGCCACAGACACTTCGATTTCTGTTTCATTTCTAACGATAAAAAGGGGAGATTATGTCATACTGCGATTTCCATGAACTCGACGAAATTTGCAATCCGAAGGGAAAAACCTGAAAACCATAACAGCAAACTTCTAAATATAAATACAACTAACATAGTTACTTGGTTGTACACAATAGCTTAGTTTTGATCTCAACAAATGTAGGATTCATGTTAAATGGCTGCTACTGTGGACAGGCGCTGAAAGCAAAATCTTGAAATGCGCCAGCGATAGCGCATCCCAAAGCGTACGTAACAAGCCGATTGACATCTACTTGGAAAACAACATGGCTTCATCTCGGTTTCCTGACCGGTGAGTGACAGGACAATGGCATCAATTATAACTTCATTGGTTTGTGGCATCACAGCACAAATAGCAGAAACCTTATATTTCATCTCGATTTTATTAGCAATTAATAATATGCAAAGTGTAAGGTGACAGACAAAGAATACACAGAAAAGAAACTGCTCAAATACTTTGTTTTGTTTGGAAAAACTAGTAGAAGAGGTAAAAAGGGTCATTGTGCCGAGGTCGACAGTGACATTTTAGAGACTACTCATGACATCACATAATCAAGATGACAACTGAAAGCAATCTGAAGCAGACTAATTGTTAGCCGGGAAGAATCATCAATTTGCCGAGCTACCAACAACCTGATTTAGATGTAAGATAGGGCAACTTGTTATTCAAAACATTCATAGCCTATATGACCAATTATTGCTTACTAAAGGGCTAGTCATGGAAGGGATGCTGAGCAGTAAAACGTTGCGGAAGATGCAGAAATTATCCAGAAATGGGCAATGTAGGCATTCTTTACCATTGAAAGGTTTTGTTAAACATGTCGTCATTACAACACAAATACTTTGTCGAAATAAATAGTTTGTAACATTAGCGGGATGAGCAGAAGTGGCAAGAAGACTACAGACATCAAGTCTTGCGAATCGTAACTCCTTGGAGACAAAAATACAATCATTCTCGCTTGACTGGCAATAACTCGCATGCCAGACCACGATTAAATTGTCTAATAAATGGAAGACGAAATTGTACTGAAATGTACATCCATACCTTAGCATGCATGACGTGTCTAATTAGACTCTCAAGTTTGTGTAAAATAAGCGATTAATTCTTTCTTTGCAATAAATATTGAATGAGGATAAATTTGTTTAGCATAATAACTAATATCCATGACAGAGTTTCAGGTGAGGCTACACCCTGTCTTTATGGCTACGTCAGCGCGCGGGGGGGGGGGGGGGGGTTGGAGATTTTTATAATAGGACGGAAATATTCTTAAACGTTTGCGTCAAGAAGATGAAGAGAAAAGACTTAAACTTAGCATCGGAGCTGACAACTGAGAGCAATCTGAAGCTGACTATTAAATCTCAATTAATTCAGAAGCATCAAAATTGGTTTGGTGGTAACATTAACGAAATTATCGTTAAAATCAGCTGAAATCGATGTTGTACGTGGTTTTGATGGTGAGGATGGATGTAAAAATGTGTGTTTATGTGTTTCTACGCTAATATTTGTAAGATGCCCTAGGCTTCAACTTATGTATGTATGTAAGTATGTATGTATGTATGTATGTATGTATGTATGTATGTATGTAGGTAGGTAGGTAGGTATGTATGTATGTATGTATGTATGTATGTAGGTATGTATGTATGTATGTATGTATGTATGTATGTATGTATTATGTATGTATGATGTATGTATGTATGTATGTATGTATGTATGTATGTATGTATGTATGTATGTATGTATGTATGTATGTATGTATGTATGTATGTATGTATGTATGTATGTATGTATGTATGTATGTATGTATGTATGTATGTATGTATGTATGTATGTATGTATGTATGTATGTATGTATGTATGTATGTATGTAAGTGTGTGTGTGTATGTATGTATGTATGTATGTATGTACATTAAAATGAATATCTGATGAAGATTTAATATTCTATATTTAACCGAATATATAAACCATTGCAACTTGTACAGTACTTTGCACATTGTTTGATTAAGTACATGTCTAATTGGATCTTTCTTTTATATGAACAAGTAAATTCAGATCAAATTCATAAGTAGTACAATTCACCTGTTACACTATAAAACGAAATTCAATGTAAATATGTCAATGGCTACAAAACACTGTTTATTAATACAATTAGGAGTGAATAGTTAGGACATATACAAATATTCGGATTCTTTAACTTGACGTTGCGATCTGTAATTTTAGTACAACAAACTAGCATATACGACAATACCAGAAATGTTAGATTCGATTAATCGTCTCAGAATACGAAGTAATACGCAAAAACTTGTGAGCATCATTCAGAACCTTTAGAAACAGTGCAACATGACTCCATTAATCATCCCAGGCAAGTGGTCAGACAGACACATACAGAGAGCAAATTAAGGCTTCTTTGAGTGGACATGAGATTAAAACTAAATACATTACTCCTTTTAGAATTTATGTATGTCTAGTCTCCTGATGAGTGAGTTTCGCGACTCACGAAACAACGTTGTAGAGATGACATTGTAAAATCAATTCTCCAGCATCCCTTATATATATATATATATATATATATATATATATATATATATATATATATATATATATATATATATATATATATATATATATATATATATATATATATATATACTTGTTTAGTTCAAGATCAGCTGGAGTAGAGTGCTCAATACTAGAGTAGAGCTAAATACACAACTGAGTTGATCAGGATAATCTAAAATATTACATTTCCACTACAAATTTGTTTCGTATAGGCTGCAGATCCGCCTACACTCATCGGGTGGCTGTGATCGGGTGGCTGTGGTCGATCACAGCCACCCGATGAGTGTAGGCGGATCTGCAGCCTATACGAAACAAATTTATTTGTAGTGGAAATGTAATATTTTAGATTATCCTGATCAACTCAGTTGTATATATATATATATATATATATATATATATATATATATATATATATATATATATATATATATATATATATATATATATATATATATAACACGTAGCCATTGACATAGTGGCATTGAATTTCGATATATATATATATATATATATATATATATATATATATATATATATTATATATATAAATTCATAATTTTAAATGTGAAAAAATTAAATGCAGTCACATGGTGACCATTTAATACTGTCATTGACATGTAATTTAAGGCATTATAATTTTCGTTAAAACTCAAAACTTGTACAACGAAGAAAATGATATCCTAGTAATACCTTGTCTACAGTCATGAGTAAACATTACCATAGAAAAATATCTAAGAAAACCTGCTGTACACCTTTTAAAAGAAAACACTCCTAAAAATTCTCCAGCTTCTGTTTTTGTATGTGATCCAAAAAAAGTAAATGAGCGTTGTAAAGAAAGTCTACACAGGCTCAAAGCTGGGGAATGGCTATAGTTTGAATTTAGTTTCTATTTGTAATTAAACATATTTTACTAAAATGAACTTTAAAACACTAATAGAAAATGCTTGTGCCATTAACCAATCCTTGCCTGATTTCTTTGTACCACACAACTGTTTTTAAAATTGTTTGAAATTGAAAAAAAGAGGCACAATGGAAATATTCAATAATAGATATAGATCATGAAAACATATATATATATATATATATATATATATATATATATTATATATATATATATATATATATATCGAAGTATACAGATGCGATATATATATATATATATATATATATATATATATATATATATATATATATATATATATATATATATATCTCGAAGTATACAGATGCCCTATTGGGAAATTACAGTGCTTGATGCTAAAGCATTTTGTGTTTTATATATATATATATATATATATATATATATATATATATATATATATATATATATATATATTATATATTTATTTTTTTTTTTTTAAACAAATTTTTTGAAAAAGTCTTGATAAACTAGGCCTCCTAAATGTCGAGAACAACAGCGGACATCAGATAACCTCTGCAGACCATGTTAACAAGGTGAATAGTGAGTAGTCCAGCATGCGTTATGGATTCAGAAAAATACATAATGGCAAAAGTACAATAAATAATACTGGATACAAAAATCAAATTGAAAAGCTAGGTACATTTCGAACAAAAGAAAAAATATGAGTTGTAATATTCATTGTAAATGAGCTTATGGGTCTGCTAATATGAAAACAAATAACACAAGGTTACTGTCGGTGCACTATCTTTATTTAATGACTGCTTGCATTCTTGTTCAGTAGTCCAGCTATCGTTTGCATCGTAGAATCCTATTACCAAAATATTCGAAGCTCCCAAAGGATTTGCAATGGTACACCCGATCAAGATTTTAACGAAACAAATAGATTTGGTGAATTGTTTCTGTTTTTTCTGACGTAAGCTCATTTTTTAGAAAAAGTCTTTTCGTTCGCAGTTTTTCTTTAACACGATGATCGTTCAGATAAAGAATACGTAGGTGTCCACGATCGACGAGTGCATGAGACTTTGAGTGCGTCAACTGATGTTACATGATTCGGGGAAGAATTAGGAATGAACAAACGATGGTGGTAAGTGAAAATAAAATAACAGATATCCGGTCTACAATACTTACAAGCATTAACCACTCATTTTTCACCTGTAAAAATGAATTCAGAAATATCTTTCAACTCTTAATGTTCATATTTCAACATTTCTTTTCTCAATAAAAGACGCTGAACAAAATTATAAAAAGCAGGCAAATAAACCAAAAAATTTCAAAACTATAAGAAAGCGTCATTATAAAAGATCGCGAAACGATAAAGCTACTTAAAAACAATATGCATGCTTAAAAAGGTGTGTTTTAAGTTTGCATTTCAAGTCATAGTACTTGATTCCCTTATCTAAAGAGGCCAAGTACTCCATAACTGTTGTGCTACATGAGCAAACGTACGATTACCAAATGATTTCACTTCAACAAGACTATTCTTTTGGCCAGACGAAAGATTACGTGATGGGTGATGAAGAGTAATGAGATTGCGGGAGTAAACAGGTGTGAAGCCATGGATTGCACGTAATGCAAGAAGAAGAATCTTGAATTCTATCCTCTTTTTTTTCTCTAGCCGATGTAGAGAACGAAAAATTGGTGTATTGATATCATACTTCCTGTTTACCATGAGTCACGCTGCAGTGTTTTGTGTATATTGTAGTTTGTTGAGGCTGGCGTTGGATACACCAAACAGGAGACCATTTCAAAAAATCTAATGTTGAAGATACAAGTGCGTGAACAAGGTGTATGGCTGCTTTCCCATGTCAAATACTTCTGAATGATTTCAATATTTCTGATATGGTAGTGCAGTTTTGCATACTTTGTTGACATGGTCTTCCATACTCAGAAAACTTTACGATATAGTCCCCAGGTAATGTATTCTTGTTGATGAGGCCATGTCGTATTAACGATGCGGATGGATAGGATTGGATGCTTGAAAGAGTTCTGGATGATAAAATGAATATGACTTCTGTCTTATCAGAATTTAGCTTCAATGAGTTGTCATCAATCTATCTGTGGATTTCTGCCACTGTACTTCCCATTTATTGTGTTATATTTTTGAATTGAAAACACCGGTATAGTTGAGAATCATCTGCATATAGGTGAAAATTGACCATATGGTGACAGATGATGTTGCGAAGAGGTGAGGTGTAGAGGGTGAATATTATTTGACTTAATTCAGAGCCTAGGGGAACACAATGTTGCAATGACTGCGCTTGAGATCGATTGCCATGAATATTAATTGATTCTGAACGATCAGTGAGGTACGTTGTGAACCAAACAACACAGCAAAAATACATTTGGCCCTTAGACAGGCCCTGAACAGACCCTGACACAAACCTGTGGTACAGGTCTCTGTCAGTAAAGACGTCCCACTGCGGTGACAAAGGTTGATGTACAGGTATGGGACCAGTGCTGTGATGACATGGCTATATACAGTTCTGTAGACAGTGATGTGACAGGGCCTGAAATGTCTGTCTGTCCCATCACTGTATTTACAGGACTTACACAGCAATGTGAATACAGACCTGAAACAGGGTCAAGACTTTTTTAATGAGCACACACCTGTGCCTGCATTTATTTCTGTCATCAAAATTGGACCGTTTTTTTCTGAATATATAACACTCCTAAAATCTGACAAATTTTCAAAACCTGTGACAGACCCTGTATATTCAACACTGACACACTCCTGTTTGTAAAGCAGTATTTCAGTCATGTGCTAACAGCACGAGATACATTCAGAAATTACATCACTGTATACATTCCTTTAATACCAAGCCTGATACGGGCCTGATTATACACCTCTTATATCTGACCAATTTTGCAGCTCCTGTAACAGAGTTTACTTCTTAGAGACTGTTACTGGCACTGTTTAGACCCTGTTATATGCATGTACTGAAATCTGCCTGTAGTTTTCTTGCAGTGTAATGCTGTGCCCAACACTACCATTTCGTCTGCCAAACCGGATAGTAGTGTAGAGTGATCTGCTGTGTAAAATGCAGCTGATAAATTTAGTGACACCAAAATGACAGCGTTGCCTTGGTTACGTGTCAGTGGAATATTATTCTGGATACGAATGAGTGCAATCTCGGTGCTATTGATAGTCTCTGTGCATACTCTCAGTGAGATTGTATAGATTCAAAGGTGAAGTAAAACGTACTGCGACCATTAGGTCGATGTCCTTGGATATAAAAGGAAGATTTGAATGACACCGGTAGATGAAGACAGCTTGACAACTCTGGTAATGACTGGCAGCAAAATGTCACGGCATTGACTGAAGAGAGATGTATTGATTGGATTCAGTCTGCAAGACTTTTTAGGTGACTTGTTTATAATATCTCTAATCTCCTCTTCAGTTGCTGGTCTTTAAGTAGCAAGTTTCTTGGAGAGTTCTTTCTTGTAAATATTAGGCGGTGATGGTGACAATGGCAACAATACCGATTGTTCAGAGAAGTTAGAAGATCAAACCTGGTTTTCCTAACTTTTCCATCTAAGTAATCGAATAATTTTTTTGCTAGAGAACTGTCTAAACAAGGTTAAGAAGGCAACACCGTTTCATTAGAATTGTGCAACAATGAGTTTATGTTGATATTGCTTCTCAGCGAAGGGTGTTATGTGGTAGATCAAATGTACTTTTGAGGAAATTCAGCAACTGTAGCTTCCGTGTAAAACTCGGCTTTTTAATGCATTTTGTAATAATTTCTATTGTATACAATTGTGGTGTGACTACAAGGCGTCATAAATCCGTAGTTTGCACGTGTGTCATAATAATGCTTTACGTAGGTTGTTGGATCTACCACGAAATGCTAGTATTTCATCTGCATTTGTAGTAAACCAAACTGACAATTTTCCTATCTTGAGGAGGAAAGCTGTGTACAGTTTTGTTCGTAGACTTCGATATAGTGAAAATGAACTGCTTAAGAGTCTATTACTTTCTGACGCTGCTTATTTTGGCCTGCAAGACAAATGGCAAAATCTTCTCTATAGCAGATTTTAAAGTGATTGTGGATTGATTGATGGTTTCCTTTAAATTACTCTTTATATCCTCTCAGTATTTAATTGTATAGTATTTATAGTGTCCTCATAACTTTCTTTGTGCTATGGACAGTTATTTTTTAACTTGTCTGAAATAAAGTTGAAATAAATAATCCAATTACTAAAATAGAGCCTTTTGAATAGTTCACTGATAAGAGATGCATTTTACCAAGTTTTACTGGAATCAATCACCTAATGAAGTCCTACAATGATTTCGGTAGATACCCCCGTGAATTGTCAAGCATGTTTTTCTCAAGTGTCTGTGTGCTTTTCTTCTTTTTTATTTCTCATAAAATGATTGTGTATTTCTTCTGATCGTCACAGTTTGGTTGATAATGTGTGTTTTGTAGTCTGAGTAATTCCTGTATCGACTGTGTTGGGTTAGTAATCAGGAAAGAGGCCTGAAGATAGTGGCGAAACTGTGTCACGTCACATTGATAGTACTTTGTCACAGTGTCTGTTTTGGGTTTTTTTTCGGGCTCTGGCTACTTCAAGGGAAGTTTGAAAAGAACAGCAAAGTGATGTGATATTACTCGATAAATTACATTATGTGACTCGACAACTTACACAGATGATGTAGTGATCACAAGATCTAAAACATCAACATATTAATGTGTTGGATGGGCAACATGCTGAGTAGCGTTTGCAGAGTCAAGGCAATGATTGAATCTGCAAACATCGTGACCGTTTTGATGACACTCGACATGTATGTTAAAATCACCAGTAAGCAGCACCCTTGAGAAAAGGAGGGGAATATTTGATATAAAGTTCGAAATTTTATGAAAGAAAACTGCAGATGTTCGCCCATTCTTTTTAGGAGGTGGTGTCCTGTAGAAGACAAAATCTTTCAGTTTTTGATTTGTCACGTCATAAGATTTCAATGCAGGCAACTACACCTTGCTCCACCTTGGTAACTCATAGACCGACGTTGTGTCGTTATGCCACATAGCCTCCCTTTCCTCTTTCTCTTAAAGATGAAACAGGTGATGACCAGGTGCTCTCAGCCATAATAAATTGATTGGTTCAATCATGTAATAACCATGTGTCAGTGAACATTACTAAATCGATGTTGTTGTCAGTGACAAACTCCGTGATTTTTGTTGCTTTGTTTCAAATACAGCTACAGTTCAGCAAACATGCTTCAGGTCAATCGTTCAGATATTAAATAACATTGTTACTGAAGTGGAATCTTGAACAGATTCTTGAGGTTAACAGTTCTGCCATTTGCAATAAATTGTGCACGCAGGATATGACGAGACGTGGAATGTGACGAGACTTTAAATTAACCTGCAGTACAGCCTCTCTTTGTTGATGGTGTTTGACAGTTATCCAATGAGTCCAGACTTCTCCAGATGAGCAAGTTTACTTGCAGCATCTGAGGAATTTTTACCATTGTCATTCCGATCGAGAAAAGGGTACGCCTGGTGTTAAACAGTGTTGGCATTGTCCAACAGATGTGAGTACAGTTTAAGAGAAGGAATACCTCTTGGGAAAGATTACTTCTTCGGTTCCAGTGAAAATAGAGCCTTGACCAACCATTTAAAATAAAGGCTCGCCTATCTAGTCGATCAGGGTTGACCAGGGATGTTCATAAGCAGACTGAAGAAGTGATAATGCAAAATACGCTAAATACGCCAAAAATATAATAAATAGCAAGAGCACTTGTGAGTTGAAGCAGACATGCAGAATATAACGTGGCAATTATGTAATGACGGTAATAGTTAGCATGCATTATGCAAATTCGTGATAAAAACAGAATAATATTTCTGCCAAGGTAAGTACAACCTGTGTAGTAAAGGTTTCTTTTGTTGTTTCGGTTAAGGTTCATGCGTTGAATGAGAAGTCTTCCTAAGAACCAACCTGTTCATCTTGTAGATTTTTCTTCGGTGTCACCGCCTCCGAAACTCTTTTCGTATACAAATTTAAGGAATGCATTTCCTTCAGTATTTGTTCATGAAATTTCCTATCATTGTAGTAATATTCACTTGACAGAAATCTGCTACTTCGATGAGCGCTCTTTCTCTTCTTACTAAAATGCCTCTCTGTATCCTTAGAATCTCCACAATGCGCAGAAAAACCTGCTTTGAAGTTGCCGTCTGCCTTATTAGGACTCTTATGATTGAACTCGCAACCAGCATGAGGCTGACTTTGGACGTCAATATCATTGACGTTCTTGTTTTCGTTTTTGCCAAGTTTTGTTGGATTGCCTTTACACTGTACGAAAAGTCAAATTTGTCATACGATTTTCCTGGGTAGCAACAGTCGACGAAGTACCACGTTTTACCATGTTTGCCTTGGTAACACGGCAAATGTGGTACAAAGATGGTACTTCGTCAACTGTTGCCACCCAGGTAAAGCATATGACAAATTTGACTTTTCGTACAGTGTTAATGAATAGTATCCTGGCAACCCATCCAAAAAATGTCCTTTTTACCCAACGAGGTATCGGCGAGGAATTCTCAGTACATTTTACATAGAATCGGGAAAATATAACAGTCATTGCAATAGAAATACTTATTAAAATCATGATAAACATAAGGTACACGGTTAAAAGGGGCATGTGTAGTGACGTTGCGGGCAGAAGATCAGCCACCAGCAAATTGAATACGTAAATTGTCAAAAGCAACGACACACTTAAGTTAATCTTGTCCGGGGACATGATTGGTAGACAGAATGCAATTATTGTAAGAAATGAGAGCAAGATACAGGGAACGATCAGATAGACGGCGTAATATTGGGGATTTCTTTTTATGTCTAGTCGGACGACCATGCTCGTAAATGTGTCATCAATGCCGAGAAAGTTCTTTGTGACTGTTTTAATCTGCGAAGATGTGACTTCCCATTGCATGTTTGGAATGTAGTTCTCCTTGGTAACCTCATTCCTCTGAGCTTGTAAATATGCCAGGGAATCGCCGCTGCTCCACAGAGCGAACTGGAGGTAGCATGACTGCTCGTCCTTTGGAAAGAAACGAATGTTCATCAGGCAGGGCGTGGACGAAATCAGAGGCGTAATTTTGGTAACATTACCATCGCTTGAGAGAGTTACTGTCAGCCCAGATAATTGGACTCTTGGATAATTGTCATATTCGTCACTGGCACTAAAGACCAACAAAATGCAGAAGGAAAAGGGTCAAATAAAAGTGATAAAATGTAACATAATCTCCTTAAGGAGAAGTATATTATAGCAAAATATTCGCTTGAGCAAAATGTTGTTGCATATGATTTGAAACGCCAAGACATGCCGCGTACAAAAAGACGTATTCTCATCAGGCACACTTTCTTCCCTTATAATCGCATATTCCACAATAGTGGCCGTAGAAGAGTGTAATCATCTCAATCTACTTTAATTAGCTCCTTCATCATCTGGCAAACGTAAAGAAGGGATTTCACAGTCACGAATGAAGTACCAACCTGTTAGAGAGAACAACGTCAGGGACCCATATCATTTCCACTGGTACTGAGATATATTTTAGTCCGCCATAATCAATGTCGTCCCATACTAGTCTAGGATCAATCCAGGTCTACAAAATAATGAGACTTAGATTGATATCGAATACCTACATACATACACAAATGCATACATACATCCATGCATGTATGAATGCATACACGCATACGTACTTACATACGTATCACCTACGCATGGATAACGTACAAATGTATAACGTAAGTACATAGGCACACATGTAGGCACGTACACATGCATGCAAGCACGCATGCACACATACACACACATAAAAATGCATACACACATACATAGATACCCAGACACATACATAGATACATACGTTGATACATAGATACATTGATACATAGAAAGATACATAGATACATACATAGATACCTATATACATAGATACATAGATAGATAAATACACACACATGCATGCATGCATGCATACATACATGCGTAAATAGATACATAGATACATAGATACATAGATACATACATACATACATACATACATACATACATACATACATACATACATACATACATACATACATACATACATACATACATACATACATACATACTGTTATGTAGGTCATTTTCTCCCACACTAATAACATGAGTTTAATTAGTCTACAATATTATCAAGGTCACCGTTCTTCAAGACCTCATGACCTTGAATTCATGTTTGGAATGTTCTGGAAATTCAATTGGTCACAACTAGAGATAACTTTAGAACTGTGATTAGCATGTCAATGGAAGTTCTAGATCGTTCCTATATTCTCTTATATAACCATTAGAGTATAAATAATAGGACTGCATGGCTTCAGTCAGACTTTTGGGATCGTGTTTCTTGCGTGTTACTTCAAGACTTTGGAAACTCCAGCAGTATTCATTTCAAGACTTTTCAAGACATTCACAGCAATGCTGGTTTTATTCTGCGGACTTTGTGCAACCTGAAGCCTGCAAGCAAACCAAAGGACTGTTCACCTTGTCATTGTGTCTGATACTGGAGCCTATAGTGCCGTCGGAGCTGAGATAAGTAGCCTGTAAACCTTATAGTTGGTATTCTATCCCTCAACCTAGCGATTAGTTTTATTTTTGTTAATAAATTCAGTTTTAAAGCAAATTGCTGAGTTCACTTTTTTGTTCATTTTCTTTCATGCAACATAATTTGGGGCTCGTCCTGGAGCCAAACATTTTGAGTCGTTTGACAACATTTTGCCGGCCTTTTCCAGACTTTTGTATATTGTGATCTCAACGAAATTTAATCATGGCGGAATTTAAACAAGACGAACTTATGGAGGAACTTGATCTGGACGCATTTGATTCCCTTAGAAAAGACAACCTCATTGCACAGGCCAATTTCCTTAAAGTAGAAGTTAAAAGATCTATGCGCAGGAAGGAAATTCAGTAAAATATTATCAAATATTTAGTTAGAGTTGGCAAATTTGAGGAATCCATCTTGCATGATTATGTGCCTGAATCCACCATACAGTCCACCATAGGACTCAGGAAATTAGAATTAGAAATGCAGGCAGATTTGGAGTTTAAAGAGGCACTCCCACTTGGTAACATTTTTAAAACACATTTTTTGAATGCCAACGGTCCATATTTGACATGGCAACTGCGCGCGGATCGTGAGATCTCGATAAAGACATGTCCTCAAAAAAGTTAAAGTTTGAATTCCGGTGGCCCACCTGAATTCAGCTTCCGAACATAGAACGTTCGGTACTGGGGCCATTGTCAACTAAGCTATGGAGTACGAGTCTACGCTGACGCTGCTGTATGCCACAGCAGTACCACTCGCATCGGTGAACGGTCATGTCCCATGGGAGAAAGCCGAGTCCTACTACTGACTCGGCCAAAAAAACCCCCGAAAAACAAAGTTTGCTGATTCCACCAGAATTCGCATAGGTGACTAGCACAGATAGGTGCGGTTGATACATAGTGCCCGCCGTGTGGTATGTGCGCATACCACACGCGGCGGCCGCTATGTATCGAACCACGCGTAACTGTGTGGCAGGCGACAAAATGTAGTCATCAGAGGCAAGTAATATTTCACACGTAAAAACTGATATCTATGTGGTATTGTTTAAAAATTTAATACAACTGATGGAGAATAATGAAAACGACAAAAACTAAGGAGAAGTTTTAAAAAAGAATTACCAGAGGTAAAGGCATTGATAATGATGTATATAAAGTCATCGCAGTAGGAGGTAAATTAATTGCGTCATTCGAATGTTTTTGGACTCCTTAGAATATCGTCAATCAGCACAACAACACACTTTCGGGGGATTTCGGGTCATAACCAGAAACGATCGTAAAACTTCGGGATGTGAAAAACACGCTCGAGAAATTACATGTTTTTATCAATATCTCGTGATCCGCACGGAGTCGCCACGTCAAATATCGACCGTTGGCATTAAAAATGTGTTTTAAAAATGTTACCAAGTGGGAGTGCCTCTTTAAGAAATTGACATTAGAGAAGAGAAAATTACAAATGGAAGAAAGACAGACAGAGAAAGATAGGCAGGAAAGATTAGAAATGGAAGAAAGACAAAGAGAGAAAGAATTACAAATGGAAGAAAGATAGAGAAAAAAAGAATTGCAAATCAAAGAAAGATAAAGAGAGAAAAAGATAAAGGACAAGCGACCTAGCGGCCGATATAGCTCCGCTGTGTTTATGTAGAGAATAACTATTTTTTACACATGTTGATGAGGAAGGTGGAAATCTTTGAAAGCTCAATGCAGAGGCCAGAAAAAAGTGGCTAAAATAAGCTGCAAAAATACCCAATTGAAGATTTCATCATACTTTGAATATATCACATCGGATCATCCCTAAGAACATGTCAACCAAAGCTATCTAATGAGTAGTTTTTTGAGAATAAAATTTTCTGACCAAAAATGGCAACAATTGCCCCAAAAAATGAAATTCCAGATTTCATCATAATTTCAAGAGATCAAATTTAGTTCATAACTTCGTCTATGGAAACCTGTATACCAAATTTCAAAGCTGTTAGACCAGTACTTTTTTTGAGAAACACATTTTTTGACCAAAAATGGGAAAAATTGCCCCAAAAATTCAAAATTGCAGATTTCATCTTTATTTTTTAATAAATATCATTTCGGATCATCTATAGAACCTGTATACCAAATTTCAAAGCTATCGGATGAGTAGTTTTGGAAATACACGTTTTGACCAAAAAATAGCAAAAATTGCCCCCGAAATACAAAATTACAGATTTAATCAGAAATTCATTATATATTACTGAACTCATCTGTAGAAACCTGTATACCAAATTTCAAAGCTATCAGACCAGTAATTTTTGAGAAACACATTTTTTGACCAAAAATGGCAAAATTGCCCCAAAATACAAAATTGCAGATTTCATCACAATTTCAATAAATATCATGTAGTTTATCTGTAGGAACCTGTATACCAAATTTCAAAGCTATCAGATAATAGTTTTGGAAATACACATTTTTTGACCAAAAATGGCAAAAATTGCCCCAAAAATACAAAATTGCAGATTTCATCAAAAATTCAATATATATTACTTAGTTCATCTGTAGAAACCTGTATACCAAATTTCAAAGCTATCAGACCAGTACTTTTTGAGAAACGCACCAAAAATGGAAAAAATTGCCTTAAAAATGCAAATTTGCATATTTCTGCACAATTTGAACAAATCTGAAATAGATCATCCCTAGGGACATATGTACCAAATATCAAAGCTATCTGACTGGTAGTTTTGAAGAAGAAGATTTTTAAAGATTTTTTTTACCAAAAGTGACAAAAATTGCCTTAAAAATACAAATATGCAAATTTCACCACGATTTGAACAAATCTGACTGAAGTCACCCTAAGTAAACTGCATATTAAATTTCAAAGCAATCGGACAAGCGGTTTCAGAGAAGAAGATTTTTTTACCAAAAACACCAAAAATTGCCCCAAAAATACAAATATGCAAATTTCACCACGATTTGAACAAACTTAAGTGTGGTCACCCCAAGTGAACTGCACATAAAATTTCAAAGCAATTGGACTTGCAGTTTCAGAGGAGAAGGCAATTGTTGACGGACGACGACGACGACGACGGACGACGGACGACGGACGACGACGGACGACGACGGAAAATCAACCTATTTGATAAGCTCCGCGTCGCTGACAGCGGAGCTAAAAAGGAGAGGGAAAGAAAATTAGAAGAGCATCGACTACAGGTAGAAATGAAACGTTTAGAGCTTGGACAGTCAAAAAAAATTTTTCGTTTCAGACAGTTTTGACATCACTAAGCATTTCAGGTTACTCCCACCTTTCAAGAAAACGATGTTGGTAAACGTTTCCTTCATTTTGAGAAAATTTCCCATAGACTGAACTGGACTAAGAAGTCCTGGTCTGTGCTTTGCAGAGTGCTTTGGTGGGTAAAGCCAGAGAAATTTACATTCTGTTGTCAGTAGAGCAGGCTTCAAATTATGATTCTGTGAATGAATTAATTCTCAAGGGCTATGAATTGGTGCCTGAAGCTTAAAGTCAGAAATTTAGGGATTGTGAGAAGGCGAAGGATCAAACCTATGTTGAATTCGCTCGGACAAAAGAACAACTGTTCGATCGTTGGTGTTCTTCTGAAAAGGTCAGTCAGAATTATGACAAATTACGACAGCTTGTTTCGATTGAGGAATTTAAAAGGTGCATCCGGAGTGACATCAAGACATTTATCAATGAACAAAAGGCAGATACATTGAAGGTTGCTGCACGTTTTGCCAATGATTATTCATTGACCCACAAATCTTCATTTCTCAGCAAACCATCCCAGTCCTTTTCATATCATAACAGTGTAGGGAAATTTAACTCCCCGTTTACATCCAAGAATTTCTCAATGGAGAGTAGAAAATCAAATGACAACTGTTCACAGAATTTAAGTATCACTCCCACATCATCAGATCTCAATCCAAAATCCCTTTCTAGCAAACAGTTAAGTACACTTTCTTGTAATTATTGTAGGAAAGGCGGCCATTTAACGTCAGATTGTTTCAAATTGAAAGGAAAACTTGAAGATCAGAGTGGTCGAAGTGGATGTAAGCCCACAGGTTTTATTTCTTCATTATAAATTAGAGTCTAATAATGTGTGTAACACATTTTCTGAGGTTGAACCCCTCTTATCCCCAATAAATGACGTCATTGTCAATTCTTCTCAAGATAGCATTATTGGTATCTTCGAACCATTTATTGACGATAGTTTTATATCACTTTCTAGTAATTTGTCTTCCGCTACCCCTGTCAAAATTTTAAGAGATACCGGGGCTTCCCAGTCTTTTTTGTTGGTATACATCCTGCCGTTTTCTGAAAAGTCATTTTCAGGTTCTAAAGTTCTAAATAAGTGGTAGATTGCAATGACTACATTCCTGTTCCTCTCCACGCGCAATGACGATCTGAGCGAGCAGATGTTTTCCTAATCTCGCGCTGGCTTTGTGTACGAATGGAACGTTTGTGGATAGCAACGCGCCTAGTAACCTGAATTGAGGTAGTTCAGAAATGCACAGGATTGACCATATTTGGGTACTGGGCCGGGGCATGATATGTAAAAAAAGGCACGGATCTGAGGGCGCTTTCTAACATAGCTTTACACAGGCAAGTGAATGTAGATATATGATAACAAAACTTATTGCAGAACAACACATAGACCCAGACATTTTGTATTTGTTTGACAGGGTAGTGGCAAAGCTGAAACTTCAGATAGTCCTGTATACGTAAGTTATTAAACAAAATCTTGTATTCTCATGCCCAAATGGAGGCCTCCAGATGTCTCAGTTGATGACGATTGGGCTATAAAACATCACATTTTGGTTAAAAAGTCCTATTGTGCTGGAATTTTGCGCCTGACACATAAAACCCATAAACTGAAAGATTCCGTCGCGTGCAGGCGCTCTGGCGCACTGCGACCTACGACCCTTTACCACGACTGAAGGCACACTGTACTTGGCCGCGGCAAACTCAAAGAAAAAAGTACCGCCCACAACTGACTTCACAGACTTTTCAAATATGTAAATCATTGTAGTGTAATTTGAATATTGCTCACGTGGGCTGTTTACGGGCATAATGAACACGCGGTATTCAAGACAACAATGTCAATCAACTGCATCGGCATCGCCGACATTGCATAATCGCTCTACTCGGCAGTTGAAATCAATGACACATGTGTGTAAGCTTAGGCTGGCCGCATGTCGGAGAAAAAACTTACATGTAGATACAGTTGTCAGTATGGCTCAATTGATGCCTATAAAAAACTCCATAGCGTCTTTCTCGCTAACCACAGCAGAATGTGCAGTCTGCGGGGAGACTGTAGACTCTCAGAAGAAAAGGTCGATCTTTTCGAAAATGAGCGATATCGCCGAGAAACTGAAGCACCTCTTTACAGTGGAATTGACGTCTGGACATCACAGCGAAGCCTGCCTTTGTAAAAAAATAAACACAGTGTGCTTCGTCGATGGCAATTCCAAAAAGATTTTCTTGATAGACATCACAACTGAGTAATCTCCGCCACTATCTCGTCATGATAGCCTCTGGTGAACTGAACACAACCTTGAATTTACCACGCACGATTTGTTCATTGGTACGTACGTCGTTTCGGAGATCTGAACCGATCAAAGCCGCCTTCACACCCATTTCGCTGCACTTCTGCACTTGATCTTTTACGAGTGAAATCAGGGGCGAAATTCCCAGAACGATCAATCCTGAACGGTTCGTAAGTGTGTCCATAACTTTGGGTGCCAGCGTGTAAATCATAGATTTCCCATACCTTTGGGCCCGGGCCCTGTTGGTAAAATAGCGAACACATCTCTGCCGCCGCAAAAACTCTTTGAGTGCGTCTCTTTGCTCTGTTTTCAACATAATATTATATACATCAGAACATTTACTGACTGCCTCGGCAATGCGAGTCGGCGATTGTTCGGATCGGCCATAATGATCAAATCAGAAAGCTAGACACAGACGTCAACGTGAGTATAGCTTCGGCCGTTTGATTTTCAATACTTTGAGTTTGAGAAAACACGTTGTGTTTGTTGACAAACAAGACATGATATAGGTGGGACAAAAGCTGGGCGACAGTTTTGAATATGCTAATCACGATCACGCACTGAGTGAGCGGTGTGGGCGGTCTTGTTACCCTACATACTGTCAATTAACTCGTTTCTGTAATACGATTGGTTCCAACAAAATTTTGTTGGAGAACAGGATTTCAACAGTGTGCCTTCAGTTGTGGTAAAGGGTCGTAGGTCGCAGTGCGCCGGAGCGCCCGCACGCGACGGAATCTTTCAGTCTAATAAAACCCATTGGGCTGGTCATTTAGGAGTCAGGAAGGCCTATCATAAAATTCTCAATCACCTTTATTGGCCTAATTTCAGGCAGGATGTAGCAAGTTTCTATAAAACTTGTCACACATGTCAAATGGTAGGAAAACCAAATCAGACCATTCCAAAGGCCCATTTACATCCAATTCCTGCATTTCAAGAACCATTTAGTAGGATACTTATAGACTGTGTTGAGCCCCTACCAAAAACAAGATCAGGAAATGAGTACATGTTGACAATAATGTGTACATCTACATGATTCCCAGAAGCCATACCACTGAGAAACATAAAGACAAAGACTATAGTGAAAGCTTTAGTCAAATTTTTCATTTTTTTCAGCCTCCCTAAATGTGTCCAGTCCGATCAAGGCTCCAACTTTATGTCTGGAATTTTATCAACAAGTCATGGATCAGCTAGGCATTAAACAGTAAAGGTTATCTGCCTAACACCTAGAAAATCAGGGTGCTCTCGGGCGATTTCATCAGTCCTTGAAAAACATAATTTGGACCTATTGTTTTGGCACAGAGAAGCAGTGGGGTGAAGGAATTCAATTTCTGTTTTTTTGCTGTTTGAGAGTCGGTTTAACAGTCTCTTGGTTTCTGGCCATTTGAACTTGTATTTGGACATACAGTCCATGGTCCACTCACGCTTTTCAAAGAGAAACTCCTATCAGACGATAATGACTGTCTGAATATTTTACAATATATATCAGATTTACGTACAAAACAACTAAAAACGGAAGTTTGAACCAGGTCAAAAAGTTCTTGTTCTTCCTCCGGTTTTCTGGCAAACCACTCCATGCTCGTTACTTTGGGGCGTCTCTAATTGATAAGAAATTAAAATTAAAATCGGCCATAATAACACCTGACAGGCGCAAACAAGAACAGTAATGCTTAAGCCATATCTAGATAGGAATAATCCTACTGTAACACAACCTGTCAATGCAGTCAGTTCAAACCATTACCAAGGTAGTGATAGCGAAACTGACTTGAGTGAAAATTCAAAGCTGGGCTCGGTCAAACTCCAGAATTCAGAAATCCCGGAGAATCTTGAGTCTGTAAAGTTGGCACGCCTCCAGCTGTAACAACAGCAACAGGTGAAAGAACTGATCCTCGAATATAAACACCTGTTCCAAGATATTCCAACGACGACAAACATAATTTATCATGACGTTGATGTCGGGGACAGTAAGCCTGTGAAACAACAACCATACAGACTGAATCAAACGAAAGCAAAATATCCCAAGGAAGAAGTCAAATACCTGCTGGATAATGACTTTATTGAACCCAGTTAAAGTAACTGGAGTTCGCTCTGCATACTTGTGCCCGAGCCAGATCAAAATGATCGTATGTGCACAGATTACAGGAAAGTTAACACTCTAACAAAGACAAACACTTTCCCAATCCGAGGATTGATGATTGCATCGATCGAAAAGCCAAGTACGTGACAAAATTTGATCTACTGAAGGGATTTGGCAAGTCCCTCTGACGGATCATGCTCGTTGAATATCCGTCTTTGTTACACCAGGCGGACTGTTCCAGTTCAAGGTGATGCCATGCGGAATGAAGTACTCTCCGGCAACATTCCAATGGATGATTGAAAATGTCGTATCCGGACTACAAGAATGTGAAGCTTACGTTGACAATGTTGTCTTGTACCGTGACACCTGGGAGGAACACATCAAACTCATGCGAAAGTTCTTTGAGAGACTGAGCAAAGCAATGTTGATCTGTCCATCAGAGTTTGGTTGAGCGAGGGTGACTGACTTGGATATACGGTAGAACAGGGTGACGTAAAACCTGTTGATGCCAAAATCAGTGCCATTTCAAGTTTTCCCGTACCAAATGCAACAGACAACCAATGCGCTTTCTCGGTATGGCTGGCAACTATGGATAAATTCTATCCAAATTTCTCTACAATTACTGAGCCTTGGATTAACTTACTTAAAAAGAGAGTGCTTATCTTTGATATCAGCTTTACAACATTTTGAAGTTTATGTTACTTTTTCAAATCAGCCAATAGTGGTTTATATTGATCAAAATCCTCTCGTTTTTCTGCAGAAATTAAAATGCAAAAATCAGAGATTGATAAGATGGATTTTAATGGATTTTAATTTTAATTTTAAGCTCCCTTGCTTGCAGACTTATTTCTGTTCTCATACGCGGCAGAATTTATCCAGAACTTAATCAAACAGAAAAAGGTCTCTGTAGCTCGAACTTTCAATCTAACATATAGATACATAGACGATGTTATTTCAATGAATAACTCTGAATTCAGTAAATATCTCGCTATGATTTATCCTCCAGAATTGGAGATTAAAGAAACTACAGAAAAGGCCTTTTCTGCTTCATATCTGGACATTTTACTTGAATTTGACTCTAATGGTCACCTTTCTACTAGGCTATATGACAAGACAGAAGATTTCAAATTTAGTATCATCAATTTTCCGAACCTCATAAGTAAATATTCCACTATCACCAGCTTATAGGGTATACATTTCCCAGCTTAATCGATATGCTAGAGCATGCAGTTCATATTGTAGTTTTGTAGAGAGACATGGCCATCTCTCCTACAAACTGTTAAATCAAGGTTTAACCAGAGCAAGAATTGTCTCTAAATTCAAACACTTTTTTGGCAGGTATCGCAAGCTGGTAGATAAATACAATATCTCTCTTCGACAAATGATCACTAATGACATTGGTGACATTGGGCCTTAGTTAGTGACCACTATCTATCTGACTTATAGATTGATATATGCCGGGTGCCACTTGTGGGGCAGGATGCGCTTACTATTTTTGAAACACCTGACATCACTTCTTGGTCTTCTGGCCAGAGGTCCATATATCTTTCCTTCATGAATGTGACTTTGTTTGTGTACCGTCTATTTACTGTCTGTTCTGTGCTGTTTTGTGTCTATGTTTACAACTATTGTCTTACGAATTCTGACCTAATGTCATTGGATTATGGAATGGTATGATTGCAATTAATTTACTACGACCAGGTCGATGCTCCTGCTGGTGGACATATTGTCCCCTAGGGCATCATCCACCTGGTACTTGTACATGATAATGAAGGACTGTATAAGAGATATATTCATACCTGCTAGGACGTTGCCCAGGTTAACAAGGTCCTGACCAGCTACACAGGACACAGTGGCTCAAAAATCGTGTATCCCTTGGATTATCCTTCAGGATGTTACTAAGACCTCATACGTACAATCAGAGGGCAATTTTTATCACAAAAATGGAGAAAGCTACCAGACAATTAAATCGTGCAAATTGCTACTGATGGACTGTTTAAAGTCATCTCCAGCTTGTGATTATACAGGTTCTATTACAAAGTGTGGTATTAAAAACTGCAAAAGTTGTAGTATGCTAATCACTACAGAACAGTTCAGTAGTTGTTTGACAGGAAAGACTATTCTACCAAATGTCTGGAACCGCTGAATTTCACAACCAAAAACGTAATCTATGGAATTGAGTGTTCATTTTGTGGGCTCATTTATGTTGGTGAAACAGGAAACAGCTTACGATCTAGAATGAACGGACATTGCAGTGGAGTGAATCGATCTTTGGATGTGCAACTTTATAAGCATTTTAACCAGGACGATCACTCCACTTTGTCTATGCGTGTCCGTATTCTTTAAAAAATATACCCTCCAACCAACAGCCCCACACTTAGTTCACCATTCAGTAGACAGAGAGAATACCACTGGATTAGACAGTTAGGTACTGCAATGCCTCATGGTTGTAATGACAACATCAAAGATATAGGCAATCTCTCAAATCCTTGTTGTTCAGAAGTGAATGTGATGGGCCTATTTGAGTCTTCTGTCTGCAGAAGACGTAGTCATGGACATAGGCGTTACCATCGGCCTAAATTGGATATATCTACCTCCAACTGACATGACAAATTTCATGAACTGCTTCTTTTATTACAGAAGCCTTTAGGTCTCCATCACATTCGTACTTCATTATTTGCTCTTTCCATCAAGGACTTGAGAAGGTTGCATGCCTATGCATTGGGCTTGTCTTTAACAGATCCGAACAAACAACCGTACAGACTGGTCAGTATTATTGCTGATATTGCACTATACAGACTATACAAGCCTGTTCGTGCTGAACCTATGACTGATGATCATCGTCATTTCATACATCTTCCATTTACTAACAAAGGAATTTTATGACATTAATATCAGCAATATACTTCACAACAAAATGGTTACATCAACTATACGTGTATATTTTAAGAACAAGTCTGTACCTATTCTGTCATATCAATACACCAAGACAATCTCCAATAAAATATTCAAGTACAATAAGGCATTGCAGCACTTAAAAATTGATGAATTCCTTCAAACACCAGCATCCTGTGTCTGCTCTATATCTCCCTTAAAATATACTCCAGTTGGCCATGTCATCACTGGTGATCTGAACTTGGTTGAACATCATCACCTTCATAAGATATTATCTTGTGGACCCAAGTTCAGAGAACCTCGCAGGATCAACTGGAACCATAATTTTAAGATCATTATGGACTCTGTTGAAGAATATGCCAGGAAATGGGCTAAAAGGGAGGATGTAGAGTTGGACACACTGTCAGAATGGGTCAAATCTGTGAGGAAAATAGTGCGTGGCCGTATTGGTCGACTAAGATCACATATTTGCAGAAGACCCTATTCTGTATTTAAAGATCCTGATGCTGTTAAGTGTTTGAATGATATCCATGACATATATGTTGTCGTTCCTGCTGATAAAGCTGCCAATAACATTGTATTTGTCAGTAAGAAGTATCATTTGAATGTCTTATAGACGAACTTGGTGTAACTAAGACCTCCACCAACTCCACTTACAGACAATCAATGTTCAGAAAATCTGAAATTTTGGCAAACCATAAGTCATTCATGGATAATTTTAATATTACAACAAAGGATGGCCAAAATAAGTTGCCCAGCTTATACTGGATACCAAAGCTCCACAATACACCTTACAAAGCTAGGTTTATCGCAGGATCTTCAAAATGTTCAACAACAGAGTTATTGAAGATACTGACTTCTGTTCTTTGTACTGTTAAACGGGGACTTCAAGCATACTGTGATGTTATCTTTTCTCGGAGTGGTATAAATCAAATGTGGATATTAAAAAATTCGAAGGAACTCTTGGAAAATTTGAAATCAAGATCTGTTTCAAAAATAACATCTATTAAAACTTTCGATTTTTCCACATTGTATACCACAATATCACATAATAAATTGAAAGAACGCTTGAAAAACATCATCAACCAATCATTTTTCTACAAAAACGGTTCATGCCGTTACAAATATGTAGTTTTAGGGTATAATTCTACATATTTTCTTTAAAATGTTACTAATGCTTAATTGTTTTATACCAAGAAGGACGTTATCAGTATGCTTGATTTCCTCATCGACAACATATTTGCAGAATTTGAAGGACACATTTTCCAACAGTGTATAGGAATTCCTATGGGCGTGCGTGCGTACATACATACAAACATACATACAAACATACATACAAACATACATACCTACATACCTACATACATACCTACATACATACATACATACATACATACATACATACATACATACATACATACATACATACATACATACATACATACATACATACATACATACATACATACATACATACATACATTTTATGTATCTCATGCAATGACGTAAAAAGCAGGGTAATGCATTAAAATATGGGGACTTGTGCAAATGCCATCAAGCTGACATATTAATATATAAAATTATGAGTTCATAAACTACAAAGCTGAATTCATTGTTCGCACCTACCTGGTACATCCAAATACTTGCTTTTATTATTTGCGACTTTTCGTTCTGCAATTGAAATCCGGAAAGGAAAAAGGTCATTAGATACGTGAAATTCTAGGCTACCTATCGATTATAAAGTTTAACCCAAGTAAAGGGAAATTAAAGATTAAAACTTTCTTGATATAATATCTGAGTGATACTTCTGAACCTGTCAATTTATTTCACCACGATAGTATAACAAAGGGTATTGACATATCCATTTAATTTTCTGTACAGGAAACATAATTTTTCAGGCAATATTTTATGGGCAGATTTCAGGCGTGTTCGAATAAGTGATCTAACAGTTTAAATTGGTAAAATGTACGGTAAGCATTATTGAGTTGAATCTAAATCGCTGCACCCAACACAGCATATTTTGCTCAAAATTACTTTTTTGCAAATATTCATTCAATTTTTACTGTTTTTTTCATCCGAGATTAAAATATTGGTTGGCTTCACATTTTAGTTTATCAACAGTCTTAAGTTACATTCTTGCCCATTTCCTGGCTTTTCTTTTCTCCAAATTGCGAGATTTTCAAAGAATTTAATTCCACTCTGGCTGGGTCAAATTTTCTGAATTTTGTATCTCATGTTGTTTAAATGCTACATAACTAAACGACTAGTTTTGTGGCAATGAAGTCCTTACATTTTGAATTAGAGGCATTCCAATTTTGCCTATCATGTTTTAATCATCTTTTTGAGTGTCGGTCTTTCAACCCAGGCCATTTTAGAATGAGGATAAATAATGCAAAATGAAATAGACGTTTTTTCTATGCTCTTGCTTCAAGTGAAATATACATGTCAGAAAATAGTATCAAATTTTTTACTCTAATTACTTTTAATCAATAATACTAAATTTGAGGTTTTTACCTAAAAATAAACACTATTTATCCTTTGGGTAAATTGCTACCTTACTAAATTTTAGATTCTCTGTTTTTTGAAAATATATAGTATGAGGGGGTTTCCTTGTCATCTTAGATGAGAAACATTTCCTTGAAAAAGCCTGTGTTGGAAATGTGCATCTCCTTATTAACCCTATCCATGTACCCTTAACGTCACGTCCTAAGACCCCCGTTGGTTCGTGCTGTGTATCAGGCATGGTGCTGCGGGAACATAACAATAACGCCAGGCACTGTCATTCTTAGTGCTCTGTTGCATTACTTGTGTAAAATGTTGAGCGAGAAACAGCTAAAATGAATGTTACTGATGTTTAACCTAGTAAGACGATATATTTCGACATATTTACAAATTTTATCAAAAATGATGATCAATTTGCCATTTTACACGATATTCTGATATGGTAAATTTATGACTCATCACTGAAAGACAATCATCAGTAAGACTTACCACTTCTATCAGTTGTGTTAGGGACATATGACAGAAGATATCGACATGATCGGACAAATTGCTCACTGGCCTGGTGAGAATGGAATAATTGTCGAACAGATGGTAATGCAAAGCTGCTTCAGTTGGCTTTGACGCGTCTGTGAGGAAATGTCATCAGTGAGAAAAATAAGTGATGGTTTGATATCTCATTGAAACTACTTCACTTCGTCTTCTCCAGCTGCCTATGTGATAGATAAAACAATCTGTCATTGACGATGGTGAACATCTTTCGGAAGGGTTACACAATATTGTTTTACTTGCCAAGTCCCGCTATTTACTATTGCTGATACATATATTACTTTCTTTCATTTTTCGGCTTAAGAAAGATTGGATCCTACGAAATGTGAACGACGTGAGTATCGAGACGAATGGTCTGGCAATCAATTTTGATATTTAAATTTTCTCCATTATTGTATTTGGTTATCAAGTTTCAGGCTAACAAGCTAAGCTATTTTTGTATGTCATTTTTATTTAAAACAGTACTGTAAGCAGTCATCAAGCCACTTTTTTGTGTAAAATAGTACTAATAACTGGTATACATGCATAATGAACTAAAATCTTGCCTGGTAAACTGTCCAATAATAAGAATAAGCAGCGTGTTTCAAACAGCATGCACAAACACAAAGTAATCTAAATTTTTGGACATACACTACTACAGAAATTTGCGACAAATTAGCCAGAAATGGTCATTTTTTACATTTTTAATCTCGCTCTTAATTTTTGAGATTTTTTTTTCTTTGCAATCAATCAGCGAGAATTGTGCTTCGTCACTCTGCATCTTTGAGAAATTGAATTCTCGCAATCAACCAGTGAGAAATTAGTTTTCTCCCTCTGTATCTGCGAGAAAATGAATTCTCGTAATTCGTCAATCCATATTGTCTTCAGCTGTTACCCAGCTATTATTAATCACTAGCATGCTTAACCTTTAGGAAATAATTTCAAAGAGGAGCAAATGATCCTTTACGTCAGCAGTGATTGCTGGCGCTTTACACAATATTCCTTCATCAGTGAGCTCTGAAAGAGACCGTGCGGGTCTATCAATAACATTAGCAACTGATTGAGAGATTTTCAACAGCTTGTTGCGATTTACGATGGAAAACAACGAGAAATCGTAGACATTACAATCAATCAGGAGTGGTTCAATAATACTGTAATGTAGTAAGAGTAACAGATGTTGGATCTCCAACCCTTGCACATTTCGGCCCGTCGTTAAGGAAATTATAAGCCAGTCCATGATTGAAGGTGGTACATTGAACTTACAAACATTTAATTTTGGTGGTGATGAAATTTTAGGAACAAGCATGATTGTCGTTTTTTTTCAAGTTTTGGTGATCTTGCCAGTACCAATGGAACGCTGAAACAAATTATGAAACACGGCGCCAAGTTCATCCGAGCACCGCCTTAGCACCAAATTATGAAACACGCGGCCAAGTTCATCCCTGCACCACCTCAGCACACAACCGGTAATACTATCTGGGCCTTGGGCTTTGCGTGGTATCGTACACTTCAACTGGCGCCCTATATCACAAGCAGTAATGACTGCCATTTTGAAGTGTGATGGACAGGAGGACAGCCTTCTGTTATTCTACAAAAGTCATACTTTGTATCAAACCTTGTGTTAAATATATTAAGATCTGAAGCCAATGATTATGAATCAGATTAAGACTATGTTGGTTGTAGGACGCTTTGACGTGACATCTCATTCATACACTGAAAAGGCTTTCCTGGATTTCATATTAATAGACTCCCTCTCTAATTCTTCCTGTATTTGAGTTTGGCCTTTTTGATTTCTGTACGTAGTGATCTGTTTGTCTGTAAAATTTGTTGTCTATCTCTTGATCGGAATGCTGATTGTTTCTGATTGAGTAACAATTTAATATTTGCATTAAGCCATGAATTTGAATGGATAAACAAAAACAGACTTTGTAGACACTAGACAATCTGTTTAAGGTCAATATAATCAGTAAGGTAGATCACGCCTCGTAGACAGCTATACAGACTCTTAAGTTTGTAGAATTATTTTCTGATCTGACACTTGTGGTGGCTCTTTTTAAAGCTTTTGGTGTAAGTACAATTTTGACCTCTTAGATTTTCGAGAATAAAAAATTTATTTTCTGTATAGAGTTCACACAGAGATGGCTGCAATATTGGTTCATACGTTGGTAAATCTTGTGTGATTTTTTTCTCTAGTACCAAAATTTGTTTGGTGACCCCCGATTTATATTTTTGATTTTGAAAGATAATGGTTGCAAGATTCCTTGTTCAAAGGATGAGCCAAGTGTAAGTCTCTTACTTTCGAGGCGCACATTACCTTGAGACAGATGCGTGATCATTCAGATCTCTTGACTCTGGTATGAAAACATCCCGGTTGGTACTGTTGCAGCTGTGCAACAGAGTTTCCTGACAATGACGAAGCTGTTTTTTTATTTGGTTTCATCCTTTTGAGCACCTGGCGATAGGTTGGAATGAGCTGGACGACGTTTAACGACGAAAAACAGTGAAACCACCCAGACTGATATCATCATGCGGCACTTTATCATAAAGTCAAGTACCACAAAAAGCCAAAACACATGCCTCTCTATACACATCTTGAAACGACTATTTGCATGAAGTTCGTCCATTTTGTTTCTGAGAGCCTGCGCATATGCAAATAACATTCCTGGTAGAGGTGGTCTTATAGAAAATGAACAGCAATGCCTTCTCAATAGAAATGTGCCAGAAAGGACTCTAAGACATAAAACACGGGAGGTCGTTTAAGAAATGCAGCTAAGCATGCACCGCATAAAAGTCTCGCATATGATAGTATATTTTACGAATTCTTACCAAAATTCTATATCAGCTTGTAGACAGGGCGTTAACACAACTATCGTTATCCATTCAAGTACAGTTTCAAAAGCAGGCATACTCTGTTCACTTTAACACAATGAAGATTGGATACGCCTTTCTATAAACCAGGATAAGAAATAAATCTGCACCTAACCCTTACTACTGATAAAGAAATTCGAAAGTGCTTACGTGCATCAAGAAAAACTACGATCAACATTACAATGCATAGCTTGAATGTTGATATTGTAACACTGCCACTAAACGCAATTAATAGCATCTCCAGTATTGCTGACAAGGTTTTAGGTATATATGACTCAATCCTTTCTTGATACGCCTCGCTTAGTAGACCTGAGCACCTTCCTTTCGATGTCGATTTTAGTTTCAATCTGTCAACGTGCTTAGTCCAACGACATTACACGAGCTGGACAATATTTTACTAAGGGCAAACAGCTGCTGGAATGTAAGTCGTGGCGTTCAATTTTCCGGCTGTGTTATACAATAGTAATGTCAATGGATATTCAAATCATATGCATGACCTTTTGGTAAACGTCTAAATATGTATAGTAAGTGTTAACGGCAAGTGTTCTTCCTTAAATTAAAAGAAAACTTGAATGTCAAATTACGGTTCGGAACTAATACAGTTCTGCTACATTTTGAAATGTAAGGTGTTGCGAGATAACGATAAACATGTGTTTAAGGTTTTGAAATTGCTGCAAGAAAAGGAGGCAACTATCAGTCTGTTAGAATCAGCAGGGAAGACAATATCATCCATGGCATTTCATATGAGGTTGTACGACATATATACTACGCATGCCTGCATGTCTTCATGCCTACCTGCCTGCTTACCTACCGCCCTTCCTACCTATATATCGACCGACCGACCGACAGACACACATACATACATTGTCTCTTTGCCAGGCGTCAATCTATTTTTCTCCGCGAAATTCATTTTATTGTGCATACCGGTACTCTGCTGTATGTTCTGTGGTGTTTTGTTTCCGCGTTTGTAGCAATTGACCGTGAATAAAATAATTTTAACCTTGCATAAATTGGGATTGGTATTATTGTATTTAGGATTCAATACATACATACATGCATGACCTTCTGTTCAAGTGGGAACAAAGTTTCTATTAACTTATCCTCGCGGATAGTCTGTCTGTCTGTATTGTATATATGCCGGTCAAGCAATATATGTGATATGAGAGAGAGAGAGAGAGAGAGAGAGAGAGAGAGAGAGAGAGAGCAATTCTCATAGAATTTCATTACGACCACTCGTTGAAACAAACAACCAGATATGAACTGAATATGCTCACGTGTTTTACAACAGATTCATTAATAGTAGTACGCTTCACACAACAATCAGATATCTGTTATAACACTATATGTAGCAGGATTTATCAACTTCGCACAGTAGTCTCAGAGTTTAATCACTAATTACAAAACTTTATTAATATGCAAATGAGCTATTAATCAACTTGACACTGCTCAATGCTTCATGGGACAATTAGATATCCATCAGATCAACATTTGTAGCATGTTGCATTAAATTTAATGCTGTAATTTTAGAGAAATATCACTAATTATAAAGTTCATTAAATATGCAAATGAGTCCTAAATTAACATTACACTGTTCAATGTTTCATAGCACAAATAAATAGTTATGAGATCAATATCTGTTGCACGTTTCACCAAATTTGGTGACGTAATTTCAGAGTTATATACCTAATTACAAACTTTATTAAATATGAAAATGAACCTTAAATTAACTTCATACTACTAAATGCTTTACAACACATAAGATATCTGTCGGATCAGTATATGCAGCAGTTTTCGTCACATTTGATGCAGTTATTTCAGAGTTATATGACTAATTATAACACTTCATGAATTATGCAAATGAGCTATTTAATAACTTGACACTGCTCAATGCTTCTCAGTACAATTGGATATTTATTAGATCAACATATGTAGCAACTTTCATCAAATTTAATGCTGTAACTTTGGAGTAATATCACTAATTACAAAGCTCATTAAATATGCAAATGAACCCTCAATTAACTCAACTCAACTACATGCTTTATATCACAATTAGATATCTGTAGGATCAGTATCTGCAGCAGATTTTATCACGTTTTGTGTAGCTATTATGGAGTTATATGACTAATTACAAAACTTCATAAAATAAGCAAATGACCTATTTTTAACTTGACACTGTAAAATGCTTCTCAGTACAATTAGATATTTATAAGATCAATATCTGTACCCGATTTCACTGACTTGGTTGCCATAATTTCAGAGTTATATACCTAATTATAACATTCATTAGATATGCAAATGAACCTTTAATTAACTTCACACTACTAAATGCTTTACACCAAAGTTAGATATCAGTCGGATCAGTATCTGCAGCAGATGTCATCACATTTGGTGCGGTTATATCGGAGTTATATGACTGATTACACAACTTCATAAAATATGCAAATTAGCTATTTATTAACTTGACACTGCCCAATGCTTCTAAGTATAATTAGATATATATCAGATCAATATTTGTTGCAAGTATCATCAAGTTTGGTGCAGGAATTTCAGAGTTATGTCACTAATAACACAAGTTCATTAAATATGCAAACAATTGACATGACACTCACAGTATCATCATAATGTTGTAAGATTGTCATCTGTGAAAAGTTTCATGAAATTTCGTGCAGTGTTTCTTAATATATGTCTACAGTGTCATTACCGTCTCCATAGGCAAACCATTGTACGGAAAAAACAATATTGCATAACTTCATTAACATGCAAGCCACACTAACCAAAATCTAATCAGTTCTTGCAAGTAGCATATGGTACCTGTCTACCAAACCTGACTTGAATCCGTTCAGGCGTTTTTGAGTTATCGTGTAAACAGATAGACAGACACACACACACACTAACGCACACACACACACACACACACGGACAGACAGACAGACATCGCTATGACATTAGCCCACGTTTTCACACACGTGAGCTAAAAACGAATGCAACTGATACAATGTAGACGTGTACATTTATCAGTAACAGTAATTTTCCTGCGGGTTATTAAACAAACTTAATTGAACAGCGGAAGCTTCCTTTAAATCCAATACACAATCACCAATAAATTTGATACATGCGGGACGTAACCTATGTGACACATCAATGCGCGCTAAAAGGTTTCACGGTTGAACGATATAGACTTTGTAGTAAAGCTTTTGTATTTTATGTTTTGAGTGGTCTAAAACATAACAGTTGATAACATTTTACCTATTCTTCGGAATATTGTTTTTAACGCCAGGTGGCCAGGTGGTTGCGTTCGATAATCACAGCGAAGACAAATATAGAAAGGCCTCAAAGTATGACAGATGTTCTCTTAAAGGAATAGTCCGCCCAAATATCAACATGCCTTTAAAAGATGAAGTAGATTATTTGTAACATTTACGATGAAAAGATGAGATATGTGCTGTTTCTTCTCCTAGAAATTAATGTTTTATTAACTGATGTGTATGACGCCATTTTCGCGATACGAAAGCGCCACCTATCGAAATAAGTGAGAGAGGCTTGACTTTTGATGACGTAAACTTTTCTTGTTTGGTTGAGGAAGTTAGAGGGTACCGCTAGGGGGTCTGATCTACCGTACGTTTGTATTGAGCTACTACCCCATGGATACACTTTGCCTTCAACCTTATAACTTTGAACCGGAATTCAGCGACTCTGAACTCCAGTATTTCGAACTTTGTGTTTCCGACGAATACACGAACACATCGATAAATTCGGAAGTAAAAGAAGGGCATGTGGGTCAACGAGTTACCGAAGGAAGCTGTACAAGCAAGGATCTTTTGGTAGCTCCACAGTATAAGTTACCTCTTTACGGGAGGCCATGTATGGAGCTAAACACATCTTCGATATCGCCCGGTGACGAAACGAACTCTAACTTAAAATGGTTGTATTTTGGGGCAAAACATTTCGATCACCATTGCAAGCTAGCTGTTATCACTTGAAAAGAAATATGTTCGATTTCAAACGCCTGAAAAGAATTGCATGACGAAATTGCTCCTCATGTTTAGCTATTGCAACGCTGGTTGTAAAACACGGATAACTCTTTTTATAACAAAGAATGGTTATCAAAAAGTGCCAATTCAAAGTGCTAGTTTTTTCAGTTACATATAGGAAAAGAATTAACGAATAACGAGATAATTCCAAGCACCGTTCCCCATTCGGGGGAGGAGAGACAAAGTGGACGACCGGAAACGACTAATCTGTCGACTCCAAATGGAGTGTCCCTCATCTAACAAACAATAGTTATACATACAGACTTTCATGTTCTCCGGGGCACTAAATTAAACTTCAAACACACTTAAATGTTCTAGGGGCACTAAATGAAATTTCAATTTATCCTTTCAACGTACAGTCATAAACTACACACTAAAATTTCCCTGTTCTCACAACTCACATTGAACTTTAAACTTAAGTTACAAGTAATTAGAAACCGCCACGGAGGTAGGAAGAGATCGCGAATCCGAGTCTCCGTTTTTTTGCTGTCAACTTGGTGCAGTCTTCGAGAAAAAATGATTGAGAATGGTCAAAATCTGAAAGTCGCGACCCAACGACTAGTCATTGGGAAAAATACCTGGCGACAGGTCATTGAAAGAAAATACAGAACAAAGTAAAAAAGCTGAAAGTCACATCCTCAGGACGGTTGTGAAGAAAATGTCGGAGAAAATTCAACACTTTACAGCCACAATCTGTCGACCGGTCGTGGAAAGACAAAAAACAAAAAAGAACAAAGAATAGAAGCTGAAAGACTTGACCTGGCGACCCGTCGTGGAGAAAAAAATACTGACATAAGTCGAAATCTGAAAATCACGATTTCACAACTGGTCTTGGAGAAAAATGTGAAAAAGCCATTGGCACTTTACGGCCACAACCTCGCGTCCGTCAAAAACGTGAAAGCCACTTCTTCATCGCCGTGGAGAAAAATTACTGAAAAAAAAGTCTAAAACCTGAAAGCCACGACGTCACGCCCGGTCTTGGAGCAAACTGTCGGCAAAAATTCAACACTACAGTTACAGCCACGACCTGGTGATCGGTCGTAGAGAAAAATTACTGAACCAGATATGAACTGAATATGCTCACGTGTTTCACAACAGGTTCATTAATAGAAGTATGCTTCACGGAACAATAAGATGTATGTTATCACTAAATGAAGCAGGTTTTTTCAACATCGCACAGTACTCTCAGATTTTAATCACTAATTACAAAACTTTATTTAATATGCAAATGAGCTATTAATTAACTTGACACTGCTCAATGCTTCATGGGACAATTAGATATCCATCAGAGCAACATTTGTAGCACGTTTTATTTAATTTAATGCAGTAATTTTAGAGTAATGTCACTAATTACAAAGTTCATTAAATATGCAAATAATCCCTATATTAACTTGACACTATTCAATGATTCATAGCACAATTAAATATTTGTGAAATCAGTATCTGTAGCACGATTTACAAAATTTGGTGCCCTAATTTCAGAGTTATATACCTAATTACAAAGTTTATTAAATATGCAAATGAACCCTTAATTAACTTTACGCTACTAAATGCTTTACAACACAGTTAGATATCTGTCAGATCAGTATATGCAGCAGTTTTCATCACATTTGATGCAGTTATTTCAGAGTTATATGACTACTTATAAAACTTCATGAAATATGCAAATGAGCTAATTATTAACTTGACACTGTTCAATGATTCTCAGCACAATTGGATATTTATCAGATCAACATCTGTAGCAAGTTACATCAAATTTAACGCTGTAATTTTGGAGTAATATCACGAATTACAAAGTTCATTAAATATGCAAATAAACCCTTAATTAACTTCACACAAGTAAATGCTCAACACCTATATTAGATATCTGTCGGATCAGTATCTGCAGCAGATTTCATAACATTTGGTGCAGTTATTTTGGAGTTATATCACTAAATAAAAAACTTCATAAAATATGCAAATAACCTATTTGTTAACTTGACACTGCCAAATGCTTCTCAGTACAATTAGATATTTATCAAAACAATATCTGTACCCGATTTCACTGACTTGGGTGCCGTAATATCAGACTTATATACCTAATTACAAAGTTCATTGAATATGCAAATGAACCCTTAATTAATTTCACACTACTGAATGCTTTACACTACAGTTAGATATCAGTCGGATCAGTATCTGCAGCAGATTTCATCACATTTGGTGAAGTTATATCGAAGTTTCATGACTAATTACAAAACTTCATAAAATATGCAAATGACCTATTTATTAAATTAACACTGTCCAATGCTTCTAAGTATAATTAGATATATATCAGATCAATATTTGTTGCAAGTATCATCAAGTTTGGTGCAGGAATTTCAGAGTTATGTCACTAATAACAAAAGTTCATTAAATATGCAAATGAGAAGGCAATTGACATGACACTCACAGTATCATCATAATGTTCTGAGATTGTCATCTGTGAAAAGTTTCATGAAATTTTGTGCAGTATTTCTTGATATATGTCTACACTGTCATTACCGTCTCCATAGGGAAACCACTGTACGGAAAAAAACAATATTGCTTAACTTCATTAACATGCAAGCCACGCTAACCAAAATCTTATCAGTTCTTGCAAGTAGCATATGATACCTGTGTACGAAATCTGACTTGAATCCGTTCAGGCGTTTTTGAGTTATTGTGTAAACAGACAGACAGACACACACACACTAACACACACACACACACACGGACAGACAGACAGACATCGGTATGACAATAGCCCATGTGTTTACACACATGAGCTAAAAATGGAATGAAATAATTTACCTTTCGACAGATCGGGAGAGAAGATTGCAAATTAAAGAAAGAGTCATGTACAACTATATAGCAATATGGAGAGAAAGCACCTCTGAGAAAACAAAATATAAATCACGGTAACTCTAGGCTACAAAAGTAACCGTGTCTGATTAGCCTGACTGAGAAACGTAAAACATTTTCGATCACATATAAGGTCCTTATCACATATATTGTGTTTCTGGTTCCATTTTCCACACTGGACCTTAAAAATTTTTAAGCTTTGGGTTAATGATGTTATTATATCATATGTGCTTAGGTTGAGTGGCGTGTTTGAATTACGATACAATGCACTCTGATCTTTGCGTAATACATAGAATTTTCTAGAAACCTTACAACAGAGAGCCTCGTTTTCACTACAATCCAACATGGTCGTACGACCGGTCGTGTAGCGTGCTTATATAAAACGTTGGTACATTTCGGAGCATTTATTGAAGTCCATGTGATTAGTCGTTTCGGAAAAATCCCTTGTAATTTCGACTAGTAACGAAGTAACGAACTTCAATTACTCCTTCTTGCTTTTATTTGCAATTTAGTTTCAAAATTGCTCATTATTTTTTCGACACAACGAAAAATGACTTGCTGCTATGGTATCGTAGAACAATTCAACTTACAGCACGGATGCCCGATAAGAAAGTTTACTTTGACGTGCCTATTTTTTCTAAAAGGAAGAAAAGACTTATGTCTGAAATTTTTCCGAGATCAATGAAAGTTGTCATCTACGCATCTACTTCTTTCTCAAACTCTTTTGTATCAATTCTTGGTTCCAGATAACGCATTTCAACATACGGATCGTTTCCGGTGATGTGACGTTTGGACGCTAGTTGCATTGATGTGGTTAAAGATGACCGAGCAAAAATAAAACTTTCTGATTTCAATTGATCAAGCAAATTTTATTATGTTCTAAATACCAATGCGATGTAATCAAAATGACAAGAATAACAAGTAAACTTTTTGTAAGAAAGATGATCACGACAAAACACTCTGGCGGTTCAGAAAAATCATAAATATTGAAACCATTAACCTCTTTTCTTTTACTGTGTCTCTCCCACAATCGTCCTTGATGTCCTCCTTTTCACAAATGCATATGCTTTACAGTGTCATTTTGTGGTACAGTATCATCTTGAAGTCTTTTCCTAATCACTATTTGATTATGGATCGTCAAACTGCCGACGAAGTGCTTCTCATGGAAACCTTTTTCGCAAACGTAAAAACACACACTGTACTTTTCATTTTGAAAACTTATGTTAGTGCCAATCTTTACCAGCAACAATTTTTAGAGGCTGTGTTTTCACTAAGGGTATCGAATTATGCACAATGCTTTATCAAAATCTCTCACACGATTATTGGTACCTCCGTAATACTTACAGGCAGGAATACTATCTAAGCTGTTTATGAGACTCCCTAGATCAGACCCCCTACCCAATGCACCAAAATCCGAAAAATTTATGTCATCATCCGGGCATTTCTCCCAGCATGATTTGTGGAGGAAGTAGACAATATGGCTGCGCACAGTCGGCTAAAAAGTCTCCATATTGTCTGATTTTGATATTTATTTTCATGGATAACTTCAACAAATCACTGTTACTGTGCAAAAAGTAATGATAAATGCTTTCTTGACATAAAATATATGTAATAGGTCTGAAAAGGGCCAGTAGGGTATATCGTCATTGATGTTGATGCATGGCGCATAGTTTGGCCATCGAGGTTGAATTGTTTTCTAGAATAACATTTATAGATTATTATAGCAATTTAACTTTAAATTATTTAAAACTGGTAAATTATATAATTCAGATCAGTTTATTGTAACAGGGGCGGGAACAGAGGTAGTGTAATGTAAAACACGTACTTTTCCCGTCGGCGGTAGTCTCAGCACACTATTTTAATTCTCATGTGAGTTGACCGTTCGTTCTCGCGAGAGTTGGCTTGTTTCAAAATGGCGGCGCCTAGTGATGACCGATCCGGTCTTTCAAAAGTGATCGAAAATAGTCATTTTGAAACAAACTTCACACTTTCTTTGGAATAGAGAGATTCTTTTGTCGGAAATACACATTGTCGAGTAGGATTTGTGGTAGATTATATCTTTAATTTCACGCAATCCGTGTAAAAGTATTCAAAATGGCCGCCTCCATGGAAGTGCTCTCCTTTCAAAACTCGTAGGTATATAGAGATTCCATTCTAATTTTTGTGTACACGCGTTAGTCTTAATGCTCGCATTGCTAGCAGCCGCTGCGCTTGCTATAAACCTGTACACAGGTAATTAAATTTTTGGTTGACTATCCTATTAATGTCGTTGACTTTGTTAAAAACACTCTCTTGCCTTGAAAATTCTACATGAATAAAAAAGCATATCATGTCACAAATATACTATTTACCTCGTTTATAATTTTGACAACGTTGATGTTGTCCTTTGGTAAACTGTCCCATTAATCTTTCCATCAAAATCGTCTTTATTTGATTCGCTGATTATATGAAAAATGCTAGCCATATTCTCAGTATTCTTATATGTAACTTAAAAAGGCCAGTAATCGTAACTGTTGATGATTTTTTCCAGCTCTGAGACTTGAGTTTTGTGCTTTCCCAGCTGAGATAAGTAACCTGTAAATTTTTACTCTTTGTTTTCCATCCCTTGACTTAGCGATTAGTTTCATTTCCGTAAAAAAATTTGTTCAAAAAGGAAACTGCTGAGTTCACCGTGTTGTTCGTTTTCTCTCACGTGACCAAATTGGCAGCTTGTCCGGGAGACGAACATTTTCAGCCGTTTGATAATATTTTGCAAGCCTTTTCCAAACTACTGTATATTGTGGACTCAGCGAAGCGAAATTTAATCATGGTGTAATTAAAACCAGACGAATTTATGGACGACCTTGATCTGGACGCATATTGTTCAATTAGAAAAGAAAACCTCATTGCACTGCCGATTTCCTTAAAGTAGAAGTTATAAGATCTGTGTGCAAGAGGGAAAAACAGTACAATATCGTAAAAACATAAGTTAATTTAGTCCGTTTTGAGGAGTCCACCTTGAATTATTATATGTCAGAATCCATCATACAGTCCACCATAGAATTCAAAAATTTGAAATGCAGGCAGATTTGGAGCTCGTGAAATTGAAAAGTATGTAGACAAATATTTTCTCCATTTTGAGAAAATTGCTAAGAGTCTGAATTTTGCCTAAGAAGTCCTGATCTATGATTTTGCAGAGTGCTTTGGTTGGTGAAGACAGCAGAGAAATTTACATTCAGTTGTCAGTAAAGAAGGCTTCAGATTTGGATTTTGTGAAGGAATTAATCCTCAAGGGTTAAAAGTTGGTGCCTGAGGCTTACCTTCAGAAATTAAGTGACCTTCAAATAGTGAAAGATCGAACTTATGTTGAATTTGCTCGAACAAAAGAACAACTGTTTGACCGTTTTGTTCTTCTGAAAAAAACTGTCAGAATCATGGAAAATTATGCGAATTTATTTTGATTTAAGAGTTTATGAAGGAGCACTCAAAGTGACATTTAGACATTTATCAATGAACAAAAGGCAAATAGATTAGAGGCTGCTGCACGTCTGGCCGATGATTATTTATTGACTCACAAAACTTCATTTGTCAACAAACCATCCCAGTCCTTTTCACACCTAAACAGTGCAGCGAAATTTAACTCCTCCTTTTCATCAAAGAATTTCTCAAAGGAGATTAGAAACTCAAATGACAATAGTTCACAGAATTTAAGTAACACTCCAACATTATTGGATCCTAAGTCTAAATCCCCTTCTGGCAAACGATTTGGTACACTTTCTTGTAATTATTGTAAGAAAGACGGCCATTTAATGTTAGATTGTTTCAAATTGTAAAGAAAACGTGAGGATCAAAGTGGTCAAAGTAGATCTAAGCCCGCCCACCGGCCTTATTTCTTCATAATCTCAATTAGAGTGAAATATAGTGTGCAACACACTTTTGAGGTTAAATCCCCTCTTATCCCTAATTAATGAGGTAAAGGTCAATTCTTCTCAAGATAGCATTATGGGTATTTTTGAGCCATATATTAACGATGGTTTAATATCACTTTCTAGTGATTTGTCTTCAACTACCCCGTCAAAATTTTAAGAGATACCGGGGCATCCCAGTCTTTTTTGTTGGCAGATACCTTGCCGTTTTCTGAAAGTCATTTTCGATCAGGTTCTAAAGTTCTTATGAAGGGGTAGATTATAATGACTACATTCCTTTTCTTCTCCATAATATCTATTTGTCTTCGGGCTTTGTTTCTGGACCTGTGACTTTGGGTATTAGGCCGTTTTTGCCTTTTGAAGGATTCACCTCCTCCTCCTTGGGAACGACCGTGCTGGAGACAAGGTCATTACTAATCCATGCCTGACCGATAAACCTTGTTTAGATCAGGATCCAGAGCCAATAGAAGAAATTCCAGAAGTTTATCATGCATGTGCTGTTACTCGAACCATGTCAAAGAAAACTTCTGAATTTCAAAATATTCTAAAAAATGATGTCACAGATGTTGACTTAAATGACACATTTCTTAGTCACGTGTTTAATACGAATCATTCTCTTATCCCTCGAGGATTTGATGCTTCCAGTAAAACTCCTGCTGACCAAAGTCATACATTTTCTAGATCAAATCTTATTGCAGAATAACACAAAGTCCCAGACACTGTGGGAAAGTATGCCTGTTTGGGCAGTATTCCGAGAAGCATATTTCCTACCTGAGAGGGCTTTCAGTCGGTTGCTCTTAACGACAGTGAACATTGTATCAATTTATTTTCAATAGTATATCGATCGAATTCTGCTCGCGTGCCGCTCGTGTGATCAGGTCATCTCATGAATATTTCCACATTTACCCATACATATATTGACGTGTAAGCCATACCATCGACGTATATGTTGGTTTTTTGTACTCAAATTAAATCGACGACACTTTTTTCAATTTTGGTAATACTTTAAGTTTCAGCATATTTTGGTGCACTTTTGCCAAGTTTGGCGCCATTGTGAGCTGCGAACAACCTGCGAGTGAGCACAACAACAATTTATCAATTTCCAATAAAAGAATAGCGATCAATAACGTTCACTACACGATTACAGTGGAGAATCTGTGCCCGTTCTCCTCCATTTTGTGTTATTTTTCAATTTTCTGCAATTTTCATCGTTCATATTCGCCCAAATTTTGTATTAATTACAACAAGTTTGAAAGGCATTTGGTCTGTACAGCTTAGAAGACGCTTACTGATTAAAATGCGTCCATTTAAGACCCTTCTTCTGTATATGTTAATGCTGTCAGATCGCCATTTTGTTGAGGGCTGGAGTAAATTTCAGTGATCGGAATAAATACAATGCAAATAAAACAAGTTTCGTTAAGAAATTCAAAAAATCTAAAACCAAACGAATTTTGTTTATCAATCAGAGGATCACTGTACCATTTTTCACCGTCATCGGTTCAGAATTGAGGAATTTTAACTGGTGAGAAGTGTGCAATCTGTTTGTACATTAGACGCCATTGTTTTCTATGGGAAAACGAGGTTATTTGCCGCCTCGTAAAATACAACTGAAAAAACTGTTGGTTCAACTTTTTCATTTCGCCTTCATTTTTTACTATATTTGATATTACATATCTCATGAATGTTAACTAAAAATCTATGGTTTTATTTTTTTGAGTTTCCGTCTTATTTTTATGAAATGATGAGTTAACGATCATTTGTGCTGTTGGCTGTGTTTTCACGTACTTTTACATATGACTATTATCGCTTAGGTATTTAAGCGATTTGTCCGTGATATTCTTGCCAAAATAACATAATTGAAAGGGCAACATGTAAAGGAAATGGAGTATGCAACTTTTTCATCAATATTTTACTGTGCAGCGAGGAAATCCGGCGAAATTTTCAACACAACGCAGGAGGTGGATTCTATATTCTGTACGCGTACTCAACGTATGCGTGGCAAAATGTGTATTGCCCAAAATAGGGCACCTTTGGGCCGTAGTGAGATATTTTGTGTTTGCTTGTAAGGGTTGTTGACGAAGATAAAACTTAAGATGGTCTTGTGTGTTATTGTATACAATCTGGTATCTCATGCGTAAATGGAAATTTCCAAATGTCTTGGTTGATGACCATTGGCCTGTGAAACATCAAATTGTAGTTCCAGAGCCCTATCGTGCCGAAATATTATGCCTGGCCCATGAAACCCACTAGACTTGTCATTTAGGGGTCAGGAAAACTTATCATAAAATTCTCAGTCAGTTTCATTGGCCTGATCTGAGGCACGATGTAGCACATTTCTGTAAAACTTGTCACTCATGTCAAATGGTAGGAAAACCAAGTCACACCATTCCAAAGGCCCTTCTACAGCCAATTCCTGCATTTCAAGAACCGTTTATTAGGATTCTTATAGACTGTGTTTAGCCCCTAACAAATACAAGATCAGGAAATGAGTACATGTTGACAATAATGTGTACATCTACTTAGTTCCAAGAAGCCATACCACTGAGAAACATAAAGACAAAGACTATAGTGAAAACTCTAGTCAAATTTTTCACTTTATTTGGCCTTCTTAAATGTGTCCGGTCCAATAAAGGCTTCAAGAGTATGTCTGGAAGTTTTCAACAAGTCAAGGATCAGCTAGGCATTAAACCGTATTGGTCCTCTGCCTATCACCCAGAAAGTCGTGGTGCTCTTGACCGATTTCATCAGACCTTGAAAAACATGATTAGGACCTAAGGTTTTGATACAAAGAAGCAGCGGGATTCATTCATTTTCTGCTCTTTGCTGTGAGAGAATCAAATCAAGAGTAAACCTTGAGTCATCTCAGCAGTCCATGAAAATCAAATACGCACACCTCCACCCTTTACAACAGCAACAGGTGAAAGAACTGATCCTCAAATATCACTTGTTCCAAGATTATCCAACGTAGAAAAACGTCATCTAGCATGACATTGATGTTGACGACAGTAATCCTGTGAAATAACATCCGTACAAACAAAACCTGCTAGATTATGGCTTTATTGAACCCAGTAAAAGTAACTGGAGTTCGCCCTGCATGCTTGTGCCTAAACCAGATCCAAGTTACCGTATGTGCATGGACTAAAGGAAAGTGAACACTCTAACAAAGACAGACACTTTCCCAATCCCGAGGATTGATTGCATCGATCGATCGCGAAAAGCCAAGTATTTGACAACATTTGACCAACTGAAGGGATTTTGGCAAGTCCCTCTGACGGATCGTGCTCGTGGAATATCCACCTTTGTTACACCAGACGAATTGTTTCAGTACAAGATGATGCCATTTAGAATGAAGAACTCGCCCGCAACATTCCAACGGATGATTAATGACGTCATATCTGGATTAGACGGATGCGAAGCATACGTCGACGATGTTGTCCTTCAAAGTGACACCTGGGAGGAACACATCAAACTCATGCGGAAGTTCTTTGAGAGACTGAGCAAAGCAATGTTGACTGTCAACCTCGCCAAAATATGAGTTTCAGAAAACTGAAACTGAGTAGAATATAGAAAAGTGTACTGCAGAAATGTGTATAGATTTTAGTCGCATATTTCCCTTACAGTGTCAATGTGGTCGCGAACACGCGGACACGTACGCTCGGGCACATTAAATGCTTTAACAGAGCAAAAATGTGGAAATATATCACTCAAAATACTATATGTCGTCCCAATTAAAGTTTGGTAATGAACTACTCCACTGTCGATCTTAACGTTTGGCTGATTTGGCCTGTCTTACCCTTTCAAGCTTTATCTAAAATGGCAATATTACCAATTTAATGAAAAAGTAAATTCTTGAGTGTTTCTAAAGGAACACTTTGTAATGATTTGTGATGTTCTGAAAAAAACTAACCCGCAAACGTCATGTTTTTGAACGATCTCATGACAGCTGTCATAGGATCATTGGGTAGCAACATTGATATGATGGGCCGAATGTCAGTGTTCTTTTTAAGGTGATAATCGTTTGTTTCTTTGGATTACAGAGTGTCATAGACAAATCAGCCGAGTTTCAAGACTGGTTGGATAACGTACGAGCTGATCTTTGATGTTTTGGTCACGTGAAAATGCCAAGAATCGGGAATGTGACCGATATAAAGGTGACGCAATTTAAAGTCAGCATTAGTTCAGCCGAGCGAATTAAAATATCCTGCAAATTTTCTCCGCACCCCCATCATGGCATTTCGACGTGACTCAAACATCAAAGACCGGCTCGTACGTTCCAGTTTACCTAATCGCGACTGCGCAACTGGAAAATCACGTATTAATTTTAACCTGTTGCAGTTTTATCCATCTTTTGAGATTATTTGTAATTTTTACCGTTCATTGTTCATTACTGTGTCTCGCTTTTTATCTTTCCTTTTTGCCTTCCTTGTTTGCCTTTTATGGTCGTATGTGCTTCAACCGTCTCATGCTTCGGTGTCCATGTCATGTAGGGTCTCAGTCTGTCTTTGCGCTTCCTCTCCCGGTGTTTTCACGTCGTGTCTCCGCGCTTCTGTATTCCATTATAAAACGTCTTTGCACTGTGAACGACAAGCTTGAATACCTGGTGGCCAAACTACACCATACCACCGAGCTTTGTCTGACATGGCAGTGACATCTATTATTGCCACCACTGACTCTACCCGTCATAAACTTGAACAGGCCACCATTTTTAAACTTGGAACTCCAGCACAGCTAGAATGAATGCACATTTAAATGCCTTTTATCGTTCTCTCTTTGATTGGCTGTTTTAATTTTTTGTATTTCCACGTTTCTTCAGCAAGTTATAGTACTGACGAAGGGTTGGACCAAATAGGTCTGTGTTTTTTTAATTTTAATTTAATTTTTACTTGCTGCAGTTTTATCCCTCTTTTGAGGTCGTTTTTAATTTTTACACGGGGTAAAGGTTTCTCAGGACATTTATAGAAGGCATTTTGGACGTCGTCGAGTGTTTAGAACGATTACAGCTTGAAAATGGATGACGGATAATTATGACAAAGAAAAAAGAAGAACGTAATATCAAGCAATTTAAAAGTCTAGAGAAGTACATGAACTCTGTATATCTAAGTGAAAGGCATTACGCTTTCAGTAGACCAAAGAAATACACAAATTCAAATATGCTAAATACGAGTCAGTGACATGTTATGAAACGACATAATGTGTAGCTAATACATGGATAATGATGAAGGATAAAGTAATACCTGATAATACATACATCTCTCAGCCCGTCAAAATGTCATACATTACATGTTTGAAGACAGCTGTTCTCTAAAAGCTACGTCTATTTTCGGATAAACTGGTCAGACAACGATGTTAATCTATTATTATACTTTATTATCAAAAGCACGATAATTACCTTTCAGCTCAGAAGAGGATTAAAATAATAAACAGCCTACAGGCAGACATATGAACACAGACTATATCACACAAACACACGAAAAGTACATGTCAGAGATTGAGTCTCCTGATGGCTCTTGGAACAAGGCTATTGCTGTACCGCAACTTATAACACTTTAAACAGCGAAATCTCCCTGGAGGCAATAATTCAAAAGAGGAAAACAGAGGAGGCTTTCGTCAGTAGTGATTTCTCGCACTTTGCGCAATATTGCATAATCAGTGCGTGAGGTCTTAAAGACAGTGGGTGTATACCAATAATATAAGGAAATGTTTGTGAGATTTTCGTCAGCTTGTTGTAATTTATAGTAGAAGGCAACGAGAAATAGCAGACAGTGCAATCAATCGGGAGTGATTCAATAATACTCTGATATGGTAAGAGTTACAGATGTGAATTTATGTCCAAGGAACGCGGCCTACTAAGCACGTGCAACCTCTACTGACATTTCTTTTGAAGAGCTGTAGTATGGTAAGTAAACGAGAGTTCATCGTCGAGAATTGCGGACATCAAGATACTTGAAGAAGGTCACCTGTTCAATAGGTTCCCTATCAATAACATGGGGGCCCCGGGGCACCGAAGTCCTTTGGACAAATATGGAAAGGGGGAATGAGTGAAAGGGGAAAAAATCCAAACAGTACCCATTCATAGTTGGAAAGGGCCAGTGTTACAGACAACTTCATTCGTTTCATCCATTTTCGTGTTATAGAATGAGGGAAGTCAGGCGAAATGACAAGTGGCATATTTACCATGATTCCAGCAAAAGAACAGTTAGCAGGAGGGAGCGATATATTGCTTTGTAAGTACCATAAGTTTGTAAACTTGTTACTAAATTTACCACATTAGTTGCCAAGAGAATTAAATGTTGCCAACAGGTCAGCAACTGGTAATGCAGGAAGTAGTATTATAAATTAGGGGACAAGTTTGCAAACATTCTGTAGCAAGTAATCAAGACACTGACGTTTACTGATTTTTTTGCTGGAACCATTATTTAACCTCAGGGGTATTGAAGTAAGCCGGCCTATAAATATGGGAATGCAAACAACTGTTTAACAAATATGAACAATGTTTTATTGGAAACATTAATGGGAAAACATGAGAAAGAAGCAAATTGCAGTGAAAATCCGCATTTGTCATTCAAAACTGCCTGTAACATGAAATCAGCGACAGTGTACATTATCTCAGACGAAGTATCTCAAATAGCACTAACATTAACAACAAAAACAAAACAGTTCTGAAAAGCTGTCATGCAAAGCGCATAGCGCATATACATTATGCTTCCTTTCAGTAACTCTGATGCTGCTTTGTTAATCTGAAGTTTAGCGCAAGCAGCTAGAAATGCTGACTGTGGCCGACTCAACATGCAGGCTGAACTACTGTTCCAAGTATACTGAGTTGCCTTTGAATATTCAAAATGCCACATAAACATCTAGACCGGTAATAAAATCCTCATCTTCTTCTTTTGATCTGCTAAATTCGTCAATCTTTCCGCTCCACCTCATCATTAAAGAGATACTCCCACTAGGTAACATTTTTAAAACACATTTAAAACACAGCTTTGTTTTTCGTCTTTTTGCCGAGTCAGTAAGACTCGGCTTTCTCCCACCGGGCATGACCGATCACAGACGCGAGTGGTACTGTGGCGTACAGCAGCGTCAGCGTAGACTCGTACTCCATAGCTTAGTTGACAATGGCCCCAGTGCCGAACGTTCGATGTTCAGAAGCTGAATTTAGGTGGGCCATCGGAATTCAAACTTGTACTTTATTGAGGATATGTCTTTATCGATATCTCGCGATCCGCGCCCAGACGCTACGTCAAATATCGACCGTTGGCATTAAAAAATGTGTTTTAAAAATATTACCAAGTGGGAGTGCCACTTTAACTGTATGCAACATTGCATTTTGCACTACGAACGACCACGATCTCAAAGTATTTTTTTAAAATTGTGCTTAACATGTCGTCAACACAAATATCTTTGCGAAATAAATAGTTTGTAACAGCAGCAGGAAGAGAATAATTGGCAATAAAGCTACAGATATTAAGCCTTGCGAAACGTAAAGCCCCAAAGACTTAAATAAAATATTTCTCGATTGAGCACCAATGACTAACAAGACAGAGCACGATTACATTATTTATGAATAGAAGACGAAATTATTCGTAAAGACCATTAAATCCAAACCTAAGTATTCATGTTGTGTCGAATTGGAATCTTCAATTTGTGTAAAATTAGTGATTAATTCATTTTATGAAAGTAATATTCGATTAAGATGTTTTTTTAGCATAAACCTATTCTGTGGCTGACTTTAAGGTGAGGTGACACCTATATTTATAGCTGCGTTGGCACGCGCGGGCGGACCAGTTATAACGAAAGTCATAATTTGAATTGAAACTTCTAAACATTCCGACTTTCCTCACAAAGAAACTGAACACTTAGGATCAGTCACACCTCTCTTAATCCTACTGTTCTAAATGTTTATCTCGTCAATATAAAAGCGCCTATTTCGAGATTCCTGAACCTGGTTGGTCAAAATTGGCTGTCCTGCCATCTTGATCACTCCATTAAATGGTTGGCTAGGTGACTTGGAAAGCAACTTTGTAATGAAAAGTCTCATTCGGCTCTACTTCATAGTATTCATAGCCGAGCACTCTCGACTCGAACCGGCCGTAGGGCTAATAGCTAACCATTGCAGCGACAGCAAATCACTTTAAGTGAATAATATTAGTAACCTCTGTGGACTTATTTTATCATTTACGCGTACGTCGTTGCGTCATTGAGGTAAAAGAGTTATCTTCTACATCCATGGTTAGTCGCTATGATCATTGAGCCAAGAGCTAAAGCGGACCAGACGTTATTAATATAATTGAGTTTTTCTCACTATTTTCTCTATCAATTCCTCTCCTTTGGTCATGCTTTACTTTACACCCCATTACAAGTACGTTTATCTCTCATATACACATCTTGTTCAACAGAACTAATTATGCTTATCCATCGACTTATTGGGGATTGTTGTGGGTTGGCTACATTACGAAAGTAGGGATGTAAATGAAAAAGGAAAAGGTATGAAGATCTTGGGAAACGTGTCCGGGGGACGTCCGTAAACCTACTGGACGCTTATATATATTCGTCCATAAATTTGTGAAGAATATAATTGTCATTCGCAAATCAAGGATTTAGTTTTGAAACTACCTAGGCGACCAGAAACTGTTAAGGAACTGTATATCGCGGCATTACACCATCTGCCCCTCTGCCCCCCCCCCAAAAAAAAGTCGAGAAGCTATTTGCTTGCCCTTTGAGTCATATTCCCTTATTTATTGACTGAACAGGTCACTGATCATATCTGCTGAAGCATGAATCATTCTAGCGATGGATATCATCGTTTTATTTTAATTGCGTTGCACTTTTAATTTCAAGTCTTATTCTTCGGGGATCAAACTTAATTACACGGTCATTTTGAAACGGTTTTTAGCTTACGTGGGATAAAGTCGCAGCGATGTCGCTCTGTCAGTCCCTGTGTCTGTCTCTCTATCCGTCTGTCTGTTTGTGTGATATTTCAAGATAGCTTATCCGGTCAGAATGAAATTTGGTATTTACTTACAAAATTTAAACAAAAGCTGTTTAAAGAGACACGGTTTCTGACAAAAGCTTTGCAATTTTTACAGTGATAATCAGATAGCTGGCTAAGGTCTTCAATCAGCATCGAGTGAAATCCTATTTACTTTGAGAACATTCAATAAATATCACACAATTTTCGAGAAAGTATCAAGTACATTATTACATATCGATTCAAATGTGTTCATTTGAGCTAGTTCCTCCGAAATACAATGTAAGATATCATACAAACTTAGCTTCAGAATATATGCCAAGCGTGGCTGGTAGACTCCGTCCGGGGTTAAACAAATGTACTGAAAGGTTCGGCATTATTTTGTTATGAAATTATTTCAGACCCATAAACACCTTGATTGGTGTCCAATCCAACTATATGCCTTGTATAATTAGAAATTCCCTATACAGCAAATACTTGCCATACTGATGTTAATTATTTCTCCTCCAGCGTAGCCCAGGAAAAAGTCTTCTGGCATCTTTTCTGTGCAAGCAACTTTGCACGAAGTTAAACATGTATGTTATCATGATAACGGACTATACTAACGGACTATACTAAACGACGCTCATATATACAAGTGTATCAATTTCATATGACCGAACTAAACAAACCCAAACAAACAAACACATGTGATTTTCTCTAAACTCTTACTAACCTTTATTCTTGTGAGTTCACGCAATAGTACATTTAGAGTTATGTGTATATAGAGAGTTGTTTGTATATACACGTCTCGGCAAATTGTACATACGAGAATAAAATTTAAATGACCAACGTACATACCAAATGTATCAACTGTTTCATCTAGGTGTACATTATGGGGGATCTGTGACCTCAGCTCAATTACAATAATAGTGCTATCTGAAAGGCAAACGCTAATGTTATTGTATTGTAGAAGCTACATGTGAAATCAACCAAAAGTGTCTTAACAAGTAATACCACACCAACGTTTAAAGCTCACACATTGTCATTTAAGTTGTCAAATATTTCGATTTCCCAAATGAAAATTTGTATCGTTGACGTAGCGTCTGTGGTAAATTAAGATCATTGGTTAATGTATATTGCCATCGGCAAGCAACAGTCTGCAACGTGGTAAATAGTACAGGTTGTACTTTTTTGTTACATATTAACAACAATGTGCTACATTATTGTCCGGAGTTAGTCAGTCAAAAAAACGCTTGAAAGATTGTAACTTCATAAATCATGTCATGTGACATGTATAAAACCAAACAATTGGAGACAAAAGACACCGAAGATTTCACCACTTCCATTGGTTCTCTTAGGTATATGACACAGAAGACTTTGAAAACATCGAGAACAAAATAGTTCTGGTAGAGAGGACGATGCAAGTCACCTCACATAAGAGACTTAATAGAATTCGATATATGATCAACTAAAAGGCAACTAGCTTTTACCATATTTTACATCGAATTAGCACAGGTTTGCAATTTGTTAAAGTTTTAATCCGTACTCTCCTTGGTTTTTTTTCCTTTGCAGTTATTTATGGGATATTAGGAATTTAACGAGTGATATGACTGCTTTTTTGCATTAACTTGATAAGGGTAAATTCTAGAATGACCGCCCCTCAAAACAAACAAAACAAAGACGACTGCTGAATTCCAAACATGTGATGTAATTGTTTGCCAAGAAGAATTATAAATTTGCCGAGTTACCAACAGCCTGATTTAAATGTAAGGAAGGGCAAGTGGTCATTCAAAAAATTCTTAGCTCGTATGACCCTACACATTGCGTTCTAAAGGGCCAGTTAAGGAAGCGATGCTGTGAAGTAAAATGTCGTGTAAGATGCAGTAATAATCCAATAATGGACGTTGTAGGCGTTGTTTAGCTTTCATTATGTACTTTTTAAAATTGTGCTTAACATGTCGTCAACACTAATATCTTGGCGAAATAAACAGTTTCTAACATAAGCAGGAAAGGAATATGTGGCTACAAGACAACAGATATCAAGCCTTGCGAGACGTAACTCCTTGGAGACATAATACAATACTTCTCGCTTAATGATCGGCAGTGACTCACAAGCCAAAGCATGATTAAATTATTTAATGAATTGAAGACGAAATTGCAGTACCTGAACATAATTACATCCATACCTGACCATGCATGTCGTGTCTAATTTGATTGTTTTTTTTGTGCATAATAATCGATTCATTCATTTGCAACAATAAATATTAAATGAGGATATTTAATTTCATACAATATATCTGTGGCTGATTTTCAGGTGAGGCTTTTGCTCGCATTTACAGCTAAGTTGGCACGAGGATTTATGTCTAATAATAAAAGTCATAAATTTGTATTGAAACTTTTAAGAACAGTATTTGCAAAATATTAGAGCGTATTAGAACTTAATTCTGCCATATTTGCACAAAAAATGATTGCCTGACAAGGATGACAGGTGAATTTTATTTTCTGTCATTATAGTTTAGAAGTCAAAACGTATTTCCATTCAGTATCGTTAAAGGAGAAAGTATGACACCATGATGAACCTTCATATTAAACAACTAAAATGTCCTTAAACGTATACCTTTTTTGACCAGATTATTCAAAAAGATTTTGACAAGAGGAAAATATTCTTAAAATTTTACATCGAAATGATGAAGAGAATCGACTTAAACTTACTTAAACTTAGTAATAATCGCTTTTAGGATTGTTGCTATCATTAAATTTCAGCGATAGTTCTTCTTTGCGTCTAGAACTTGCTTTCTCCGTACACTTTCTCTATGACGGAGATACAGCATAATATTATATATATATATATATATATATATATATATATATATATATATATATATATATATATATATATATATATATATATATATATATATATATATATATATATATATATATATATATATATATATATATGAGACTGGTGTACAGTTACGCCAAAAGATCATCGATGTCGTCACGGGGTCATTGTACAGCATTGTTTCAAGACGGAACCGAACCTGCTTTTAAAGGTATGGTGTCACATATACACGTATTTTTAAGGGATTGAAAAATGTTAGTTTGATGATAGGCATTATCTTGAAGCATGAAGTCACCTGTTTATGTAACACCGCAGTGAAAATTCTAATTGGGCAGTTCACTGCTTGGTCACAATAATAAATAAAAAAACATACAGATATGCTTCAAAACAAAAGACCATAAATACAAACCAAGCAGGATTTCAAAAAATGACAATAAAGTTGAAATAAGTTGTTATCAATTACAAAGTATGCAATAAATTGTTATTCATTTGCAGCAAATGTAACAAGAATTTCGATACAATTCTCATGCATCAAACAACATCTGCTGCCACAGAATTCAATGTTGCTACCTTGGTTGTCATGAAGAAAATCTATTGTTGTAAAATTATGCTACAGACATCGACAAAGTGCAACGGTAACTCCAATACATTTATTGGCCTTTCAACGACGAAAATCGTGTAATTGCTTACCGATTTTCGTCATCATGTCGTCAAGAATATAATCGTCATTCTTGAATCAATGAAAATTGTTTTTGGAAATTACCTACGATCCCAGAGACTTTTCGGGAAATGTGTTCCTTCGAGGCAGGAAACCATTTACACTCCTAACGTAGAAAAACTAGTAAGTGCCCCTTGGCACATATTCCCTTATATTATGGCTGAACAGGTCACTGATCATATCTCCTTAATTAATATCTAATTACGGATGAATCATTCAAGCGATTCATATTTTAATTGCGCTGCATTTTCGATTTAAAGTCCTGTGAGACAAGACTTAATGGTAAGTTAATAAGACATTGACAATGAGATAGTCCCCGTTATACCAGAAAATTGTCACTGCAGGTAACTAAATTGACGTCGATATGATGAGAATGAAAAATAAGCCCTGTCTGTGTCTGTACTGATGCCCATATTGGATTGTATTCTAGACATTAGTAACAGTATGAATGACATAGGGCTATATCGTTTTACTAAGTCGGACATGACGCACCATGGCTATTGAAATGTCGAAATCTAACTAATCTGCAAGAAACTGGTTCAGGCATGTCAGTGTCATGGCTCTTGACATAACAAGTCAGAACCAAAAATCACCCCAATTATAGAAATACACCAAACATGCAAATTAGCAATTCATTGATAACATACTCCTTAACGTCCCTGAACACTTATGGTGCACTGAATGATCGACATCTGTGCAAGATTTCATGACATTTGTTGTAGAATTTCTTAAAATATCACCTGAACTACGAAAATTCATCAAATATGCAAATCAGTATTTATTTGATATGATTCTGCTTATTGTCTTTGCATACTGTCAAAGCTCTGGTATATCAACACCTGTACAATGTTTCATCAATTTTGTTGCTATTTCTTGACATAGTATCATTATTACAAACAAATCATCAAATATGCAAATTAGCTTGACCCTTGCTAAATGTCTTGGCACACAATTACAGCTCTGATATATGTACATCTGTACCAAGCTTCATCAAATTTGAGTCAGTATTTCTTGACTTAATACCACAATTGTGTGAATTCATTAAATATTCAAATTAGCAATTCATAGACGAAGTATTGACAAGTCTGTGTGACCAATATCGGTACAATGTTTCATCAAATTTTGTTTAAAAATAGGTCTTTTTTCAACAATCGCTAATTATGCAATTTAGCTCTAATTATTCATGCCTCACCTGAAACAATTCATGTGCATATGTATGCCATAGTTAATTATCCTTGTAGCAAGTTTAAAAGGAACTGGCTCAGGTACGTCTGAGATATTTGCGTGGGCGGACGGACGATACACGGACGGAGCAAGACTTGGTTCAAGTCTGGGATTTGTGAATTTTTGAGTGAAGGGAACGCAAAGATTTGTATTGTATTTTTATTTGAAACGCGTAAGTGGAGTGGACGTGATGAGTGGGCTAAACGCTATACAGGGGAGTTTCACCCGGAATCACAGGTGAATCCGACAGAAACTAACTCACTACTGCGCAGAGACAAAGGTAATGCACTCAATCGCTGGGAAAACCTGGCCTGGGCTGCCAAGTTCCGAATAGGTTGGTACGAAATAGGAGAGACACGAGAAAAGTTATTATAAATGACTTTAATTTTTAAAAATTCACCGACTTGAACCAAGCCTAGGGCGGAGCCTAAAACATAAGTCCTCTGAATTTCGTCCACGGGGAGCTCTGTTATTGAACCACTCTTTTAAATGTTGAGGATTTGGTCGAGCGGTTTTGCTTGTGATGCCTTCACAACGTGACTGGATGCCATACCTTGGGGGTTCAAATCCGATCGAAAATCTACTGAATTATGTACATGTAGAGGATTTTACTTCCTACAAAACCTCTTTTTTTAGTTTCTACTAAATGCATTGTCCTTGCATACGTTTATACATACAATTGTGAAGCGAAACCTGCGAAATTATCGCTAGGGCTTTTAGAAAGTTTGGTTTTCTATGTGCTTTCGAATATTGATAATGAAACATCGATACAAAAACGACAGTGAAAACATGACAGGATTAACAAGATCAATAGTAATGAAATAAAGAAAACTAATGGTACGATAATTTTAATAGGTTTATTGTGTCACATAAACCATATATGAATTTGAATGACTACAGACAGCTAGTTCATTATAAAGCTTCACTCTATTCAAACAAACTGACAGTTAATAACATCCGATATTGTAAGTATAGTTCTGTCAATCTAGCTTTTTGAGGTAAGATGAGTTTACAAGCTCGATGGAAAATAGCATAACGCGATATCGCGATATATCATTGTGAAATATTTATTTTTTGCTTCATTTTTAAAAATATTTTGGATAGTAAACTGGATCTTAGTTTCCGATTAATAATTGACGATTTACTTCTTTTAAGCTTTGTCTTTTAATCGCTATCTGACTAACAACAATATATCGGAAAAAAATAAAGGTTTAAGCAGCATTTATCAGAGCCCTAGCAAATGAGTGCATTGAACGCTAATGTAACTTAGAAATGCTTGGATCACAAGGATAGATCTTCTCCTGCTTTCCTTGAATAAGTGAAAGTAGATTCATCTTCAGCTTATCTGATGAATTATTAGATATCTTAAATTAGGTCAAGTGTCTTCAAAGGTTAACTCAGAGTTTGGATCAAAATTTTGGATAGTTATTGGTTTATATTTCATCTGCACCTGTTTATGGTGTGTATGTGTCTCAACTTCTCAGATATGGTAGGGCTTGTGATTCCTACGCTGACTTTCAAATGAGACACAGCTTATCGGTATAAAATCTAGTGAGACAGGGATGTACATCCAAAAGACTCGTGAGGACTTTCAAAAAGTTCTAAGGTCGATATGATGACATTGTGGCCAAATATGACACCTCGGTCACTCAAATGATTTGCGACAGCATTCCCGGCTTTGACTTATTACAGTGATTCATATACTGTATCACTTCATACAATATTTAGAAAATTTTGGGACCAATCCTGACGGGTGTAGTATGCTAGCAGGGTACGCTTACCCATTCCGGACACCTGGTAACATCACTAACTATCAGTGGTTCAGGATGGTCCTACTTAAATTTATAAATCTCAAATATCCCATTGACCTTGTAATGTATTACCTTGAATGATTATTGGACCAGTTTAATGTCATATCATATTCACATCCAACGAAAACTAAATTAGTTACCATCTTATTAGTTACCTTGACATTCGGTATGTTTAAGTTAATTAAGTGGTCATTAAACGGAAAGCCTGAACAATATTCCAGTTGCTAACATAATTTAGATCCAACACTGGTAAATCAACCATAAAAACACAGACCTATAGCCGTTTTATAAATTTAGTTTTCAAAGAGCTACTTATTATTTGTTAATATACCACTCCACATAAATGTCCGACACTCCAGAACTTGCTCATAGTTGCAAACGAAACGCAAGCCATTGACTTTGTAGAATAACCAAAATGCACTATATTGTCGAGAAACAGATTAAACCAATATTTTTCGTCTACCACATGAACACGGTAGCGATTCAAATTGATATATACTTTTAGGTATAATCATGCACTGTGACCTATAAGTAGAGGTCGAAAAGTTTGTTCGTACTGAAGACGAAGAGATTTAATCCTAGTTCATGGTTGTTGAAACCCTTTTTGATAACAATATGAGCAACATTTCAGCTTCAATGGCCCGCCTGTTCTGGAGAAAAGTTTCTCATAGATAAAATAACAATTGAAAAAATCAATTCTTGCTCAGTGAGCAACCAATGTCGTTTGACCGCATGCATTACACAACCTAATGTATTCTACCAACTGGTTATATGGGCAGAGTTTATGATGGGATGATGAGCTGGTTCTGGTAGGAATTCGAATTAATTACGTCATGATCATAGTAGATTTTTCGCTAGTGCCAGTATGGCTAGAAAATTTGCAAACCAGGCGACCAATTACTGTAAGGACTTTCGTAAACTTACAAGTTCTTCCTTCAATGGCTCCTCCATCGCTTCTTGAAGAAACTGCTTTTAAATATTATCTCCTCGGTTTTTTCGGAAATAGCTGTATGATCGCCACTCAAAGTGATCCAGTGATAAACGTTTCGTAAACTTTAAGTAAATGACGATATGAGCAAAAATTAAGCTCAAATTAACTTTTACGAACGATATCATCTTCAAGCTTATTTAAATCTTAAGTTTACGAATTTTGAGCATGTGTCGTCATAATACGAAATTGCACTGCATTAATAACACCCCTAACTTGTACACTTTAGATAGATACATGTGGCGCGACTCTATCTCATTATACGAGGAATAGACGGAAAATATGTTTAATTTCACATACAATGCATTCACTGGTACAACATTCGGATCCCTTGATATGCAAAATTTCTTGTACTTCAACACAACAGTCACATGATGCGAGGCAGGATGATGATGGAGCCGATTATAGTAATAAACGTAAACACCATGAGAGACATCCGATCTACAACTTTTGCTAATGTCTTCCATTCATATCGTATCTGAAGACAACAGAATTAGGCAACGTAAGTTTAATTTCGCTCATAATGAAACATGAATATGGTAAACAAATACTCTATAGTGAAACGTTGTTATATATCACCATTGATATTTTATGGTCAAGATATTCGCAATTAATATCATAAGTTTTCGGCTGATATACAGATACAACATGCAAGGTACACAAAAATGACAGCAGCTTGTCGCCTACGATATTACCGACATCGCAGTTTTACAAGAGTAAATTATCTTAAATATAGTTAAACGCCATTATACCGGTAAATAAGGTAAGGGGAAAACTTATAAAACTGAACTGTTGATGGTCTTGTAAGGTATCACAAAAATTGTCAGTCTGAAACATTCTCCCAAGAGTCTTCTGCAAAACTTCCTTATGTTCAATGGCATCGAATTTCAAGATTCAACATTAGTAACTGAGTGTGTTAAGTTGCCAGGGGTGTTCGTGTTTTCTGTTTCTAGGAGCTCTTTCAATTTTAATGCATCATCGAATCATGATCATTTTGTGTGTTTCTTTGTTTATCTGCTGCAAGTGAAGTTAGGCAACTACCCTGAAACTTGTATTTTTAAACATTTGAATCTTGATGTTTATTTTATATCCCACAACTGATATGTTTGAATGGGTACGCGTAGATATCATGAGCTACGAAATTGCGACACCATACTGAGATTGACAAATCTGAGAATAGACTATATTGCAAGGTTCTCAGATCACGTTAATCAGAAAGGCGAAGTTTAGAACACTTATTTGACTGTTCAGCGTAAATCTATTAATCAACCAGAAAGAAACACCGGTCAATATTAAAATTATTTAGAAACAAACCTGTTCATCAAATGCCTTCTTCGGTGATGATACAACGTCGGATACATTTTTAACATAGAAAATCAGTGTGTCCATCTTCTCAAGTATAGATCCATAGTATTTCTCACGTTGATTTATAGGAAATGAACATCGTTGTTTTTTTCCGATTACCCGAACTCGAAAGCTACATTTATACCCTCTAACGTATCTGCGAGGCATAGAACAATGTACGCCTGTGTTGGTATTTTGTCTATTCGTAGCGACACGCTTTCCGAGCGCAACTGTTGACTCGGTAGTGATTTTGTCAAAACCGCAAATCGGCTGAAATTCTGAATCTGCTGGTGCGATGTTGCTCTTGTCATCATCGCATTTGCTGGTAGAACATCCTCTAACCATGAGTACTTTTGCAAGCAATTCAAGAAATAACGACTTGGCCCACTTCGGAACAGGGGATGAATGCTCGGTACATTTCACATAGACCCGGGTGAATAGAACGGTGAGAGCGATAGAAATGCTTATCAAGACCATAATGAATATCAGGTAAACCGTTAGCAAAGGCATGTGAATTGACGTAACCGGCAGAAGATCAGCCACCAGCAAATTAAATATGTAAATAGTCAACAACAAGGATATGCTTAGGTTTATCTTGTCCGGCGATGTGATAGGAAGACAGAACGCCAGTACTGTGAGAAAGGAAACTAAAATGCAAGGAACTATCAAATTGACGACGTAGAAGAGTGGTTTTCGTTTTATGTTGATTGTAGCTATGATATTTGTGAATGTATCGTCCACTCCAAGGAAAGTTTTTGTGACAGCTTTGACTTGTGACGAAGTGACTTCCCATTGTGTATTTGGGACGTAGTTTTCCTTTACCACTTTATCTATACGGACGTGTAAACGTATCATGGCGTCCGTACTGGCCCAAAGACCGAATTCCAGATGACACGATTGTTTGTCCAGGGGGAAGTAACGAATATTCATCAAACATGGCGTCTCCGGTATCATGGGTGTAACTTTGGTAACGTTACCGTCACTTGCTAAGGTCACTGATAGACCAGTTAAATGCACTCGAGGGTAGTTACCAAACTCGTCATTGGCGCTATAAATAAAAAACAAGGTCAACAATTATTAAAAGTATAAGAAACTAAATTTTTATGAAATACTAAGAATATCCTGTGCAAGGGAATGTACGTTACACTTTCTGCTTTAGTATTTCACGAAGATAATTTTTCCAGCAAATTCCTCGAGAACATCATCTTTTCCAAGATTCATGTAAATGAAGCAAGAAATATTATGACATTTGAAATATCTGTCAACATTACTGTACCAAAAGCACTGTGGAGTTTACACGACTTTTACTATCATGATAAAATAACTTGCAGAATGGTAGCTGAGTAACAACTGGATAGTGTAATTGCGAATCTCCACTTTGTCGTTCATTTCAGATGTAAACGTTTGTGTTGAATACCTAAATTCTCTTGTTGGTCACGCGTTCGATTTACTCTTCACCGAATAACAAGTGTTTGCTCTAAACACTGTAGAATTACTTTGACTTTTAGATCGTTGATGAACTTTAAAGTATTATATTAGCTTGTTTAGATTGTGTACAGTTCAGTTTAAAAGTTATCATCATCATTTTGGGCCATCCACGTAAAACCCGGTTGATAACAATCAGGGAAAGTAGGTGTGTAGATTTATTCATTTTTTTCTCGCTATATAATTATAGCAAAAATGTACTGTTCTTATCGTGTTTTGGTAGCCTGAAAACAACCCTTGCTACATTGATAGCAATACCTGTTCGAAAGGGCAATGTCTGGAACCCAAATTTTTTCCACTGGAACTGAAATGGATTTAAGTCCACCGTAGACCTTCTCGTCCCATGCAAGTCTTGGGTCAATCCATGTCTTAAAACGATATAATAAATATAAGTTAATTGTTGTATATTGCGTTTCTATTTTTCACCAAGTTTATCTGATTCACGAGTCCTCAACATGTAGGAGACCCTTCATGGTGTGAAATAGTGTTCAATACCTGTATGGCAGAGCGATATACGGTAAAAATTGATAACAAGTAGAAAACAGGAATTAGGCATCTCTGCTTTCTGTCAGGCAAAGGTTAGCTACATCTCTTTGTTGCATTAGAGTAAGCCATACTGCTGCTCAGTCTAATGAAACAAAGAGATGTAACCTTTGTCTGAAAGAGAAACTGTTCATCATTAATGCTGAGAAGCCTAACCTACTAAACAATCGATCAGAGCTCATCTTAAATGTCGCCATGAGAACAGATACCTCCTTTCAAGCTATGCCCCTCCTCTAAGAATGGAACCATCCAACGCACTTACGAATGGAACCATCCAACGCACTATGTCGAAACACGCATAACGGAGTCAAGAACACGCAGAACTAGGCGCGGAACAACAGAAGCAAAGCAACGGAAGCATTTGAAGATAAAATAAGTTGAGCCATTCGTCTGATGATCGCTACAGAGGAACATGTAGCATGAAACTCTGAGTAACGCCTAAGTCATGTTTATTCTGCCACCAGAGTCTGTCAAATGTACGGGTAGATGTCAATATTACAATGCTATTGTGAGGATACTAAAAGAATTAAGTCGGTTGAAGCACTATCAGAGTGTACTTCATTGTATTATGCCTATTGCAAAACATGAACTGCGCATATACCTAGCGTCCAGGCAGACAAGATCTAGGTGTTTGCCAGTGCTGAAAGTTGTGGAAAAAGAAAGAGGAAAATACGCACCTGGTACACCCATATACTAGATTTTATAATCTGAGACTTTTCGTTCTGTGTGGATAAAGTTGGCGTAAAGGAATATGATATTAGATATGAAATATCATCGATCTAGAAATACCAATGTCTAGCGCATTGTCTTCACGAAATCCCTTCGCATGTTATCATGTGTAATAGAGTAGGAATGGGTATGAAAACGTTGAAATTCCATCTATGCTAGTGAAAACTACGTTTTACTGAAAATATTTGAACATTCTTTATATCTGTGTAATGTAATGGAAACCGGCTTTACGCTGTATACTATATTTTTGTTACTTATAATGTCTGAAAAATTCTTTTAAAATGGCAGGAGGTCCTTTCACCGTTACGCAATTAGAGATTGGTGATCGTGTGATGTTTTGAAAGCTAGCTAATAGCTTCTTCGATGCAGAGTTGACACCTCTTATATCGTCTTGACATTAAACAAAAATATAAACGTTACCACTTTGTTATAAATAAGTATGTTTACTTAACCTTATAACACTGGCGCTAGCGACGCTAATCCAATGTATTTTAGACGACACGTGAAATTAACAAATAACTTTGTACAATAAATACTGCTACAAAGTTAAAACAATTCCAAATCATTTTTTTAGGTGTAAAATATTTCGATTTTGTGTCTATATTTCTTAGAGTTTATTGCTCAGGAGACTTTGTTCGGATGAAACACATATAACGTGTTTTGTTTTGTTTTCCTTGTTGAGTTTCCTTGCATGTTTACGATATCGGTTCGATGCCATAGTGCCTATTTATGAATGAGTTTGTAATTGTCAAAATAACAAAAATTTCAGACATCGTAGTTTCACAAATCAAGTTATGTGAAGTGTGGAAAAACCTAACAATTGGAGACACAATAAAGCCAAAACGCTCACCACTTCTATTAGCTGCGTTAGGGATATATGGCAGAGTACATTGATAGCATCAGCAGGATTGTGTACTGGCCTGGTGAGAACCGAATAATTCCGGAAAAGGTGACGATGCAAATCACCTTCAGTCGGAACTGCCGCGTCTATAAGAAAACAAGTAATTGATTATCGTATTTTATTTTATTTTTAAATGAAGACATAAATACGAAACATAAAAATCGACGATTTATTATCACAACGTTCTTGATTGTCCCGACAAATTACAGGGAGTTAACATAGGTGTGTGCTCATCTGTCAGTGGAATTAATGCAATTGACTTATTTATAATTTAATTGCTATTTAGTATTAATATAACAAGCATTCGAAGGTCATCAGCCTTTGGTAAAACACCCTGATCTTACCTAGCATGTAATGAAACGACAAAAACACTCACTGAATTAATGTAGTATTGTATATTGTTCTCGGATGACAAGTAAATCGATATTTTACTGGCGTTTTAAAAGTCGGGAATAGTTGCGATGTTTGGTTACACAAAATGTGAAAACCTGAAGCTTAGGGAGCGTTCAGTTCTTATGGCCGGGGGTGGGCCGGCAAATTCTTCCTGCGCATCAGTCAAACTAAGTGAACCCCCCCTACCCATTGTACCAAAAAATTGATGACCCCCCTTTCAAGATGACAAAAATTTCATGACCCCCCCCCCCCACATTGCTTGAGTAAATTAGCTGCACACACAAACACCTCAGGGGTATGGAGCGATAGAATCCACAAAAAAAGAGCTTAGATTTTTTCAAATTACCTTCCTTTAATACAAACTCAAAAGGTGTTAATGCTCAGATTTCCTATTCTGGCTTGCTATAATTTTGAAATTACCCCTAAAAGGTGTTGGACAGAAATTACTGGTGGATCGCAATATTTTTGCGCAAGCGTGTGTGTACATATTTTGATATTTGGATTTAATTGAGAATCAGCTGTTGATAATGTTGATTCACTATACATGATATACATATATTTTCTCATACATGTATGAGGATACGGATAGTTTTCAATCGGATTCGAACCCACAACATACGGCATCAGTCGCCTAGCTGAGAGGCCTGAGACAGAACCAGTCGGCTAAATCTCCACTCCCAAAAAAGAGTGGTTCAATAATCTATGTAATACTGTCTCAATGCAAAAATATATCTATGCATTTATAGATATTTGATAATTTACATAAATTTACTTAAATGAAATAGGGTTGTTACAACTGACATGTGGACAAAAAGTTTGACCTTAGAATTTCACCAAAAATGTTCATCCACTATACATAGGAGCCAATGATAAAATTGTGAATATTTTTTTTTCAATGAAAAACTTGGTATACTTGTGCATATACAGACAATAATTGTACTTGATTAGAATATGATGGTTAAAGGTGCATATTATGTGTACAAGAAATCTGATTATGGAATTTCACTGAAAATGTTCATCCAGTATACATGGGAGTCTATGAGGAAAGTATGAATAATTGTTTTCTAATACAAAAATAGGTAAACCAATGTATTTATGTACTCTCGATTATTGATATCAATGTACTTGATTAGATTAGGGTGGTAACAAATGGATGTGTTCGCCAGAAATTGGATTTTGGAATTATACCTAAATGTAGATTCACTGTACATGGGAGTCTGTGAGGAAAATATGAATAATTTTTTCCAATACAAAACTGTCAAAATCTGTGTATTTATTGACATTTGATAATTCATTTTAAAGTACTTAGCCTAGGATGGTTAAAGGTTGATATGCGTGCAAGAAATTAGATTTTGGAATTTTTTTACAATGCTAAACTAAATTAATTTGTGCTTTTATAGGTGTTTGATAATTGATACAAATGTACTTGATTCAAATAGGGTATTTAAAGATCAGATATGGACAACAATTATGATATTGAAATTTCACCTAAAAGTATTATATAACTTTTAATGGTACTAGTAACTGTTAAATAATTTCCCTGACAAAAATTGCTATATCTCTAATATGTAAGTAATAGGAATTGTTCATTGCCCTCAGTGCAGTGAGCTTGATTTACAATAAGACAAGCGTCAGAGTTGTCAAGTCAAGATGTTCATGTGACAGATAATTATACTTTTGTTCAGATTTACAGGTGAATAACTTCAGAGAATGAAATCATGCAACGAATCATTTTTATCTTCAAGAATATTTCTGAACACTGAAACTGCTGTTTGATGGGACAGATACTTATGAAAATTAAGTGACCCCCCTCTGAGCTGTTTGAAAAATACATGACCCCCCCCCCCCCCTTTGCAGTTTTCAAATTAGAGGTGACCCCCTGGATTTTGCCGGCCCACCCCCGGCCATAATAACTGAACGCTCCCTTAGGCGTGTCTATTACCACAATTAAAAATGTCTAATATAGTTTGACATTTACTTTGTTATGGATTTCTGCATTTTACTACAATGTATCTACCATGCATTTGTGCTGACACAAATAATACACTCACGTACTCGTTTATAATGCAGTATGGATCGTATGAATTACATTAAAAGCTTGTTCCATGTATAAGTATTATATACTCCCCGAATAAAATTTAGACAATAGTGAAGCGGAGGTCCAATTTTGCTGAAGAAATAAATATGGATTGTTTGAACACCTATACCGTGCAAACTGTTATTTGGCAGTATTTCATGTCCTCGTAAAATATGAGCTAAGCATTTTGTGGGATTTACAAGAAATAACAATATCTCAATTAAGGTTACATGTGTCTCGATTGTAAAAGACTTAATTTTCTTGTTCAAAATTGTCTTTGAGAATCTGTCTACCGTTTTTTATTCTTCTCCATGGAGTTAACACTGGGTGGCGGCCATTTTGGATTTCAGATATCGATAAATCTTTGGTAATTTGTTTCTCTAGTACCAAAATTTGCACAGTGACTCGAAAATTTTATTCGTGATTATGAAAGAATATAATTGGAAGATTCCTTGAGCAAAATGTGAGCAAAAGTTTGTCTTTCAATGTCGAGGCGCATACTACCTTAATTGCTAAATTAACAACAAAGCCACGGTGACGTCGCTGATCCGTCAGTGAGTTGTTCGAAAGATCCACACTCTCTTTACTGAATGGTTAACTACACAGTGTGAGAAATTCAAATCATGTCATATTTTTAAAAAGTATGTCGTGAAACGGTTTTCGATAACCTCCTATCTTAGAGATCGAATATATCAGTACATATTAAATGGTGTACGAGGAAACGAACATAATGAATTTAAAATGCTGGGAATGTCAAACATTAACGACGCGTTATGTATATAATAGATCAATTGTTACAGGTAAAAGAAATACAACTGACCTGACATATTGAAGATTAAAAGAGAATATATCGTGATCCAAAGCATGTTCTCTTATATACGGTACAGGCTGGGTGACCGAAAACGTTTTTACACCATCCCTCCTGTGTTTTCCGTCGGCGATGTACAAACAGGCGTGCTTGGCAGTGATCGCTACCATGCTTCGGTCGCTGTTGTTTTAATCCTCGCCAGTAGCGTAAACTACCGGGTCATATCTTATGCAAATTAGCAGAAAATATCCATATGTCGATGCTGTAGTGAGAACACTTGTGGAAGCTCGGCTTGTAATTATAGTTGTGGAAATAAAAGTCTGTCTGTTCGTCTGTTTTTGTCAGGATGTCTGTCTGTCTGCACGCTTGCATGCATATATATATATATATATATATATATATATATATATATATATATATATATATATATATATATATATATATATATAACACAACATCACTACTCCGTATATGCATGGTTTGACAAAATGGCATAAGATCCACAATCCTGATACCAGCCTCCATCGTAAACCCCCAGTTAGGGCTATTATCTCTCAAATCAATAGCCCTACACAAAGAGCATCCATATGGCTTCATCACAAACTGATGGATATAGTACCACAGTATTGCAGGGAATTAGTTAAAGAGTCCACTGACTTCTTACATCAACTTCATCAAGCAAATTCCTCACAGATTTCAACGTTACCGGCGGACTCTCTTCTGTTCGGTTTGGATGTAATCAGTTTATATCCCAATATCCCGATTGATGAGGGCCTGGAAGCACTTAAACATGCATTCGAAACATGCACCAAATTCAACGCTACCAATACTGATGACATCATTGAGTTAGCCAATATTGTCTTACGTAACAATGGTTTCGAGTTTTGTGGAGAACATTATATTCAAATCCATGGGACAGCCATGGGTACGCCTTTCGCTCCTATGTACGCCAACATTTTTATGAGCTGGTTCTGGAGAAAAACCGAAAATTACAATGACCAACCCGATCTGCTCAAAAGATTTATTGATGATCTTCACGGTATATGGACACTAGGCGAAGACAAATTGCTCCGATATCACAAATACCTTAACAGTATACACCATCTATCAAGTTCACTTTGGAGTATGGTAAAACCAAGCAACATTTCCTCGACATCTCTACAAGCATAGTGAACGGGAAAGTGGAGACTGATCTCTACACCAAACCTACTGACAGTGGAAGATATTTGTCTCCCTCTTCACACCATCCAAGACACATCTTCAACAGCATTGTATACAGTGGAGTTATCCGATTGCGCAGAATATGTTCACTCGATATGTGGTTTGATCAACGGGCCAGTGAATTCAAGGACAGACTGATCAAATCTGGTTACCAGGCCAACAAAATACAAACCATTATAGATGAAGTTCGTACGAAACCAAGATCATCCTTTCTCCGTTACAATAAAAAGTAATCCATGGATAGAGTGGTTTGGGTCAACGACTTCAATCCTATGCGACCAGACGTCAGACAACTAGCCAAAAGACACCATAAAATCCTGCAGCTCTCTGAAAGAATGTCTATGGTTCCCCTACACCTCCCCTCATTTCGGACAGAGTTTGTGCCAATCTTGGCCAGTTGATTGTAAGACACAGATTACAACAACAACAACAACAACAACAACAACAACAACAACAACAGAATAAACGGAGCTCACGGCCATGTAATGATACTAGATGCAGAGTAATGTGTTCACAGATGGTCACCACGGACAGCATAACAAGTCATAGCAACGGTAAAACTTTCAAAATAAAGGGACAGTACAACTGTAATACTGAAAATGCCATTTATTGTGTATTTTGTGATATATGCTTATGTCAGTATGTTGGCCAAACTAAGAACAAAATAAGGTACAGAATGGCCGGTCACAGAAGCATGATAAAATGTAAAAACAATGATCTCGATAATCCAGCACTATTTGTAAGTCAGCATTTTAACCTTCCCAACCATTCAGTAAAGAATATGAAAGTCATTATCTTGGAAACGGTTCATAACAGTGATCACAATGGTAAAAATTCTAGGGACATTGTTGAAACAAAGTGGATATTTTTACTTAACACCATGTATCCAAAGGGACTCAATAGAGAGTCACCCATTCCTGCTATAGTGTAACTTTTTATTCAATCATTGACTTTCGGGTATTTTTCACCCTCCCTGTCAGTTTGACTACATACGGGTGATACCTTTATTTTTATCACATTTTTTATCACATTTGTTTTTCAACACATTTACATCTTTTAAGTATTGACATTGAATTTTACCCTGTATTTTTACCACTTTTTTATTTTGATGGTGATCATTATTATTTAAGACTTTTACATCTTTTTTAGAATATTGACATTGAATTTTACCCTGTACTTTTACTAGTTTTTTATTTTGATGGTGAAATTTTCACTTCAGTAGAGTTCTATTTTCTCCTGGCTTAAATATTTCAGTACCGGTTGGTTTTCCTACAGCTGTCTCTCCACTTTCTAAGACATTGTTGGTTCATTTGTATTGTACACCGTATTGCACATTTCTTACGTCTGCATGTGATGTACATCGCATTCAATATATGCAAATCAGCTTGTAGGTGTCAATCACCCAATGCATTTCAACCTCTGCTCTGGTTGGTTCAGTGTCATTTCCATCTTGACAGTCAACAAGTGAGTACAGTCTTGCGTTGTTCCACAACTCTTTGTGTAATATAGATCCTCGTGTTGAGTCCGAGGTCCAGTTACCACTAAAAGTACTTTTTTTAGAGTTTCGCTTTTCAAGTTCGTTTCAATGTTTTAGCTTCCTGTATTTTCTTTCACATGCTTTATAGTCTGTTATCCGTTTATTTCAGTTTTTAACCCTGATGAAGTGGGATTAAGCCCACGAAACGTCGGACAATAAAATTTAGTTTGTAGTGAAGAACACTGTGTCCTAGAGTTGGTGCTGCTTGACCTATCCTGTCATATATATATATATATATATATATATATATATATATATATATATATATATATATATATATATATATATATATATATATATATATATATATATGTGTGTGTGTGTGTGTGTGTGTGTGTGTGTGTGTGTGTGTGTATGTATGTATGTATGCATGTATATATGTATGTCAGATAATTTTTTTATAAACTGTCGTAAACTTATATAAAAGCGAATGTTACAAAATAAATCTTTCAAGGGGCAATACATTCACTAAAGCTTAGATTTTGATTGAATGATTTCACAACTGGAATCAAATACAGCTGCGTTCAAACGTGTTACGGAGATGTTCATCTCACACAAAGGTTAATGAACCTAGCTGTCATGGATACAGGTAAGATCATTATTAATTTATGACGATCTCAATTGCAGGAGTCGATATCAATACAAACCATATCTGAGACGAATGAACAAAGGCGCCAATAAAGTTTTATGAGAATGTTTATGACGTGTTAGCGGAAACAAGAAAATATTTTAATTATATTAAGAATAATGATGGTAGGAATACTTAATGAAGGAATATGAGAATTTCAGGTGATTGGTTTGCGACATGTCACGGTGACGTTTAAACGTTGTTCGTAACATGTAAATCTAAGATCAAGAGGTGTACCTTGAATCTTTACTGACGCCGACATTATGTGAGCTGCTTATTCGTACAAGAAATAGACAAAAGTTTTAATTTATATGGCTTCAATGGTCAGCCCAGTATTTTCTAATTACGATACCAACTAAGAGAGAATATTTCTATTTTTATGAAAAAAATAGCGACTAAACGCTTTCGCTAATAAGCTACATATTTTTTCAAAGTCATTATAGGTCGCACTCAAATCCCTTCACTTTGGTTGTCTCCTCTCGGGTGCGTGAGTAGCCAATGAAATTTATTTAATTGTTTATTTTTTTTATTTTATTTATTTATTTATTTATATATTTATTTATTTATTCATTTATTTATTTATTTATTTGACGGGTCAACAGGCCTAAAGGCCCAATAACAGACTCCGAGAAAATAAATACAAACGAACAAACAAGCAAACAGTACAATATCAACAAACATAATAAAAAACTAAAAAAATACAATTAGCACAGAATGAAAACAGAGAAAGGACCATAAGAATAAAAATATCTGGACACAAACGTCTTAAAAGCATTACTAGATAAAAACATATCCATGGAAATGCCATACTATAGTGTAATAGACCTTGGGATAAAAATGTATAGGATTCAACCTGCAACGTGGCACTTGAAATAAAGACGGGGCTCTGAGGCGCCTTTAGTTAGTGGTGCATAATATGGCAATTGATATAAAAGATAAGGACAAGAAAATCTCCCTGATACTATTCCGTTTAAAAAAGTCAGATTTAAAACCTTCCGCCGAAGAGAGAGGGGAGATTAAAATGCATACAGGACTGTTATAGTGCCCAATTAACTTCAAACATAAATATTTCAGAAAGCTTTTTTGAAATTTCTCAACATGGTCACTCAAATATTGGCAGTTTGGAGACCAGACCACAAAGCAGTACTCTAATCTGCTTCTTACTAAAGATACATACAAGGATGTCAGAGCTCTCGGAGAAGAAAATGTATTACAGGGTCTCTTTCTCAAACCGAGCAATTTTAGGTATTGTCTGAGCATTTACCATAAATAATAACACTTTGATATCTGTCTGTAAGATAAGAATTAAAAAGTTTACGAATTGGCAACACAGACCGAATGAACTGAGCTTATGACAAAGCAGCTTGTGGTTGACACTCTCAAAGGCCTTAGCAAAGTCAATATAAATGCTGTCGACTTGCTTCTTGGAGTCAAGAGACTTAGACAGAAAATCAAAATATGAAACTAAATTAGTTGCAGTTGAACGTCCCTTAACAAAACCATGTTGAAATTCAGTTACATAGCTTTCAACAAAAGGGTACACATTATTGTAAATAATACGTTCAAAAACTTTCCAAATTAGTGACAAAAGTGAAATTGGGCAATTATTATTGACCTGATGTTTATTACCTGAACACAGGTATAACATTGGAAGAAAAATTCCCGAGTTGATACTCATCTGGAAAAAGATGGAAAGGGGGACAGATAGTTCTTTGCAACAGTTTTTAAGACAATACCTGAAATATTGTCAGAGCCACTAGCTTTACGTGGATCAATTTCTTTACGTATTGCTTCAACAGTATAAACTTTAACTGAAATATGTGACAGTGAACTGCTGTTAACATCAGTTATAGTAGGTAAGTCCAGAATTTCTGAGTCAGAAACAGAGAATTAAAATAATTGTTAAAAACATCTGCAAGATCTTGAGACACCTAGATATGATGAAACTGATTATTGTTTACCCAATTATTAAAAAATAGAAATAAATAATGGATCCATCATAGAGATATCATACAGGACGTGCAATGGTGAGAAAGCTCTGTTCGATTCTTCCAACATTAAGATAAATGTATAAAAAACTTATACAGTGTCGTCAATTGACAAATAATGACAGTTTTATGTGGCTGTTTGAAATCGAATTAAAATGTATGAGGGATTTCATATCAGTTGACCTACATCTCGATAATCGTCTACATTAGTTAAAATGCTCATCTAAAAAATTAGAATATAGACTATTCACGGGGCATGTCAGAAGTTGAGCAAATACTATGAGATTATTCACAGATATAACTGATTTCTGATTCTTGAAACAGTTATGACAACCTGCAGCCACGTTGTTACTCGTAATTATAGCGAAGGCTAGGGTCCAATCATCAAAAACATAATCACAATCATTTGATGGGAGATTATTCTCACCGATTCCCCGTGTTCTCCTTGCCTGCGATTGGGATGGCATGTAATTATCATACTATGGCTGTATTGTCATTCTCCAATTGTTTTAGGGGTACTGATATGAACCCGTATTTTAACATGTGAAAATGCGAATTGTGTTTTCACTGTAACTGGAACTATTTACAGGTACGCGTATCCGTTGCCTTCGAATTAGGTATTATGAAACAGCTGAGCGAATAACACTTACGACACTCCGAAACGTCGTTCATAATTGTGGTCATAATTTTGTTGTTTGCATTCAGTTCATGGCCATTGCACTTAGGTACGAGTACAGATTTACCAAACAAACGAACGAACGCATTGAAAATGTGTACGAATTGCAACAGACACGTTTCGTTATTCACATTTCCCCTGTACTGTCTATGGTCCCTCTCACACGGTGTTTTTATGTCGTCTACGCTGCTGAAGATTATTGTTCCGGTCGACAGTGCATTATGACAGAACCGCTATACGACAAGTTTCCTGTTGATGAATTTAACTATACATTAGTCATTTGTATGCAATTTTGCTATTTTTACACCTACTTACACTGTTATTACGGCCTTCTGCAACCAACTGCCTTACCCCTTCCCTAAAAAAGCTTCGCACGACAAATTACAAGCAAAGTATAGTTTCCTCAGGAAACAGAGAGGATTTAATGTCAGCAAGAATATTTTAGTAACTGTGTATCGTTCGCTTGTTGAGAGCATCGTAATGTTTAATATTGCATCCTGTTACGGAAACCTCTCAATTAAGGACAAAATGAGATTAACACAAGCCGTCAATCTGGCAGGAAAGATTGTTGGTATAAAACAACGGCAACTTTCAGTAATATATTACCAATCTTTAAGGAGGAAAGCCATTCAGATCAATCAGGATCAAACACATCCACTCAGCAGAGAATTCGAAATCCTCTCGTCAGGTCTACGTCTTAAAGTACATTTTGCGCACTTGAACAAAAAGTATTTTATTCTTAAGCTGTGGCAGTTTTAAACTCGGAATTTTATATATAATTCATTTATTTTTGTTTTCCAGATTGTGTATATGTGTGTGTTTTTACTGTAAGTCAGTAGCTTTATGGTGCCCAGAGAAAATTTTCCACTTGTGGGTGTTTCATTAATGGACTATGAAGTAATTTCAATTGATTCGAATTGAAAAGACTGAGCCAGAAATATTTTTCATGGGGACGTAAAGTATTTGTCATAGGAACATTGTCAATCTTTACTTTAAACAAAGATGAACGAAATCATATGGAGAAATAACAATGGACTTACCTGATACTTCCGTATCTTTCTTATTATAAATTGTAATTTCTCACTCTGCGTAGAAAATAACGCACAGATGAAAAACATATTAATTTTGATATGAATTAGTTAATATAGAAAGTGTGCTACTTGAAACTGATGAGAGTTGTTTTAATCCACTGTTCCTGATAAATATTTTCAGGGTACATCATTATTAAACTATCAAGTAGACAGTGGATACAATCTCGCGGGCGTTTTAATCTGTTACGTAAGAAATATACGCAGAATTTCGATTGTAGTATCAGCTAACCACTTTTCTAAGCTGGGTAATGGACATGTGAAAATAAGCATCTATATATGCTGCGTAGGAGGCACGAGGACTTATGGAATATATGATTGTATAGACCATCTTCGGCAGGAAGGGAAAAGCCCCAGGAAAAAATCAACATATATACTTCAAAAATAAAGACTGCACTAACTTTGCCATGGTATCTTGGTCCAGATTAATGCAAAAAATAGTATGCCATCGTCGATGTCAACGATCTACAAATTTAGACAAATCAAGTTTTCAAGTTTTGTACTTTGTCACACTGTGTGCCAAGTTAGTGTGGTCGAATGTCTAAAACCGTTGCTAAGTTTGCCGTGAACCGCTTCTCTTATTAGTCTGTTGACAAGGCTGAACTGCAACTTCCAGCCGGTTCTAGAGAGCCTTTCCAAGACAACGTACGGCAGTCTTCGCTCAAATCTTCCATACGACAAGTCATCATACGCACTTCGTCCAAGACGATGGTCTTACTGTCAAATTGTTTAAGGGACTGTTGCAGCAAATTATTGCAACTGAGCCGACACCAGCCGGTATCGCAGAATTAGCTGTGTAAGTCTGACTATTAACTTTCAATATCTTCAATTTACTTATAATATTTGTTTATTATGTAAGTTCATTTTGTTAGCACATCACGGTCTCAGGCAAGATCATAATAATATTTACATCTGTGTTTTTTCTCATTTTCCCCAAAACACAAGCTTAAAGAAGTTTAATTTTCGTTTGTCTCGTTCTTTCTCGATATTTCGGCCAGACCAACCCCTAGACCTGCTTGTGACGTAGTCAATAAAAAACAATTTCCCTTTTTTGCTGCTTGGAGTACGTTATCTGTCTTTCCTCAGTCTTGACAAGGCTCTGAAATAAGGATCAGAATCTATATTTTACACGGAAATACACGAAATTACAAAACGAGCAAATTTGTCACAGCCTGTCTTTGTTTGATAAAACCTGACACACATGATGTATGTTGGTGAACACGGTATAAAAATAACGCTCACATAGAATAAAACTTTCCTGTCAGGGTGATGAAAATAAATCCCATGAAAACGAGAAGACCGGAGTCTACCCTACACGTTGTACGCATCATATGATATGAATTATACAACATAGATGGATTCATGGTTACGTATTGTAAACATGCTTCTCCTTGTTTGTGATTAGCATGCCTATAATGGTCTCCCGAGCATTAATGTGTTCGCATTGCGCAGGTCTTCTGACGATCGTGATTTTATTATATGTTTACCTGGGTCAAATGTAAAAATAGAACACGAGAGTGTTTACTGGTAAGATAAAACATGTATTATCACTCGAAATTTACACGTCAGTATAGGTATAAAATCGCTTTATGTAATTGAGAGAATACGATCAACCGGTATATGATGGTATGACACATGTCTCTTCAATGCCGCACCAGCAAATGGTGAGACTTGCGTACAGCGTTGTTGTGCTGAGAGACAATAAGATCAAAGTCAATGTCATTTGATCTCCTTTATTCGTCTGTATACGTCTTCAAAACATACAATATATTGGCCTGACATGAACTTGACCGTACTTGTATAATGCTGTACCAGACGCCGGCCCCAACAAAAATAAACGTTTTCTGTTATAATTTATGGCTTCGAATATTGACGGCTGTATCACTCGAAACCATGCTCTATTTCATAAAGAAGGCGCCTGTGCAATTAACTTTAATTGATACTCACATATTAATATGTAAGCCTTCATCATAAATATTCTCTTTTCGGGCTGTCGATATAATCCGATTTCGCTTCCTGTGCTCCTAATAATTTTATCGATCTTTGATATATGCATTGTGGTATATTGTTTTCAATATCCCTTATTAGAATGAGACATAAATAGCGAATATGCAGGATCGCATGCTGTTTTAAAAGTTGTTTTTTAGGAATAACCGAGTTCTTTATTTCATTTTTGTCTCACAGAACATATTTATTTACGGAAAAATCTAACCACGCCAATTCCATTGAACAAAAGACTTCCTCATAAGTAGGCATTTTTTTCAACGGTTTCGAAAAAACACAAAAAAGACTAATCAATTCTACTGATGAATTTTTCTGATAAGGTGCGTTTAGGCGTTGCTGAATAAAACACCGAGAAAAACAGAATATACGCAGAAGTGTAATTAAAATACTTGTCACAGAAATCTAGCGTGTACCGATCCGTATATTTTATTGACTTTTCTATCAAACTGATGATTGTGGGTTTTTTCATATAGATCGATAAAATACACGTTATAAGTGATAATTCCATCCCTCCAACAGTAACCTATTTGCTCATTATTATCTGACAATTGTCTTTAGGCTACCAAAAAAAAACTGCGAGAATCTGAACAACCATAGAAACTAAATTTCAATCCAGTCGTGATGTATTTGTGGACAAATTTCATTTATTAATCTTACGTTACACTAGAAAAGAATTTAATCTCATTAAAGCCTATGGGAGCATCAGAAACATATTGAATACAATTTATAAAATGAAAATAATACATATTACGAGCTTTCATACGGTCCTTGTTAAGACCAAACTATCACTATTGCTAAATATTTTCTTTGAACTCATGAGTGAGAGCTTTTAACTTAGCAAACCATGTAAATGTACTGTACACAAGATATCAAAGATAGATTGAAAGGCAGTTCATACGTACAAATACGTACAAATACAACAGGTGTAACCTCCATAAATGTAATAATCTCCACAAATGTAATACCAACCACAATTGTAATAAAATCAACCACAAATGTAATAAAAACAGTCAATCATTAATGTAACAACCCGCAACCACTAATGTAATAAACAAATTAACCATAAATGTAATTAAACTTGAACTTGCATATGTGATCATTTGTTTATCAATGCCCTGAGTAAATAATAATTTTAATAAGACTAGTGTAATGTTATTGCATACTTTCCCGAAACCAGGTTTCCTTTCCGAAACACACAATAGAATACTTTGAGAACACTATAAGAAAATGGCGAGGTACTGATCAAACCGTTAGATGATGAAAGTGGAACAGCAGTTCTAGACACTGATAATTACATAATAAGGAGGCGTCAAAATAACTCATCAAGCAATGGTACAACATAAACTTTATGACAGATGACTCAGAACAAATAACAGAGAAATATACAACCTTATAATAGAAGCTTACGACACAAAACGATGGTCGATGGTATTTCCGAGATACTAGATGGATTAAGGTCTTATTATAAAGGCATTTTAATTTCTATTAAACCAAAATCATTGATCCTTTGATTCAAAAATTAAAACGGCCCTCTCCTATCGCACTCTAGACGTTTGTTCACTTGATTAACTCTCGAGCTCCAAAGTAGAAAACAGTCGCACGGCATTACTTGTCGCCTTCGACGCCGAAACGACGTTGCGTCTTCCTCTGAATCGTCTATCGATTATTCCACACAGTTTATCCACTGAAGATGAATTTGAGGCTACTGATTTAGAAAGTACGGCAATTTTCGAAAAATCGGCGTTAAAGGATCGTAGTGTTATACAGTCTCCTTCACTCTAGAGTAGAGACTGCACTGACGTTCAGATTACAGGTGTGTCTCGGCGCCATGGCCAATCAGTTGTGTAAACAAAACAGGAAAACGTAAAATACACTTTCAAATATACAAAACATTAAAAGCAAAAAATTAAGATATGAATAATGAGTGGAGTTGCTTTCCTTATTACATAGATAAATATTTAAGGGGTAATTCCTCAATTGCAACGACAAAAGAGATTTATTACATTTATGGTTGACAAGTATTACATTTATGGGTGATTTTTTATTACTTTTATGGTTACCATTTATTACAATTGTGGTTGGTGTTTTTCTTACTTACATTTCTGGTTGATTTTTGTTACATTTATGGGTGATACTACATTTATGGGTGCATTTTATTACAATTATGGTTGATGTTACATTTATGCAGATTATTACATTTATGGAGGTTACTAAAGGTGTTACACATATGTATATCTTCTCCCTTTTATAAATAGAAAGGTGTTTTAAGTGAAGCTCAGATGTAGATGACTGACTCGTTAGATAGATAGATAACTGACTGACTCGTTCATAAATGTAACACGACACGTTAGCTTTACGGTATAAAATACAACATTGTAACGAAGACAGCATATGTTTCCTTGGTTCAGTCTGTCCTGTTCTTTTCCCCGGAAATAATCAGTTATTTAGACCTCTGAAGGAGATAAATTGAGTAGCAAGACATTAGAAGAAAATGTCGATTATTTTCCATAATGCAAGCAGATATAACTAACCTTTGAAACAATTACAGGTAGACGCTTTGGCAAGCACGAAATCTACAGCTTTAAATTTGAACGACTTAAATATGAAAATGAACATACAGTAGGTCATATTGAATCCTTCTCCTTAAAAAAAGTATATTATAATGTTTTGTGAAAGAGAAACCACTTCCCTCACAAAAACAGATCAACACCTTTTCGTCGATATTTTACAGTGCAATGATTGTAAACATATTTATCGTATTGATGTGTACCATGGACAACATCTCATCGCAGTTTTATGAAAATTGGATGAGGAGATTGCTTGTATTGACACTTGTCGTTGTAGTCAGAGAGGCATGAATGATGTACGCAAAGATAATACTGTTCACTTTTGAATTCAATGGAAATATGCGAAATACAAATCAGTCATGCAATGTCGAGGTGTCAACGTGAGGCGTAGATCCACGGAGTTAATGCTAGAAAGAATAACTTCGACAGTGTTCACGGATTTTATATTTTTAGACAGAAATATTATAATGTTATAACACTGAAACTTCTCACACTCAAAGGTTATAAACAAAGAAAATATATTTTTTCTTAATCTTAACTCTGTTAATAATACGTTGAGATCACAAGGAAATCGCTAACACATAGGTAATTTTTCAAGATGTAAGAAAAGTTTGCATATGTACGTTACAGATGCATTTTGTGTTGTAACAATGCGGCCTTACTGTTTACAGGATTAAGAGACATGTCTGATTAAGAGGATAATGATGCCGACGTAAATAGAATTGACCCCTATATTGTCAGTGTTCATCCGCACGGCGCAGCGACGAATCGCAAATTTAAAAAAAATGATTTATGGCCTTTTCATCTTCTGTTCACTGTCTTGTCATTTATTAACGATATGCTGATATTTTGCATATTTCAGTGATGTCTCTCATGCGACTGATCTCGTGTTTAAATCATAAATGTTATCAATTGCTAGTGTTGTGTTCCATATGAATGGCTGCTTGCTCGCAATTTTCTTTTCTTTGCTCATCAAGTGTTATGTGACAGAAGGGAGAAACATATTTTCGGTTTGTGAATTCAACGACGCGTTCCACTGATCCTTCCTTTATATTGCCGTCGATCACATGATGCAATTTAATGATTCTTGACTAGTTTTTACAAAACCTCGATAAATATTTGATGGATGAAGACAGCTGAAGTGCCACTTAGCTATGTGCAAAAACATCACACTTTTTGCCTACATTTTGCATTAAGAGTATTTATATTAACCTCTTTAACATTCACAATTCTTAAGACACAAAGTATTACAAGTTCAATGTAAGCAAATGTTTGTTTGTAACAACAATATATATGTTTGCTGCAGATAAATGAATCTCTTAGAGCACTTTGTCCTTTGAGACATTAGCTTTATAGAGACAAATTTGACGGTCCCTGGATCGTTATGGCTTCATCATCGTTAAAGTAAAGCCTTTCCTATATACTTGTGACTTCTCTCTTTTTCCTCGCTGTAACTGAATGAAAGGTCTCTGACTTATAAATATTGCATCAGCCATCCAGTTCAAGCTATTCATGTTGGTTCGATATATTCGTCCATTTATTATTTTGAAATTTATTTTAAAGAGTACATGCTGGTGAAAATATTCTCTCACACCAGAAAGATAACAGTAGCTTGCTTGTGTTCATCCCATAACATACAATATCTACCATTTTATACGTCTCTACATCATTTAAATTACACGATGTAATAAAAACTAAACAGAACTGCGATAAAAAACGTATATGTCATTGGTCTTATCTTAATGAATGCAGCTTGTATTTTCATCCATCACTCGCATTATTTATTCACTTCTTTTTCAAATGATTAATATGCCCAAAATAAACACAGATATATTTATATTACTGTATAATATCTACATGTACGGATTTATTTTTGATAATTTGCATATATTCTAAAACGGTTTTCGTACTTAAACAAAGTCTTAATACAGTTGTCGATCATATTCGTAAATAGAATGCAAGCTGATACAGTGTTACGTATGACTGACAGGAATACGATACTGTAGCGTTAAGCGGGTTTCTGATGGCAATATTCATGACAAGTCAATGATTTGCTTATCTTGTTACATTTTATACAAGCGTTGTACGAAAATTATATGGAATTCTTTAAATGTATGGAATACATGACTAGATTTAAGTGGAATTTCCATTCGGTTTGTTTACAGATGCTATTTATGCCACTTACATTTTAAATCTCCACAGGAAATGTTTGTTGAAGTCTGTACAAGACTAATAGCCTTCTCAATAAATGTTCTATTTCTATGTGCACCCTTGCAAGTTACATATACAAGGGGGGGGGGGTATTATGTCATCTTTGATAAGAAATATCGCTTTAAAAACAGTGCGTCAATTTAGTGCTACGCCACTTTAAGTGTAGTACGAGTCTATGGCTATACACATTATTGCCTTGTACTTGAAGTAATTTTGTATACATCCCACTTGGCTCTTTGCATTGAGCCTATTTTACTCGAACTCTTGTCATTTCCTGCAAGTAATCAGCATATAATTCCGACATCCATCCAGTTATATTACTTTAGATTACTAAAATCGCACAATCATTTGTAGTTTGTGAAAGTTTAAATGCTACATCTTAAGAGTTGATTTACAAACGTGCTTTTTTCATATGGAAATAATATCACATAATTTTTGGCAAAATTAGGACAGAGCCAACGATTGTAGTAACGGAAAATATCACCAGACAAAGTCGGTCAACAACTGTCGCCATAGCCATCCATTCATCTTTGATCTGCAATTGGATAGGAACATAATATTCATAGTATAAAAGAATGAAGAGGAAGAACAAAGGAGGTGAGTAGGATGAAATGCAGTCTACAAGTCCCACTGTAGTCACTGTAGGATGGCAAAACATTTTTAGATAGCAAAATTACTCATTTACTCATTACTCATTTATACATGTTTTTGTTGCGATGAAGGTTTCGTGGTGGTTACAAGACAAATACTATACCGTTTTCTACTTATTCATTCAAGTACATCAGCACAGTCTTTTACGCTACCTTCTTCCGACAACCGATTCTAAGCTGAATGAATGGTCTTGATGTGTGCTATCAGCAAGAAATGATGACATCTAATTTGTTGATTTACCTGTTGACTGGACTTTCGTTCTGGTGAAATGACGCCAATCGCGTTATTCAAGCATCTGATAATTGTGTCGAGTCTCTGCACAACGTTTCGTTGATGCGTCAAATAAATCATTTTCTTTTTGGAGAACAAACGATTTTTCCGTATTGTTGCTTGTCCTTTTGATACACCTTGTATGCTAATGTCTCGTACAGACGAAGATCTTGTAACGTTTAAACCAGCCTCCGGATTCGTGGGAGTTGTTTCATCCATGCCATTATAAGCAGCATTGGTGTAATTATGTGGTACATACTTAGCAACGCTTTTTCTTCCGTTTATATCTCGGTTCCTTACGGTATCATTTTCGCCTTTCACTTTTCCATCGTTGCTGGCTTTACTCTCCTTAGATAGATTTGGCACAAGTAAAAGCTTCCCTACCCAACTGAGCATAAGCAGCCTAGCCATTTTCGGAACTGGTGATTGTGCGTCAGAACACTTCACGTAGAATCGCGTGATCAGCACAGTAATGGTGACTGAGAAGCCAATCAGTAACATATTGAACATCAAGTATATCGTTAACATGGGCATCTGCAGTGACGTAGCCGGCAAGAGATCAGTGACAAGTAAGTTGAAGACATAAATAGTTAGAAGTAGAGATACACTAAGGTTGATTTTGTCTGGAGACGTCGAAGGAAGGCAGAAGATGACGACAGTGAGAATGGATATCAATATACAAGGGACAATTAAATTCACTATGTAGTAAAGTGGTTTTCTCTCTATATGAATCGTGGCAATAATGTTCGTGAAATTATCATCAATACCAAGAAATTCTTTCGTAACTGCCTCGACCTTTGAAGATGATATATCCCATTGCACATTTGCGATATAGTTCTCTTTTGTAACCGTGCCACCATTAACACGTAGGCGCACCATGGAATCAGTGTAGGCCCAAAGACCGAATTCAAAATAACAGAATTGCTCGTCGACCGGGAAATAACGGATATCCATTAGGCATGGCGTCTTCAAGATCATTGGAGTGACCTTTTTAACAGTGCCGTTTTTCTGTATATTGACTGTTAGATCGTCCAAATGAACTCTGGGATAACCAGCAAACTCGTCATCTGCGCTGCGAGAGAATATATTGAAGTTAAGTGAGTTTATTTCACCAGAAATGTAGGCAAAATGTATACATGTGCGAAAGAGAAGACATGAGGAAGGCAATCGATGATGAACTCCAGTCCATACATAGATATTACAATACCACTGATTCCGAAAGACTGTAATATTTTAAGAAGATAGGAACAACGTCGTTTGGTGTACATTTCATCAGGATAAAATAAACATGGGATTCAGATGCTGATAAAGTAATTCAGATACTTTATCATTATCTGTGGAAGTAAAGGAGAATACCCAGCTGTTATAATATCCATTCAGTACAAGTGAAAATTTTTAACGGCGGAAATTTACACCATAAAGCTGACAAAGTCACGCTGGATAAACTAAAGGACCCACCTGTTCAGGAGAGATGTATCCGGTACCCAGATTTTGTGAACAGGTACTATCACTGTTTCAATGCCACTATAATCAGCTTTATTCCACCTAAGGCGTGGGTCGTACCATGACTTATATAAAAAAATCATGAAACAATATCATTAAATATACGAATTTAATGTGAGCGTCTCATATGATCAATAAACTCGTCTTTTTAGGATGATGCTAATTATTGACATGTATGTATATATGTATGTATGTATGTACTTGAGCGCACCATTTATAAGCACATTTTAATATGCTTAAATTAAATACAAGTGGACAATGTCGTTATGTTTTACTGAAGGTGGATGGTTCAGAAGCCCAACCTAAGCGCAAAATCTAACCAAATATAAACTGAAAATGCTCACATGTTTCAGTATATATTGCAGCTGTCTGTGAATTTAAACTTTTGCCACAAGTTTTCAACTTCTTTGAAAATGTTAAGATCAACATCATGAATAATATTTATCACAGATTAATTCAAATAGTCATAAAGTATATAAATATGTAATTACCTGAAATAAAAATTAAAATGTCCTTGACTGCTGTCATGGCATCACCCCTTTATAAAGCAAGTGTCATAGCCTTTGGTCAGTCCTTCAAGCTATGCCAAAACTGTTCCAGCTCATCAGATATACAAATTATAAATTGGATGATATGAAAATGCAAGCAGTCTTTCAATTATGCAACATAATTGTTTGATTGCACCTTTCATAAACGTTTTAGAGTCCTGCCAGTCTTATATCCCTATTTGGGAAAGTTAATTAAATATGTTAATTAATAACTTACTGGTGTAAAAATGCCAGACAACTTTTATAATATTTGTTCATATTTCTTCAATGTACATATTTCTTCAATGTACATAGCAGTCAATTAAGATATATCCCTAATTAGAAAAAAAAATTATTGACTATGCAAATTAGTTATAAGATGTTTTCAAAATCAAAACTGACTTTTGGTAATATTATATCAGTATCTACAATATACATAGCAATTTTAGTTAACTGTGTTCAAGAACATCCATATATAGAAAAATAATCGCAAGCACACCTATTCGTAATCCATGACACTAGGTCAAATTCGTAATACACTAGTTATAAACAAAGACACAAAACAGCACAGAACAGACAGTAAAGCACCGGTACATATAACAAAAATGCTTTATGACTTCCAATGATGTTGAATCATAGTATCTTCCATGTACATAGCTAATTTCGTCAACTTTTGTCGAGTCAATCAAGATATATATCCCTAATTAGGAAAGGTCATTAATTATGCAATTTTTGAAATTGGCTTAATGAGTTTCAATATTCTTTCAACCTAGTATCATGGATGTACACAGCATGCGTTGCTAACGTTGATCAAGTTGATCCAGGTATATGTCCGTAATTAGGAAAGTTCATCAAATATGCAAATTAAGAATCGGCTAAAATAAAAATGCTTAAGTACTTCAATAATGTTGTATCGTAGTATCCTCAAGTTACATAGCACGTTTAGTCAAATTTGGTCAAAGCAATAAAGATATATCTCGCAACTTTAGAAAGTTCATTGATATGCAAATTAGGAGTTGGCTGAAGTCAAAATATGCTTACTGACTTCCAGTAATATAAATCATAGTATTTTCACTATATATACCACGTTTTGTCAATTCTATTTATATCTTTCATGTCTGATAAGTCACTGTGAGATCAACATTTGTCACAAATCTCATCCAATTCTGTGCAGCCGTTCTCAATGTATGTCTGATTTTTCTGAAATCATTATTTATGCAAATGAGCACGAAGTATGCAAGCTAAACCAAAAAAAAATTAATCAGTTCTTGCCATTCCAAAATAGAATCTATGTACTAGATTTGATTCTGATTTTATTAGCCGTTTTGAGATATCAGACGTACAAGCAGACGGACAGACATACAGACAGACAATAAACAGACATCACTGTGACCAATCTCCTCGCAGAGATCGAAGTGCGGTGTGGCAACAATGCGATGTTGATAATTCTAACCAAGCTAGAGGGTCTCCTAGTCGTTGACCGCGCGCCCCACCATTCTCTGGTGCAGGTAACTTTAAATATTCCAAACTGTGACTTCTTAGGGACGGACCATTAGATCTTGGGGGGGGGATGGTCAAAAACAGAAACAAAAATTCAGAGCAGAAAGTTAGTGAAAAAAATCGTCAAACTAGTTTGCAAAATAAAAAAATAAATAAGAATACAAATGCGTAAAAAACAATTTGCTCTTTGAAATCTTGAATTTATTTTAGATTTGACCGACAGGAAGCAGCTTTCTGTTTTTTTAGTATATCCTCCAAGCACATTTTTAATTTTATTGTATATATTCAGTGTGACTGTATCCCTTATATTGGAAGTTGTGATCATCTTATCTTTTCAGGACTTTTGTATTCTGATCACTTGAAAATTATAAAATTATAGAGCCTGTTTTCTACTTGTTTCCTGCGTACAAACCAAGCAGCTACACTAGGTAAAACATTGAAACTATGGTATGGTTGTCAAGACAGAAAGTTATGTATTATTTTGCTTTTAAAAAGGCATTTTCAGTTCTTTTTTCTCAAAAATCAGCCTGAAAACAACAACAATACATTTTAACATTCAGCAATACACTACGTAGAATGCCATCTATCCAACAAATCCCAACACAAAAACGCACACAATGGTTGAACTTTGAAGGTTTCTCTATAGCAAATACTGAATAAATCAGCATGACTAATCGTTTGTGTGTAGCAAATGCTGAATGATAAATATTTGAAGAATTTTTCCACCACAAAAAAGAGCATGATTTAAACAAATCTAAAGGGACTTATGTAGCAAAGTTCAAAGAAATTGGACAAGCCCTTTCAGAGAATACAGAATTTTTGACCATAAATGGCATAAATTGCCCTGAAAAGACGAATATTGAAATTTCACCACATCTATACACATCCAATCAATTTGGACATGCTGCTACAGAGAAATAGATGTTTTGATCAAAAAAGGGCAAAAATTGCCCTAAAAACACAAATATGCAAATTCTCTGTATTTTGAATTGCAAACAGCTTCTCAGCTTGTCAAAATCAATTGTAAATCATGAGATATGCATGATGTTTGGCGGGGTGAATGTTGGCATTTCACCACGCAGTAGAAAGGGAAGCCAGGAAACCCAAATAGTCAATTTTCAAAACTATAGGAAGCTACTGAGGAGCAAGAAGACCATGTTTCAGTGGAACATGTGTCAGATGTGCATTTAAGCACAACAATGAATTGCTGTATTATGATAGGCTGAAAGTATTGCGGGGCCAAGGACTATCAAAATTTAAAGATGTGCCGAAAGGATACCGCTTGTCGACTTTGCTTTATGTAACAATAAGATAGGTAGGATTGTAAAGAGGAAAGGCAAGGCGGATTACAGTGGCCAACAACACACACAAATTTTCCTTCTTACTGAAGAAGTACGCACTTTGGAATGAACATATAACTGCATAACCAAATAGCTGACATCCCATGTGTTTTGATAATAGATTGCAAGATGATCTGCAACATTTCGCGAAATCTATCAGCAATATAAATCGCTAGGCCATATGTATGTTGGGGTTACAGCACACAATCTTATTTGCGCTAGTCATATGGATGTACATTGTATCCTCAGACAGCGTCGTTCTAAAAATAATGATAAATCTGAAAATTTACTCAGAAAAAAAGCACAGCTTTTCTCATTTGGAAAAAAAATTTTCAGAAATTTCCAATTGTAAAAAAAAATCACAATTTCATTGTGACCACCCCCTTCCCAAGATCTAATGGTCCGTCCTTTACAGTGGTTTGCTTTGAAGTATTGGCATTACGCGAAGTAGATATATGTTCTAAATTGAGGTATTACTAACATCGTCAGTTGTAATTATCAGCTGAGCAGTAATTCAAGTCGATCACAGTGAAATCAACTCTGCCAAAGTTGAAACATTGTCATACAGCAGGTCAGATGTAGTCAAAACAACTACACCTGAAAGCAAGTGTTAAGACTTGGACAGTGCTTGGACATATGTGGTGGTGTTGATTAGACTACGTCTGAACTCCTGCTAGACAATATTTCAATTTTTGCAGAGTTGATTTCTTTATGATCGACTCATATTATGAACTGTTAATTTCACCTGACAGTGTTGGCAACACCTCGATTTAGACAATATGCCTAGTTAGTCTAATGCCAATGCTTCAAAGCAAACCACTGTAAATCCTGTGCGCGCTCAAATGTCTCAATAAACGTGGCGGATATCTCAGATTTTGATAGGAGCTATTCAGCTAGAGATCGCAATTTCCGTACATCAGTAAAAATGATACATTATACGTTAGTAGAAATAATAGATCATCTACCAAAACTTTGAAAATCGCGTCTGCAAAGCTGACAGCAGTTGGGACATACATTTGAATCATGGATTTACATCCATATAGGCTAACCTAGAGCAAGATCTATGTTTTTTAAGTGTTCACGGAATCTAGGATCGATACTGGAAATGGTGTATGCTTCATTATCTTAATTTTTTATGGTTCGAAGTATTATATATAAAGACAGAAAATGTATTGTTAAAAAACTCAAAACGTGGGTGTAAAATGTCGCCTGTGGCAGATATTAGTGTGGCAACTGCATGCTGAGACTCCCCAGCTGGATAATAATTATGCCCGTCGCACAACAATCTATGTACGGAGTTTGCACTGCGACATTAGCTCACGTGTGTGAGCACATGAACTAAAAAGAACGTTTCAGAACGCGCGCGCGTGCACAGTTGATTCAATAAATACGGAAACGAAACGCATCGATATCGCGATTACACATCAAACTTGTAGAATTTTACTTGATAAAACGCTAAAAAAGAACTTTAAAAATTATGTTGTTTGTTATTACATCGCCGCCGCTGCTTATACAAACTCTTCATCTGTGAGTTCATCGAGCTGCATTTGACTAAACTTTACTAATCTCAAGCCGTACACTTGTTCGACATTATGGTGCCTTGAGCTCTCAAGCTGAAGTGCGAAATTTGCGCGAGCTCAAGAGTATTACGCAGGGCGCAGGTTCTCTTGTTGAGAATATAAACCCCGGCTCCAGCCGATCAGATTGCCGAATTCAATCTAAGCATATCATAATGTTTTATATGCCGATCAGACTTACTGACTTACTTGATACATCCATATGCTTGTCGTAATGATCTGTGACTTTTCTTTCTGTTCGAGAATTCAATGAAAGACAATGTGATTAATAATCATCCCGAAACACTTATTACTCAGAACTAATGCTGTACGATAACTCATAAAAATGCATTTATGCAAATAAACGTACATCAAATATCAAACACAGCGCTACTTATGACAACAACAACAACAACAACAACAACAACAACAACAACAACAACTACAACAAAAAACACAGATCCCTAAACAGTGCGAACGAGAAAAATAAAACGACGACAACAACAACGACAACAACAACAACAACAACAACAACAACAACAACAATAATAATAATAATAATAATAATAATAATAATAATAATAATAATAATATAGTTACCACGTCTATAAGTTGTGTAATGGACATGTGACATAAAATATCAACAACATCATTCGTATCTTCGACTGGTCGGGCTAGACTCGAATAGTTTTTGAACAAGTTATTAAATAATGCCATTTGCTCTGAAAATAATGAGGCTGTGAAAAAAAAAACAAATGAAAACGAAAGATATAATATATTAAGGCAAAATATGTGTGGAGAAAGCGTGAGAGAGAGAGAGAGAGAGAGAGAGAGAGAGAGAGAGAGAGAGAGAGAGAGAGAGAGAGAGAGAGAGATTTACAATCACTAAGATATCACAATTTCTTGAAGTTAATATTGATATTTTAGGTCCTTACGCGCTAACGAGTTTTTTACATGTTCACAACAAACTTAATTAGAGATCGTGCACGAATATTATACATACACTATCATTTTCTTCTAAACTTTGGTTATAGCAAGCGGCTATATAGACTCCATTTACCTTGTACAGTCTGTAGCACCATCACTATGATCGATATCGCAACACCTTTCGTCTTCATTTCCTGTGTCTTCGAACACCGTGACCTCTTTGAACAATTCGGAGAGGATGTATAAATATTGACGATGTTAGTTCTGGTTTAAACAGAACATCAACATGTATGAGGGAACCCTTTGTAACGAAATGACCAAGATTTCTATTGGCTGAAAATTCGATTTTTCGTTTTACTTCTAAATATCTTTCGCAGGGAAAAAAGCAGCCTTCTGATGCCATTCACATAGATGGGTACAAACTATGTTAGCAATTTCAGGTTTTAATATGTACCGGATTTTATTGTTATTAATGTTTTGCATGGTTTAACTTGCAAAGCGATGAGAGTTTAATTTCAGCACTTACCATTGCGAAAAAGGGAATTATTTTGATATAAAGTTGAAGGAGGTCATCATCTGGTAAGGAAATCAACATGAGCTCTTTCTTTGACAGCCAAGAGACTGCTTGAATGCAGTCTCTAAATATGTTTCCGTCTTTACTTTGGAATGAAATGTCAAAGCAAAACAGACATAGTTTTCTGGGGGTGCGCTAACATTTAATCGTTCTGAACACCATGTGTTCTCCCTTCATGACGTTTATACTGTGATACAACATGTTTTCAATAGTATTTGTAAGATCACAACAAATAATTTTTCTTTAATCACCGTGTGTATACAACTAACTTTTGTCATGTAACTTAACTCTTGGGCTGTTTACTTGTTGGTTTTGTGTTCCTATTTATTTATCACATAATTGTTTTAATTACGTTTGTCTCGGCTGAATTCTTGATAGTTTTTGAAAAATTACCCTAAGTGCGCAAAGCTAAAAAATGCACAGTAAACTTTTGTGTAATATCTACTTTACCCTTGATAATCAGCTGTCTTTAAAACATCAATTAAATTAGTTTTATAAGACTGAGAGAGGTTACATTCGCACCATTGATTAGAGTTCGAGTTCTGACCATTTAAAGTCCTGAAACAGAGCATTGTAAATATTTGTTTTCCAGAATAACTTGACGTCGGCTCATACTCTTTAATGGAAAGCAAATTGTAAAGGTAACGCACTCTCACATGCCAGAGCTATATTTCTGCTCCACGATGCTACGAAAATTTCAGGGAAACATGTCTAAGCTGTCGCCTTAGTGAGACTGTGGTTTGTCGCTCCTCTGTTCTTTTTTTAAAAAATTGCAAGATCATTTCGGACATGCCAAAAACTGTTAGGGGAACACCGATGTACTCTATGTGTAACTAGCTTCAGAGCTTATCCAGTTTGCGGCATTCGCGGTCTATGTGCCCAACACCAACAGCCAGCTAGCGCTACTGCCAACACAAACCAATCACACCGCAAATCACTGAGGTAATGTGTGTAAGACGAGAACGAACCATTTTTGTACTAAACGGCACCTCTAGACTGAATTATTTTGATCAGCAATTTTATTTTACCACAGTAAACTATCTCAGAATTATTATTGTTGACCATGAAATTCGTTTTGTTCTCAACGAACGTAACATTTATGGGTCTACGTGCGAGTGGGTATGTAAAATTTGTCATGTTTTACGTACATTATCATCACTGCATGCGCCTTTACTGTGCACGTGACAGAGATTTGTTTTAGATGTAAAGAATAAGTCACTGTTGCAACGGTCTGGCTAGTAGGTGAGATAGATAACCTCACAAGAATGCAAATGACCCCCATTCTTGTTTACTTCTCTTGTTCAATAAGGTTCACGGTTCCGTTGTCGCCTGACCTGGATTTGATGGGAGTGCTGGGGAATACTTGGAATAGCCAGGAGATATCGCTGGTTTCCACTCTATTGTTTTAATATCTCTCCGGCATGAAGATTTACAACGTGTCACGATTTGTCAAAAACTATAAAAGACGAAAGAATTCGATTTACATGGTAAATGTACAACATTGCTTCGAAAAGCTTTACTGTTGTTACTTGAGTGGTGAATTGAAAACTAGCTGCACAGTGCCAGTTTTAGTGGGTTCTTTCGGTCAGTATGCATACATTAAATTTGATCATCATTTACAACAAATACCTGCCCGTACTTATTCTGCCTTTGCTTATATTACACTGCCTTTACTGCCCTCTCATTGAACATAATCCATGACAGCTGAAACGGGGGCGGAGATCACATCTCTTGTCCTCGTAATTGACAATGAAGAACCTTAAAGGTTAGCCTTTACTTATACGAATAATCATGCTTGTAAAATTTACGCCTGCTGGAACGCAAATAGTGGGAAATTAAAATCCCAGGCATATGCTGCCAATATTTGTGTTGTATAGCAATTATATTGTCACAGAGTTCTTTGTTATATCAATAATTCTATCGCCTCTTTCACAGTGTTAAATTTAGATTGCCCAAACACATTATATAGGCCGTTCAAATTGTGTAAGACTTATTAATATCAATACAAAGATTGGAAATTTCTATCTTCTTTTCCCTGACAGCAGGACGTGTAAGTGTCAATCGCTAACGGGATCTCAATAATGTATTTGTGTCGTCTGTCTCTCTCTAGCTGTTCCCCATTTGTTTGCTTCTGTGTTGAAATAAAAGTTTTACCTGTTATGCATATGAAGATTTATGCTTCCTTAACATTACGCTTGCTGGAAAGCAAACGGTGCAATGTCCTGTCTTAGGCATGTGACACTGTCAGTCACTTGTATTGTAGAGCAATAGTATCATCGCCTCCTTTGTAATATTGATAATTATATCGCCCCTTCCACTTTTCTATTGATCATTACCTCTTCTCGACATTTCTGTAATTAACGTTAAAGTTCCATTAGCTGTATCTTCTGGCGATTTTTCCGTTAGTTTTAATTGAAATGATCACTGGCTCATGTTGAGTAGCCTGTCAAATAACTGCGAATCGCATATTATTCGGAAACGTTACGTGCTCTACAACTAAATAACACGTGATTTTACAACGGAAATTTAAATTTTTGTCCGGACAGAAATACAAACTCTGTTGACACGCGGATTGCAACGTAGGCATTCTTCTGCACCTTCGCGAGCCATTTACAGCAATTTCAAAATAAATATTCATTACTTATGCCCGGTACTTACGTCGTAGTCCATTGTCCGAGCACGTTGCGTTGCCAGATGTCTGGCAATCCACGACGCAATGTTGTTTTGATCCCGCAATAAACGTGAACTTGTACATCTCGCATGATCGCGGCGTCACCAGATCTACGTTCTCCCCATCACGCTGAGTATGCCGGACGTCAACAAACGAGCTCGGAAGGGTAACACGTTTGAACAAAAATTAGCTCGGAAGGGCAACACGTTTGAACAAAAATTAACAGTTTTATGTGGCTATGACATCACTAATCATGTTTGTTTCTTCATAAAACAACATTTTGCAACAAATATGAGCCTCCAACATGGAATTTTCCGAGGTAAAAATGGTCAAAAATTACAAATAATGGCCCTTTAATGAAACTCGAGCAGAGGCGATATAACTGTAGCCCCTTACGAAGGGAATTTTGAGAGATTGAGTTTGCATCTCCTGAAGTCACCTTTTTCTCAATACCTGAATGACATTGACACTAAGGAGAGCGCAACGACTTGTTGAATGGTCATGCTGTGATATAGAATCCCGTGTCCAAATTTCAAATTTTACATCGCGATATACTGGATTTGAAAGCTTGTAGAATGTCAGCAATACCGTCATTTGAAGTTTTCTCCAAAACATGTCGCAAACTTCATTCGATATAAACATTCCTAAACCACAGACAGAAGCAAACTCTGCTCAAAATAATTAAAATAATATGCTAAAATTTCAACTCATGCCTGTATAACATACGACTGTTACTGTCGTGTATTCACAGCCAGTCACCTCTCTTTTATCAAACATTTAGAAGTACTCACCTTGTCTGAATAATGTCGAGGAACTGACCAGAAGAACACAATAGTTGTCATTCACCGAAGATGTAAAAATGAATGAACCACGTTGTCCACAACCTTTTCAATCATGGGTTATCAACAGCTACATCGTTTCCAAGTGACTTACTCCGTTTTGAAAAGGACATTGTCACTGTTCACATTAATTTCGATATGGATATTTGCGCACGATGTTGACGCATGATCAACCCTGACAATTATATCCAATGGATATTTATAAAGCGATTATTTATTTGTGTCTAATGTATTCATACACATGCTTTTCGGGTCACAAAATTCAGCGGCTAAGATCAACATCAAAAACTGATCTTCAACTGATGCGATAGACAGATGAATTGGGAGTGGTCTAATTGAATAGTAATTGGGTAACCAGAAAATGAAAGCATTTCGTGAAATATTTTGGAATCAATTTTTTGTCTATTTGGGTAGAACGATGTAACAAAAATGTCAAGGTAGCTAACTTTGTACCATATCATGTTGTTTATTTCATCGACGAAAACACAATAAAATATTAGTCATATGTTACAGCATCATAGGCGTATATGAATGACCTCAATTTTATAATAACAATAACACAATGTTGGATCATGCCAGTGAGTGACTTTCGATGATAAATGTATACGATGACATTATAGTGATATGACAAGAAGTCGTAATAACTACATTGTTTTGCTATTATCAATTTATGCAGGATGCTATGGTACTAATTACATATCAAAGTTCGCGTAAATAGAGCAAATTAAAGTTATAATATCAGTCACACTCTTAGATGACGGCTATTCCAATCCAGAAATAAGCCAACACCGAGCAATTGCGAAATAAAAACATAAGATAACATTTAAAAACATATTTTACCCGAAATAATTTAGAGTGACCTCTGATGAACTGTTTGAACATTTCTCGTGTGTCACTAGTGGATTCACATACTACTGTGAAAGCTGGAACACATACAAGAACACACAACCTAAACGATATATGGATGAAAAGGTTCCTCTGATAAGCAAGTTTCTATAGCCAAGGTCATGATGTTTGGGGGTTTTTTTTGGGTTTTTTGTTTTTGTTTTTCAGACCTCTTCGAGCATTAGAGAAGGAACAATGCGAAAATCCGAAAAAATCTAGTGCAATAAATTAATATAGACACAAAAATAGAAATAGGCAAGAACTTATTTGTGCAAGAACTATTTGTCAAAAACAGTTGCTAGTATCTCATGCATAATGCTGTACATTGATAGGGATTATTAGCACGGTGTGATACTGTATGCATTGTCGGTATTGCAATATGTCAGCCTTTATATTTACAGATAAGCCCAGCTTGCTGTATTGTGCACTGCAATTTAAAGACAACTTAGTCAGGTTCATTCAAATGATGGGCCAGTCTCGATAGAGCGACTTTATTTCGTAATCTCTTGCACATAAAGTACCATTTTTAGCTCACGTGTTCACACAAGTGAGCTAATGTTATAGCGATGTCTGTCTGTCTGTCCGTGTGAGTTGTGTGTGTGTCTGTCTGTCTGTCTGCCTGTCTGTTTACACGATAACTCTAAAACGCCTCAACAGATTCAAGTCAATTTAGTAGACATGTACCATATGCTACTTGCAAAAACTGATTAGAATTTGGTTAGTGTGCCTTGCATATTAATGAAGTTATGCAATATCATTTTTTCTTGTAATGGTTTCCCTATGGAGACAGTAATGACAGTGTCGATATATAAAAAGAAGTACTGCACGAAATTTCATGAAACTTTTCACAGGTGACAATCTCAGAACATTATGATGGTACTATGAGTGTCATGTCAATTATCTGCTCATTTTTATATTTAATGAACTTTTGTATTTAGTGACATAACTCTAAAATGCCTGCACCAAATTTGATGATACAAGCAACAAATATTGATCTTTTATATATCTAATTGTACTGAGAAGCATTGGGCAGTCTCAGTTAAGAAATAGCTCATTTGCTTATTTTATAAAGTTTTCTAATTAGTCATATAACTCCAAAATTACTGCACTGTATTTAATTAAATCTTTAGGAGATACTGATCCGAGAGATATCTAACTGTGGGGTAAAGCGTTCAGAAGTGTGAAGTTAATTAAGGGTTCATTTGAATATTTAATGAACTTTGTAATTAGGTATATAACTCTGAAATTACGGCACCCAATTCAGTGAAACCTACTATAGATATTGATCTAATATATATCGTATTATACTGAGAAGCATTTGACAGTATCAAGTAAAACCCTGGATTTTATTACATCTAAGTATGATATACTTGTTGATGTAAATTTCCTCACAACTATTTTACGTGACATTCTTTTCAATAGTATGATCATAGAGCCGCCATCTTGTTTGCAGTGAAATACATCTAAAAAAGTTGGCCAAAGAAAATACAGGAATAACCTGAAATCTACAGCTTTAAAATTTGATCGATCTAAACATGAAAATGAACAAGGCAGTAGGTCATATCGAGTATTTGTAAAAAAGACTATTATGTTTGAGAAAGAATAACACCATTTCCCAAGTGACAATGACAAATCAACATCGTGCGTTGATATTTTATATTGTAATGATTTTGAACATATGTGTCATAGATATACACACTGGATAATATACCAACACAGTTTTATGAAAATTGGAGGAGGGGATTAAGATAACTACATACAAAATAGACACTTTTAGATTTTTATTTCTTCTCAAATAAAAGTCCCAAACCTAAATAAAGTATATATTTTCCGAAAACCATTACCGACCGTGCAAAGTGCACAGTCATATTTGCAGAATAGTCATGTGACAAGCGTTTTGCTGAAACTTACAAAAATTGCCCCCCCCCCTCCCTAGCGAACACGCTGCATGATTTCCGATTGAAATTCTTGACAAGCCTTAGTGATATCCTTCAACTCCGTATCTTGGATTTCCTTCATATGCCTTTTTTGTTTTGCGCTATTGACGGTGTAAGACTAAGATGCTTTTCAAGTAATTGTAATTGTCGTGCCATGAAATTTAAATGAAGACTCTGAGAAAAAAAAATCACCGTGGTTGCCGGTGTTGCACAAACAAGGTATGCAAAACATGATTTGAACTAAATGGTCATAATTGGAGAAGCACAATTTCTCAAGAATTTTAAAAATTTGTGTTATATTACTCCAGATTTGCTTAGAATCTTTAAAATTTTACTAACAATTTACGATGCTGTTAAAATGTTATGATAAAGAATCAATGCATTACAGCAGCTTATGTAACATTGTTCAAAACATATGAACAATATTTTATTAATATTTATTCTTGAATGAAAATGTGTGACCTCGTCTGTAGTTTCTTCATTACTGAAATACTAGTACTAATCTCAGTGTTCACGGATTTTGTCTTTTTGTAGCTAGAAATATACAATGCTAAAACATGAAAAATGTCACATTTATAGGGTAAATACAATGACATATTGTTTTTCATAATTTTTACTCTGTTGATAATACGTTGAGATCACAAGGAAAGCACGTAGGTTATTTTTCCAGATACAAGGCTTTGCATATGCAAGTCAGATATTTTGTGTTGTAACAATGTGGCCTTACTGTAAATAGAAATGACCCGTATATTGTCAGTGTTCATCGGACGGCGCAGCTATAAACCACAAATTTTAAAATAACTATTTATGGCCTTTTCATGTTCTGTTCACTTTGTTGTCAAGGTAGCTTTATTTTATTATAGGTATACTCTGATATTGTGCAACTGTTGGTGATACCCCTCATGAGACTGATTAAGTGTTTAAATTATAAATGTTATTAATTACTAGCGCTATGTGCCATATGAATGGTTGTGGTTCGCAATTTTCTCTTCTTTGCTCATCCAGTGTTCCGTGAAAGAAGGGAGAAACTTGTTCGTTTTTTTGAATTCAACGACTCTTTACAATAATCCTTCCTTTTAGTCGCCGTTGATTACATTCTTTAGCCATAGCTATAATGAAATTTAATGATTCATTTGCTGATTTTTACAAAACATCTATACATCTTTGACAGCTAAAGACATTTGAAGTGCCACTTAGCTATATGCAAAATGTAATCGTTTTTATATATCATTTTCATAAAATAATTGAGTAGAAACATCACACTATTTTGGCGCACATTTTGTGTTAATAGTATTTTAATTAACGTTTTGAACATTCAAAATTTTTAAGATACAAAATATTACAGGGTCAATATCAGCAAATGTCTGTTTGTAACCACAATACATATGTTGGCTGCAGATAAATACGTCCCTCACAACACTTTGCCCTTTGACACAATAGCTTGTTAGAGATAATTTGGCGTGCCCTGGATCGTTACCACTGACAATAAAACTGCATTGCAATATAATATGATGTCATCGTCGTTATTGTAACCTCTCTCTTTTCTTCACTCTAACTGAATGAAATAAGGTGTATTTTGAATATTGCATTAGCCATCCATTTTAAGCTATTCATGTCTGTTCGATATTTTTGTCTATTTACTTATGTTGAAATTTATTTTAATGCACACATGCTGGTAAAATATTCCGTCACACCAGAAAGATAACTCTAGCTTTCATGTGTTCATCCTGTAAAATAAAACATCTTCCATTTCATAAGCATCTGCATCATTTAAACTACATGATGTAGTGAAAACGAAACAAAATTGCGATAAATAACATATTGAATAATGTCATTGACCTTAACTTGTATTCTGACCTTTCAAATGTTTTACGTATTTACTTGTTCTTCAAATGGTTAATATGTCAAAAATAAAAACTGATTTATTTATATTACTCTATAATATCTACATGTACTTATTTACTTTTGATAATTTGCATATTCCAAAACGGTTTTTGTTTTTAAACAAAATCTTCGTGTAGTACTTCGATAACAACCACAAATAAAATGCAAGCTGATACTAACGTATGGGTGACTACGACACTGTAGCATGAAGCAGGTTTCCGATGGCAGTATTTATAACATGTCAATGATGTGCATATCTTGTTACCTTTTATACAAGTGTTGTACTGCAATTATTTAGAATTCTTTACATGTACATAATACATGCACTAGACTTACGTGCAGTTTCCATTAAGTTAATGTACAGATGGCATTTATGCAAGTTACTTTTTAAAACTTTACAGAAATGTTTTCATTGAAGTCTTTATAAGACTAATAGCCTTTTTAATAAATGTTAACAATTTCTATTTGCACTCTTTCAAGTTACATATTGTATGAGGAGGGTTTTCATTTAACCTTTGAAGAAAAATATCGCTTTGAAAACAGTGCGTTAATTTAGTGCAACGTCACTTTAAGTGTAGTACGAGTCTATGGCTATACACATTATTGCCTTGTACTTGAAGTAATTATGTATGCATCCCACTTGGATCTTTGCATTGAGCCTTTATATTTTATTGGAACTCTTGTCATTTCCCGAGAGTAATCACCATATAACTCTGACCTTCATCCAGGTAAATTACTTAAGATTTCTAAAATCGCACAATCATCTGTAGTTCGTGAAAGTTTAAATGCTACATCTTAAAAGTTCATTCACAAATTATATGCATTTTTTCATATGGAAATAATATCACATAATTTTTGCCAAAATTGAGACAGAGCCAACGATTGTAGTAAAGGAAAATATCACCAGACAAAGTCGGTCAACAAATGTCGCCAACGCCATCCATTCATCTTTGATCTGTAATTGGATAGGAACATATTATAGAATAATGAAGAGGAAGAACAAAGGGGCTGAGTAGGATGAAATGCTGTCTACAAGCCCCACTTTAGTCACTGTAGGGTGGCAAACCATTTGTAGATAGCAAAATTCTATATTAGATCGCTAATTTGTACACGTTTTTGTTGCGATAAAGGTTTAATGGCGGTTATAAGACAAATACTATGTTTCCCGATGTATTCTTTCATGTATATCGACACAGTCTAATATGCTACCTTCTTCCGACAACCGATTCTAAAGCTGAATTAATGGTCTTGACGTGTACTATCAGCAAGAAATGATGACATCTAATGTGTTGATTTACCTGTTGACTGGGCTTTCGTTCTGGTGAAATGACGCCCATCACGTTATTCAAGCATCTGATAATTGTGTCGAGTCTCTGCACAACGTTTCGTTGATGTTTCAAGTAAATCATTTTCTTTCGGGAGAACAAATGATATTTCCTAATTGTTGCTTGTCCTTTTGATACATCTTGTATGCTAATGTCTCGTACAGACGAAGATCTTGTGAAGTTTATACCAGCCTCCGGATTGGTGGGAGTTGTTTCATTCATGCTGTTATAAGCAGCATTCGTGTAATTATGCGGCACATACTTAGCAACGTTGTTTCTTCTGTTTATATCTCGGTTCCCTACGGTATCATGTTCGCCTTTCACTGTTCCATCGTTGCTGGCATTACTCTCCTTAGATAGATTTGGCACAAGTAAAACCTTCCCTACCCAACTGAGCATAAGCAGCCTAGCCATTTTCGGAACTGGTGATTGTGCGTCAGAACACTTCACGTAGATTTGCGTGATCAACACAGTAATGGTGACTGAGAAGCCAATCAGTAACATATTGAACATCAAGTATATCGTTAACATCGGCATCTGCACTGACGTAGCCGGCAAGAGATCAGTGACAAGTAAGTTGAAGACATAAATAGTTAGAAGTAGAGATACACTGAGATTGATTTTGTCTGGAGAAGTCGAAGGAAGGCAGAAAGTGACCACAGCTAAAACGGATATTAATATACAAGGGACAATTAAATTCACTATGTAGTAAAGTGGTTTTCTCTCTATATGAATCGTGGCAATAATGTTCGTGAAATTATCATCAATACCAAGAAATTCTTTCGTAACTGCCTCGACCTTTGAAGATGATATATCCCATTGCACATTTGCAATGTAATTCTCTTTTGTAACCGTGCCACCATTAACTTGCAGGCGCACCATGGAATCAGCGTAGGCCCATAGACCGAACTCAAAATAGCAGATTTGTTCGTCGACCGGAAAGTAAAGAATGTCCATTAGGCACGGAGTCTTCAAGATCATTGGAGTAACATTTGTTACAGTGCCGTTTTTATGTATTTTTACTGTTAGATCGTCCAAATGAACTCTTGGATAACCAGCAAACTCGTCATCGGCGCTGCAAGAGAAATTAAATGATTAACTAGTGTCAATACATAGATATTATAATACAACAGACTTCGGAAGATGTAACAATATGAGAAGATAAGATTACATAAACAAGGGCTTCAGTCACCAATCAATTTAACAAGGTACTATTATTGTCTGTGGAAGTAAAAGGGAATCGTCTATTAGAGCATGGAGAATATTTTTAAACTTTCAACTGCGGATAACACATTCCCGAAGAATATTTTATTTCCAACTACAGAATGAAACCAACATTGAAAATGAATAAAATCTAACGAAATCATGAATATATCAAACGAAAATTAATACATTTTTGAAACACCTCACAATAAGGAAATATGTTAAGAAACATGTACTTGACATGAATCAACATCAAATATCTTATTAGACAACCCATAACAGCTTCCGACTCACTTAATCATTGATTTGAAAAAAAAACACAACAAAGTCACTGATTGGGAAAGACTACCCCTTAAGGTTGTATCAATATTTTTAAAAACGCTTCGCTGAGGCTCTGGTCTTTGTAGATACAAACGACTGACATCAGAGTTGAGTGGACAGTGAGCAGACGGGCAATTGATCACTTACGCAGAAATCACTGGTGATTGCGCATTTGACACTATGACATTTACATCATATAGCTATCAGAAATTTACACTGAATATAAGACCAACCTGTTCAGGAGAGATGTATCAGGCACCCAGATTTTGTTAACAGGTACGACTACTGTTTCAATGCCACTATAATCAGCTCTATTCCACCTAAGGCGCGGGTCGTACCATGACTAGATCAACAAAATATGAAACAATATTTAAATAGACGACCTTAATGTGACCGTCTCATATGACCCAACACTTTTCAATACTGATTAAAATGTATGGATATATGTACGTACGTACGTATGGATGGATGGATGGATGTATGTATGGATGGATGGATGGATCGATGAATGGATGGATGGATGGATGGATAGATGGATGGATGGATGGATGGGTGGATGGATTGATGGATGGATGATGGGTGGGTGTATGGGTGGATGGATGGGTGCGTGGATGGATGGATGGATGGATGGATGGATGTACCTATCTATCTACCTACCTACCTACCTACCTACCTACCTACCTACCTGCCTGCCTAGCTACCTTTCTGTCTGTCCGTCATTCAGTCTATCTGTCTACCTGTGATCTATATATTGTTGTATGTACAGACTCAGACTTACTTGATACATCCATATGCTTGTCGTAATGATCTGTGACTTTTCATCCTAGATGAAAATTCAATGAAACACAATGGGATTAATAATTATAACAACACAGCTATCCCTTGTAATTTTCCTTCACGATATCTGTTAAATAAATGCGTTTATATCAATAAACTTACATTAAATTATAAAACGCAGCGCTAGTGGTAACAACAATACGTAGCTCAGAACCCTTAACAGTGCGAACGAGAAATGTAACAACGACGACGAAAAGAACAACAATACCAACAACATCAACAACAATAACAATTATTATTATTATTATTATTATTGTTATTATTATTATTATTATTATTATTATTATTATTATTATTAGCACTAGTTACCACGTTTATGAGTTGTGTAATAGCCATGTGACATAAGATATCAACAACATCGTTTGTATCTTCGACTGGTCGAGCTAGAATTGAGTAGTTATTGAACAAGTTGTTCAATAATGCCGCTTGCTCTAGAAGTGATGAGGCTGTGAAAAAAACAAAGTGACAAGGCAATATATAATGTATTAAGGCAAAGAATGTGGAGAATAAGAGAGAGAGAGAGATCTATAATAACTAAGAAAACACAATTTCTTGAAAGCTTATATAAATATAGATATTTTAGGCTCCTTATGCTAGCGATGTTTTTTCATTGTCAGGACAGAGTTAATGAGAGATCTTGACCGAATGTTGCAAATACACTTTCTTTTTGTGATAATTTATTAAAGCAGGCGTCTACATAGACTCTCATTTACCTGGTACAGTAGGGAGCACCATCACGATGATCAATATTCCAACACCTTTCGTCTTCATTTCCTGTGTCTCCGAACACATCTTTGAACAGAGGATGTATAAGTATTGACGATGTCAGTTCTAGTTTAACAGCAAATTAAAATGTACGACTCGGGAGAGAACCCTGTATAACTAAAACCTGCGAAACTTCAGTGGTCTAAATATTCAATTTCTCCTTTTACGTCTAAATAATTTTTGCAGAGAAAATCTAGCAGCCTTCTGATAGTACCTGGCGATTCACTAACAAACTGTGTTAGCTATTTCAGGTTTACTGTATAGCTGATATTTATTAACTATTAATTAATTACGTTTTGCATGGTTTATCTCGCAAAGCAATGAGAGATTATTTCGTTCACCTGTCAATACGACAAAGGGCATCATAATATAATATTTAAGGAGGTCATCGTCTAGTAAGGAAATTATCATGAGTTCTTTCTTTGACAGCAAAGAGTCTGTTTGAATGCAGTCTCTAAAATGTTTCCGTCTTTACTTTGGAATAAAATGTCAAAGCAAAACAGATCATAGCTATCTAGGCTGTGTTCGCCTACGTGACGTTTCGACTCTGATTCAATGTGTTTTCACTAGTATCTGTAAGATCACAACAGCTCATTTCTCTTTAATCATCGTGTGCATGCAACTGACTTTACTTAATGACGCCGAGATTGTTTGCGTGTTTGTTTTTGTTTGTATTTGTTTATTTATTCATTCATTTGTTGATCCATTTATTGAAAAAAATCTACGTAATTGCATTTGTCTCAGCTGAATTGTTGATTATTTTGAAAAATTACCCTGAATTCACATAGCAAAAAAATTCACAGTAAACTTTTGTGTTGTATTTACTTGACCCTTTACAATCCGCTGTTTTTAAAACGCGTACATAATTGAAATAGTTTATACCACTGAAGAGGTAAAACTCGCAACCTTTGATTAGAGTTCGAGTTCCTACCATCCAGAGTCCAAAGACAGAGCACTGAACAGATTTTTTTCCGAAATGACCGGTCGTCGGCTCTCAATCTTTTATGAAAAGTAAATTGTAACGGTACCGCATTTTCACGTGCCAGAGCAATATTTTTGCTCCACAATGCAGCAAAAATTTCAAGGGAAGATCCCTTAGCTGTCGCCTTAGTGAGACTGTGATTTGTCGCTTCTCTGTTCTTCCTTTTTTTAAAACAAGATAATTTTGGCCAAAACCTTTCTGTGGAAATGCCGACGTGCTCTACGTGTAGCTAGCTTCCAAGCGTATCCAGCTTGCGGCATTTGTTGTCTGTGTGCCTTACACTACAGAGATAGCTAGCTCCATGCCAACAAAAACCCATCAATGTATGTAATACCAGAACAAACCATTACTGTACTACACGCCTCCTGTAGTCTGAATTATTTTGATCAGCTATTTGTTTTACCACTGTAAACCATCTAAGAATTCTTTTTGTAGATCTTAATATTTATTTTGTTCTCAACAAATATAACATTTCTGGATCTACTTAAGTAAGTATGTAAAATTTGTCATGTTTTACGTACATTATCATAACTGCGCGTATACTGTGCAAGTGAAGGGGATTGGTCTTAGATGTAAAGAATGTGCCACTGTTCACATTTTCAGGGTTTAGGTGAGAAAGATAAACTCACAAGAATGCAAATGACCGCCACTCTTGTTTACTACTCTGTTTCACGAAGGTTCACGGTTCTGTTGTCACCACACCTGGATTTGACTGCTGGAAGAAATGACGGGAGTGCTGGGGAATACTTGGAACAGCCAAGGGAGATCGCTGGTTTCCACTCTTTTTTTTTAATATCCGTCCGTAAACCATGCATCATCATTAACCGTGAGTACTATAGTATTTACAAGGGCAAAACCGTATAGTGCCCATTTCTAACTTTGTATGGGAAAAGCTGGAATTAACATTTATAACATATCACGATTTATCAAAAACAATAAAAGACGAAATAAATTCAATTTACACGGTGAATGTAAAACATTGCATCGAAAACGGTGCTATATTTCCTGGAGGGGTGAATTCAAAGCCAGTGACAGAGTGCTGGTTTTTGTCCGTTCTTTCGGTCAATATAAATATATTAATTTTGATCATCATTTGCAACGAATACCTGCCCGTCACTTATTCTGTCTTTGTCCATTGTACACTGCCTTTACTGCCCTCTCATGTAATAGAATTCACAACAGTTTGAACAGGGGAGGATATCGCATCGCTTGTACTCTAACTTGACTATGAACAAACACATAGTTTTAGCCTTTACTCATATGAATAATCATGCTTGTAAAAGTTACGCCTGCTGGAACGCAAATAGGTGGAAATTAATTCCCATGCATATGATGCCAGTATTTGTGTTGTACAGCAATTATATTTTCACAGAATTCTTTGTTACATCAATAATTCTATCGCTCTTTTCATAGTGCTATTTGAGTTTGCCCAAATACATTATATAGGCGGTTCGAGTCCTGTAAGGCATTGATATCAATACAAAGATTGGAAATTTCTATCTTCCCTTCCTTGTCAGCGGTACGTGCCAGTGTCAATCGCTTACGTGATCTCAATTATAATGTATTTGCGTCGTCTGTCTCTCCCTAGCTGTTTCCCATTGTTTTCGGTTCTTTGTTATCATAAAAGTATTGTTATACGTGCTTAATATGTGAATATTAATTTTTCCTAAACATTACGCCTTCAGGAAAGCAAATAGTGCAAAGTCACGTCTTAGGGATGTGACGCAGTCATTTGCATAGTACAGCAATGTTGTCATGGTATTCTTTGTTATTTCGATAATTGTATCGCCCCTTCACATTTCTATTAATCTTTACCTTTGCTCGGCATTTCTGTATTTTACATCAATAAATGTCATTCAAACAGTCATTCCTTGCGAAGGGGAATTCAGGGAGATAGAGTTCATCTCAAGGAGTTATCTTTTTCGCAATGCCTGAATGAGGTCGACACTCAGAAGAACACAACGACTTGTTGTGTAATACCAAGACTTGAAATCGCTAGACTTTCCAAATGTCAAATTTCACAAAGCGAAATAGATCGGATTTAAAAGCTTGTAGCGTGGGCAGCAATAATGTCAAGGCAGACAGCCAACGCAATATCCAATATTATGTCTGTTACTTCACTCGATATAAATACTACTTAACCACAGACAGTACAAGCTGTCTGTAGGTAATGTAAGGTCAAAATAATTAACATAATACGTTAGAATTTCAATACATGCCTATATAGCATACAGCTGTTACTTTCATGTTTCTATTTTTCAGATTAAGTCCTGTACAATAACGTTTTCACAGCCAGTCACCTCTCTTTTATCAAACATTTAGAAGTACTCACCTTGTCTGAATAATGTCGTGGAACTGATCAGAAGAACACAATGATTGACATTTACCGAAGATGTAAAAATGAATTATCCATGTTTTCCACAACCTTTTCAATCATTCGTTATCAACAGCTGAAAGGACAAAGGACATCAATTTCGATATGGATATTTGTTCGCTATGTTGAAGAATGAGCAACGCTGAAAATTATACGTACTTGATATTTATAAAGCGATTATTTGTATGTGTCTGTTAATATATATCGTATTACCATACCCTGTCCGTCGCATTATAATTGGTCGAGCTGAACCATGTGACTGACCACAAATCCACAGTAATGGCTAGTTTACTTGCCCTTGAATATATGAATAATATCGTAAAAACCGTAACTTTACAGCTAAAACGCAAATTGTGATTGTGATCATAATCAATCACAAAATAAAATGGAGCACTTGTGGGCCAAGTTTACATACTCTTTTCCAAAACACATCCGGATTTACAAATTTTAAGGCGTGCGTGACATTGCGTCATTTACTTCACTACTCACTGTTCAGTGTATGCAACATTAGTTCAATACAAGTTTTGGGGACCCGTTGTCTTTCGTGTGGGACATTTTCGTAAATTGTGATAATACAATACAAATAACTGACTCTGCGCTGATGATTAACGTTTATTTATTGGCATGGGCGAGAGGAAAGAAAAAATTAACAGGCTCGACCAAAATTAACGGCCAGTTGATTTTTTGCTTTCCTCTCGCCCTTGCCCCTAAATGAACGTTATTGGTCAGTGCGTTGTCCGTTATTTCTATATTCATACACAAGATTTGTGGGTCACAAAGCAAAACGGCTATGATCAATAACACCGAAAACTGATCTTCAACTGACACGATTGACAAATGAATTATGAGTGGTCTAATTGAATAGGGTAACCAGAAAATGAGAGCATTTCGTAACATATTTTGGAATCAATTTGTTGTATATAAGAAACGATGTTACGAAATGTCAAAGTACCCATAGCTGTATCATATCATGTCGGTTATTTCATCGACAAAAACACAATAAAGACATTAGTCAAATGTTACAGCATCAGAGGCGTATATGAATGACCTCAATTTTATAACAACAATAACACAGTGTTGAAATCATGCCAGTACGCGATTTTAGATGATAAATGTACTTGATACAAACATTACAGTAATATGAAAAATCAAGTAGCTGTAATTACTAAATTGTTTTGCTATCATAATTACGGCCACAACATTAAAACTAAATCAATTTATGCAGCATGCTATGGTACTAAATATATCAAAGTTCGCGTAAATATAGCAAATAAAAATATTAATATCAGTCACACTCTTAGATGACGGCTATTCCAATTTAGAAATAAGCAAACACCGAGCAATCGTAAAATAAAAACATAAAATAACATTTAAAAAAATATTTTACCCGAAATCATTGACCTCGACCATCATAAACTGTGTGAACATGTCTTATGTATCATTACTTGATATTACTGTAAAAGCTGAAATACATGCCAGAACTCAAAACCCAAACGTACGATGTGGTTCGATGAAAAACGTTCCTCTGTTAGATAAGTTTATTTCTATATCCAAAGTTACCATGTATTTGAGCATTAGAAAAGGGACAATGCAAAAATCCGAAAAAAGTCTACTGACATCAATTAATATATACACAAAAATAGAAATAGGCCTGAATGCGAGAACAATTTGTCAAGAATAGTTGCTGGTATCTCATACAAAATGCTGTACATTAATAGGGATTATTCGCACAGTTTGATACTGTATGCATTGTCGCTATTGCAATATGTCAGCCTTTAAATTTACAGAGAAGTCCTGCTTGTTCTTCTGTGCAATGCAATTCAAAGACTGCTTTGTCAGGTTCATTCACATTATGGGCCAGTCTTGATAGAGCGACTTAATGTCATAATCTTTCGCACATAAAGTACCATTTTTTATTTCATGGCATAGACAAGAAATGAGAAAGGACTTTTTTCGTTGGCGTTAAGAGAGCTTTTCATCAGGTAATTATGATTGAGTATTCAATATTTCATCACCAGTCATTTGTGTGTTTTCGACTTAACTACAGGGTATTGAATGGACCGAAGCAAATGTCTTTTGTGTCACTTCAGATAACAATGTGTTCTTAAGGTAATACGTGCCTCAAAAGTGAAAGACTTAAACTTCTGCTCAAACTTGGGTCAATAAAACTTTCGACAATTCTCTTAACAAAGCAAGAATAAATTCAGGGGTCGCCGTGCAAAATTTGGTACTAGAGAGACAAATTACCTAAGATTTTCCGATATTTGAAATTCAAAATGGCCGCGGTCCCTATGTTAACTCTATGGGGGCAAATAAATTTTTTGATTTTAGACAAAACTAAGACTTGAAAACTTTTCTTTTATGAAGAGCTTTCAAATGAATAATTTTAAAAGTTGGTCTTGATACATAAAACTGCCCATTCTCACACTGAAGACAAAGATTATATTATTATCAGAAGTTAAAGAATTGGAGAGGAGAGTCGGCATGTCTTCATCGACTGCTGTCGCCAGTGTCTTACATTCCCCTCGAATTAAAATTATTATTAAGACATTTTACCAGTCAATTTCAAATATTTACATTGAGAGAGAGAGAGAGAGAGAGAGAGAGAGAGAGAGAGAGAGAGAGAGAGAGAGAGAGAGAGGAGAGAGAGAGTTTTACTTGAACTTTAATGTTACAAAAATAGAAGTTTTTTCACTATACTAAATCACAGAAATGAAAATAAGTTGCACGAGGTCAAAAAATCAAACAAAAAGTAAATGTTTACATATAGTTCGGAGAGAGACGAAGATTGATATAGACAGACAGACAGACAGACAGACAGACAGACTTCTGCATGTGGCGTGCAATATGCATAGCGTTATTGTGTAAACGACAGAATATAAGAAGACTATTTACTTAATCAAACCATATACTTTCACATATCGCAAATCACTGGAAAAAACGCAATTTTCACGTCGTATTGAGACACTTAACTCAGTTTCAGTGAATCTCTTTGCCGCTGATACAGTTTAGATGTTACTGGGATTTTGAAGTTAGCCAGTCACTTGGTCTGTAAGGGAAACCGTAGCCAGCTGTGATGTAATGATTACAAATACATGACAGGGGCTAGTTCGTCCCAACAGACATGTGTGTAGATTTGCATCGCTTCACTACGATGTACACATAGTGTCGGCATTTACGTCGACAATGTAAACCCTCTGAGCAATGCGAATCGAACTTCGACTTTTTAATGCTCATTTTATGAGCAGTGTTGAGGAATTTATTAAACAAGCAAATCATACTTGAGATATGAATTTCCATGTGTGCTTCATATGAAATGATAGAATTGCACTGGAACAAAAGGTGATCTAATCATACTTGAAGGAGATCATTGTCTAAACATTATATTGTTTACTTTACAGGCATTGGAATGAGAGCAATCAGGAAATGACAGCGTGCATGTTAGTAAGTTTCATTCTCAAATCCTGCAACGTAATATTTTTGTACTTTTTTTATATGAACGTCCTTTTTTAAAAACGTGGCGATCGCTCCGTCGTCCCAAAACCATGGCCGTCATGTATGATGACTTTGGACTATGCCTTGGCAATATCATAAACCTAGGGCGTACGCTGGCACATGTTTCCGACACTGATATGATTTACACCAGATATTTACGAAAGCGACGATTACTCAGACACATTTTTGTAGATAACGATAATTTGGAGAACAAGAAATTTATGGTTGAACGCGTGTTAGGGTTATGAACTTTGCTATGTACACTATGAATGAGAGCAATAGGCCTGGCCTACGATATGCACGCAAAATAAATGATGAATAACAATTATTTGTTACGGAAAAAGTTATTCCTCAAATAGGTAACTTTTTAAATTAGTGTACCTACCGAGACTTTATTTATTTAAAGTATGATAGTTAATGGACTTTTCCTTGCATAATTCTATCCAACAATCAGTCTAGCAGACAAAGCAATGACGATTTTCAACTGAAATATTGATGACGGCCTTATTACTAACTTTCATTATATGCGTGAATGACAAAGGCAATTTTTCGTTAATTTATTAACTGAAGTTTTGTAATTATCTACTGCCCTATCATACTTCATGTCAGTACACGACACAGCATGTTAGAGCAATCAAGAGGTAAATCCCTCGAGGCCGTAAATTGAACAGGCAACAAGTTAAAAGGTTAATGTTGATAGACCGATACACTGAAAGACTGACATCACTCCTAGATCACCTCTACACAAAGGCGACATCGTCAATTGGCATCGTCATAGTAGAGTGTTCAGTTCGAAAAACGTACATGACAAAACGAACATAATACGTCCAGCGTGTTAAAATAATTACCTACGGTAAAATTCTTTACACATCATAACGTATCTGACAGACATAGCAATGCAAATTGGATTGTCCTAACGGCGTAAACACTGATGAGGAAATAGCTATTAGTAAATTGCTTTGTAAAGGCCTTTGTCCAATATTTATTTATGCAAAATACCAAAAGTCTGAATGCCTGGTGAGTTCTATTTTTACTCCTCTGGTTGCTATATCTACGTTTCTGATTTCATTCAACAGTACAAACCATATTCACTCGTAGCAGTGTATTAGCTCTACCCTCTCTTCGAGCTTCTCATTTGCATACTTGATATGTTATGAAAGCAAAGTATACTCATTAAAATGCCTCATACAGGATGAACGGTTATTTAACGGTTATATTAAGGGACAGCCGCTAATCTAATTACGATGGCTATACAATGACACTGTTCTGTGTGGCCTAACTAAACTAACTAGTGGTTTTGCCAGTGTCTTTCAACTCTAGACTCAACCGCATAAACATAACATATTCATTTTTTGTAAGCTTGGTAGAGAGAGGTTAATAGCTTGGCTCGAGAGCTTCATAGTACGTCGTCACCTGTTATGTTCTAAGACTTTATGTAAATTATATGCGGTGGACATTTTAATGTTGCTGCCGACCAGGTGTACACCGAATATAGATAGACACGCTCTAAAAATACATGAGGAGACTTCATTACATCGGAAGGGAGTTCGCCTGTCAGACCTGAACGAATGATGCACAACTGACGGTATAGAGAACTAGAGTTTACAGAAATAACGCAGATATCGCAGGACAGTCAACGATTCTTTCTTCAGTAAGTAAAGGAGGAAGAGAAAAAAACGCTATTGCAAACGTCAACTAGAAGTTTTGGACTGTCTACTGAATGCCACGTCGCACTAAAGACCGGACTGTTTGATTGAAACCACACTCCGCGGACTTTTTGTGAATAGGACTGGTTAACACTCACAGCTCTCGACCAAGCAGGGTAACTTTTGCATAATTTTTGATTATTTGTGAGTATTTTAGTTTCTATTAAATGATTTTGGTTACTATTGAACTCCATAGTGCACTTCTCGTATTCGCTGTCTGTGTGTGGTAATGTCTACCGTAACAGGATGTAATGTGAACAATGCGTACAGAGTAGGCTTAAGGTAGTATGCGCCTCGAAAGTGAAACATTTAAACTTTTGATCAAACTTTTTTTTAAATATTTTTTTAATTTTATTAATAACAGAGACAAAGACTGGCAAAGACTGTTACAATAGTCTAAACCAAAGGCAAAAACAAAAAATACTACTGCACTGCAAGGACAATAATGGAAAGGATACATTCATTGTACAGAGCTGGATTCATTTTCAGAGAGATAGGAGGAACTATGCGGCGAATTCCTTCCATTTGTTCATAAATAGACACTGTGTTCTTTCTTTTTGAGATAAAAAAATTCTAATCTTTGAATATGTCTGACTTTAATTCTCAATATCTGAAACGTTGGTACTTCTTTTTTAAGTTTACAGTCATAAATATACTTTTTGTACGCCAGTACTATGTTATGAGTAAATCTGACCAATTTTTTTCACCCAAAATAATGTGTCTTTGTGTTGGATTGTTTGGACAATATAAAGCTGTGTGCCATAATTTGCACATATCATTCCATACACTTTTAACAATGTCACATTCCACAAACAAGTGAACAATTGTCTCAGGGACTAATTGACAAAAAGTACATAGGTCTGAACTTACTAAATGGGACTTCATTTTAAAAAGCGATGCATTTGTATAAATAATATTGTATTTAAGTCTCCATTGAAAAACACGAAATGTACTACAGATAGTTACTTTGAAAGGCATTTTGTATATAAACTTCCAATCTAAATCCTCTTTGAAAATTCTGGTAAAGAAAAATTGACTTCTTGGACTGACAAAATAAGAATCAGATATCATATCTCGGAGCAATTTTGAAGAAGATTTTTTAAGTGAAAGCGACAAATTTTGACCATGCACCATAACAGCATTTTCTGGTCGCACACAAACTGCTTGATGAATTTTCAGGTATTTAGGTATAGCAGATATTAGCTCTTGCCACTGTAAAAAGTTAATTTTGTTTATCCCGAGATTTCTAAAAAAATTCCACTCCAAATTCAGTTTATATGCAGCTACAGTATTATAAGAGTTAAAAAACACCCACAATCTTAATACACGATGTAGGTCATTTCACCCTGAACGGTCTATCCTTACAATGCTTTGATTTTCCTAACCACAGTGCTTCAGTTTTATCAAGATTCACATGTAAACCAGAAATCACAGAAAACTTTGTGAGGAGACAAAGGAGGTTATTTGCTGACTGTACGTCACTGAGAAAACATGTTAAATCATCCGCATATGCTGAGCTCTTAATTTCTTGGTTCTCTACTACAATACCATGAATGTTATCGTCATATTGCATTTTTACAAAAAGAAGGTCCAAAGAAATAATAAAAAGAATTGGAGAGAGTGGGTCCCCTTGTCTAACTACTTTTGATCAAGCTTTTTTAAATGAAACCTCAACCATTCTCTTATCAAATCAACAATAAAAATGGGGGGGGGGGGTTACCGTGCAGAGTTGGAACCAGCGAAACAAATTTCCCAATATTTTGCGAAACAAATTACCCAACATTATATTTTGCGATATTTGAAATTCAAAGTGGCCGCCATCCCTGTATAACTCTATAGGAGAAAAATTAAATTTTGGATTTTCGAAAAACTAAGACAGTCAGAGATTTCCACTTACAAAGACCTTTAAAATGAACCCTCACAAATGGTAGTTCAGAAATGAGAGCCCCAATATCTGTCTCCGGGGAAAGTTCTACCTTGAGGTAGAAGCGCCTCTGAGCCAGATATTCGGACTCTCAAACTTTTACAGTATTCTTTTGTCCTACCAGATGTAGGAGCTCATTTTGAAGCTTATGGAGTAATACACTTTTCACCGGCTCACTGGCAGTTTTGTGGTAATCGAGAATTCCCCCTCCCACCCCCACCCCCCAGAGATAACAATTTCAGACATCGGTAAATTTTTGACAATTTGATTCTATGACCAAAATTTGCGCGACGACCCCAAATTTTCATTTTGTTTGAAGGAGAATGATTCACTTGAAATTTTGTTTGAGGAAAGTTTGAACAAAAGTGTAAATATTTCATTTAAGAGACGCGAACTACCTTAAAGCGATTGTTTTTGTTACTGACAAGTTTTTCAGGGTAATCATAGTGCAATTTGTAACGGTCACCTGGCTCGAAAAATAGGCCTTTATCAATGTTCATTTTCTTAGAGAGAGTAGAAAAGAAAGGTTCATGATAACCATATGGATGCTATCAAACTGTTTTCGATAAACAATGTGATGTGATAAGGACTTCCCTTCTGACATCGTGATACCATAAGGTAATCATGAAAATTGTAACTCGTAATTTTTGAACGTTTACTCTGAATGTGATTTACGAATCGAATTTAAGGGTGTCCACTGGAAGTTGTTTCAGAGTCTTTACATCACAAACGTCTTAAAATTCAAGGTCAATTCTTTAATTGGCGAAAATGAATATCTGATTAAGATCATAACTTGAGACTACTTGACTGATTGTCGTTATCTTCACATTTTACATCATTCTGTCATCAAAGCGTTGGTTCTTCAGTAGTTCTTGAATAATGCTGCAGTTTACATTGTGACTAATTAATTAAAGCGGTTCATTTTGTCGGAAGCGTTCGATTAAAATGCAATAGTACGGTCTTGACTAAAACCAAAGGTAGTGCATAAACATTGTGAAGTTGTCCCGGTCTTTTTCGACGATTTCTCTATGGCACTATTTGACATCATCCATTTTGGGGTTTCACTCGCATGTTTTTGGCCAAGTCGTCACCTGTCATTTAACAGTTGGTTAAAGAAAGAAAATCCATAATCAACTTTAACAAGGAGTTGACCTCAGCAAAAACTGAATGACCAATGCCCCAATTAAATGAGCAGATGTGATACACCAGTTCACAATTTTTGTAGGCCTGATAATTTGTGACAAATACGGACATTGGTGTACATTCAACACTAGCGTAAAAAGCAGCCGACAAAATAGGAAGCAGACGGACAAAACAATATTGCACATTTCCCAAGAGCAGAAAAATAATCACAATGTTGATGTGTGGTGTCGCTATTTCAAAATAATCATGTTTTGTCCCTCCATTTTTAAACGACCGTTGAGGGCCTCGCCAATTGGATTTGTGGCGAAGGCCTTGTCATTAATGGCAAAGGGCTTTTAACTCTAATTGAGATTTTAAATAAGTTAAATTAAATGATTTCATAAATCATTTTTTAAACTTCGTAAGTACCGAAATTGACAACATTGTAAAGGTTAATCCTTACTGCTAGTACACAGACGCGCTGAAAACTAGTGTCAGGGTGATCAAATTTCGTCATAGATTTCTCTGAAATGTATGAGAGGCACAGCTTTTTGACGATAATGTATCCTTTACAAATAGTGCAAGGTTTCTAGTTTGAATGCTGTGTCTGTTTCTGTGAGTAGCGGGCTTGTGCACATGCGTATTCGTGTTACGGCGGCGCTGTCGGTGCTGTCGATCACGTTCTTGAAATACAGGAATATTTGCTTGTCTGAAGGAAGTTTAGGCTATCACGTAAATAGAATAGTGAAGCGTCGTTTGTTTCATATCTAAATTCGTGAACAAAATGTTAAAGCTGAAAATTGCCAGACTAGAAAAATAAAGAGTTGAACTTGCATATTTCAATTTCTATTGCCTGATTAAAAATACTAAGGGAGCATTCGTTTTTTTTTACAGGGAGAGGGTCGGTGGAAATCAGTGGGGTTGACTTTTACAAAACCGTTTTTTGGGGGACAGTCAAATTTTGAAATCAATGATTAGAAGGGGGTCAACTTTTGTAAGGTTTGTATGGACTTATGAAAAAAAAAACTGACTTTGGAATTTCACCTAAATGTTGCTTGGTCCTCCATATAGAATCTATGAGTAATCTATAAGAAGCTATCTAAATCAATGTATTTAAAGACTCTTGATTATTGATATTAAAGTACTTGGTCAGACTAGGGTAGTTACCGGTGCATGTGTGAGCAAGAGATTTGATTTTGGAATTTCACCGAAATGTTGATTCACTATCTTGACTATGAGGAAACCATGAATATTTTTTTTCCTATACAAAACTAGCTAAATCTGTGTATTTATGTACTCTTGATTATTGATATTAGTGTACCTGATTAGACTAGGGCGATTAAAAGTTCACGTTTGTGCAAAAACTTTCATTTAAATTTGGAATTTCACCAAAAATGTTGATTCTCTATAAATTGTGGTATGTTAGGAAACTTTAAATATTTTTTTTACAATACAAAACTAGCTATTAAATTCTATGCTTTAAAAAGTTTGACAATTGATGTAAATGTACGTGACGAGAATATCATATTTGAAAGAGCAGATCTGAAAAACCAATACGATATTGGAATTTCACCCAGTGATTACTTGTAAAGTTCAAAAAGGATTGTTTGAAAGTTCAAAGGTCAAATGGAAAATTATAAGTCAATTAAGATATTATTGATACGGACTGTGACATCTGGGGAGGGTCGCTAAAATTGTGCTTGAAAATTGGGGTAGGTAACTCTTTTTCTTGCAAACAATTTTGAAGGGCCTAATTTTTCAGCCCAGGGCCATAGGGTGCGAAGGGTTAATGAATCAAATCTGACGATTTTTTTTTTGGGGGGGGGGGGTCACATTATACAATCGATGAATTTGGGGGGGTCGAATTTTCGAAATTTGATTTGGAGGGGGGTCGCTTTTTACATTGCATTTTTCGCTCAAGTTCCACCCCCCCCCCGTAAAAAACGAATGCTCCCTTATAAACAAGCGAGGGTACATTGTCGATGAATAGGTAATTAGGTGTGGCAACCTGCAGGTATAAATTGCTCTATCATTGAGATCTCAGGAATGGCTCATTGCATTCAGTTGACAATGATTTATTTTAAAATTGACGTTTCGTGTTACATCTGAAAAAAACCAGACCTAGTCAAAAAGAATCTTCCGACTTTAGGTTTGTTATTCTCCCGCTAAAATAAATCACGCTTTCAATTTCGTTTGGCATTTATATCTCATGAATTGAAACAATATCAAATCACACTCAATTTACTTTCGATGAGGCTGCCTTCGTGTTGTACAGGCGACATATTTTTCCGTTTTTACGACCAAATACAGTAATGCATACACTCCGTACTTCCTAATGCTATTGCTGAGCATATCGTACCAGTGTATTGAGGATGTAAATACAGCGATCTCATTGGTTGAGGCGTAAAATTAACCGTGCTATATTCGTGGTAGAGCAACAGGCACATGCGCGAGCTCTCAACAACAGTAAAACCCCTTTTTTCAACTTTTCACGCCGGAATTTCAATATACTTCTTTGATAAAATAGTAAATGTTAAACCACACTAAGCGACGGTATACCATACTATTTTGACAAGTTCACGACGTATATGCACGAGCGATAGCGAGTGCATTTACGTTGTGAATTTGTCAAAAATCTTGTAGTATACCGTCGATGAGTGTGGTTTAACATTTGCTGCTGAACTATGTATATGCAGTCTTGGCATCCGAACTCTGTAGTCTTGCATCTGAACTATTTCAAAACGAAAGACTAGTGAACCAGCTATGCTAAACATGAAATCACAATATGGACAGTTTGTGACGTATAGTTTATTTCCTCTATTCGTGAAAATTTCAAAATTATAAGAAAACGACATGTAAAATTGTTATACACAATACTAATGATGGACTATCACTTATTAAATATCACTATTTTGACGTTTTCTATGGCAACCGTTTACGACTGCATCGCATCGTCTGATGATAACCTAGCCTCCTATCCTAAATGAAAAGAAATATTAGGCGAGGCAATTAAACACTTGAATACTGTATAAAAATGTGTGTTTTGACCTAAAAACATCTTATCAATTGTTTGGCAATATAACGGATGTGATTGAAAAGAGATAAAGGGTAAAAATATCCTCTGACGCAAAATGAACTATCCGACATGACTATTTTGACAAAGATAGAAATCACTATTGTGCATGCATCAACCGTGAAATTTTCACACGTACAAAGTATAGCAACACCGTTTATCAAGCGTGGAAGGGTCGGCTTATCTCTTACTTGTAAAATTAGGTCAGCAAGATATCAGAAACAGATCACTTCATCTGCAGTAGTTAGAGCTACTTTCATACCACAGAAAAACACTATTTCATCAAGTTCGTAAAAAAGTCACAATACGAGAGTAAAATAGAAGACAAGATCACAGAAACTCATACATTGTTTGTTAACATCGGGTGGACCGAGGTCATATGGTAGGATGGCGTGACTCAGTCCGTCTAATTAATTATTTAACACTGCTATTTTCGTGATTTCACCTTTTATTTTCTGGTGATGTCGTTGCTATGACAATGACCCCTTGGAAGACATACGTCAGAATGCTATTCATCGCAATATGACAACGAAGTGGCTTTAAGACTTCAATTATGGTAATGTAATTACTAATAAAAATATCATCATAAACGACAAACGTGTGTTTTTAATTTGTACCCGAAATATAATGATAAGGCAAGAAATAATAATTACAGTGTTCCATTGAATCACTGCTTATACTTGGATTTTTGTGAGGGAGGAAGTTAGGGAGACTGGGGACATTTTGTTATCCATGTTTTTACCATTTGTTGTTTTCTTTTGGGAGCACGTGGAAATGCTCAGAATTGTTCTATCAACACTATCTGTATATGTAATGCATCTATCATTGTTGACCTTTTGTAAAATCTAGACTCCAAGTCATAGGTAACAATGCAATTAGTTGCAGATTTAGCTGGTTCATGAACATTTAAAAAATCTCCTCCGAAGCGTCGCAGGAAAAAATTTGAGGAACAATAATTATTTTACTGTAACCTAGTATATGTATAATTTAACAAATACATCACAGCATCCTGGTTGATCTTTTAATGAGATCACTGGCTTTTCTTTGCTCTGATTCATCAGTCTTCAAGTGACCAAACACTTAAGCTTTCTTCTCTAAGTGAAATTTGCCGGTGAGATGGAGCTTAATACACTGACAAAATGTATTATGAAACGAACCCTGAATCTGAAGAGTGCTTGACAGTCACTTCTCTAGATATAGAGGACAGTTCGGGAGTACTGGAAAACACTCTTTGAAATACCTAAATAGTAAACGACCCTCAAGAGATGTGCGTTTTCCGTTCACGGAGCGGACAAACTGTGATACGACAAAATTTTTTCAGACGATACGTATAAACATTGTGTACTCTTTCAATCAATTTATGATATTGGCATATGTGTATGGTGGCCATAATTGAAGTCATTCAAACGCAAATTAAAGGGATAAATTATCCTTGTGAAGCTTGACTTGCATCGATAATACAAGAGTAACTAATATCTTACTATTCTGCGTCTGTATATGGTACAGAAGAGAGCACTCCAACAAAACCTTATAACTATTAACTTTGCGTCCAAAGAAAACATCCATCATTGTAAATATTACAATGACTCATAGTATAACTGAAATATGAAAAACTACGCCTTAGAATATATGTGCAAACACCAAAGCGACATATTAGAAATGATTGGAATTAATCAACGTACTCGACAAATTTAATCTTGAAAACCAATAAAAAATTTAGAATCATCTGATTTCGGATGGGATCCCGAAAGCATAAATAACCGTTACACCATATTTTGCAGCCCTTACATTTGTCAAGACAGATATACATGGCTTTGAAAAATCAATAAGCTGAATATTAGGTTTAAGTTATGCACCCCTCGCCGCAAAGGTTTCACAGACTTGGATAAACCTCTATGAAAATTTGACTTTTTGTTCGTTGAATTGATAAAAATCTCTCTTGTTTAAAACAGAACATATCGCTCAGTCTGGAAAAATGAACTGAGCATATGCAATTATGCAATATGTTATAGTCGAATCGGAAATATTGTTCAGCAGTTCTTGTGGATACATTGACCCGTCTTTACAATCTGTTCACGTGCATAGCCGTGTACAGTTGTAGAAGTTTCCATTAAGCCTACACGATAATTTTTCGATCGCCATACGAAATGGAGTTTAGATTTCTCCTCGACAGCAAACAGAACACGTTGATCCTGTCGACATTGCTTGTGAGTGTTATTGACGACAAGGCTTGATTGGATTATCTGCATGTTCGTTCCTCCATCACAACGTTGTAACATCTTCACCGTAAACCGTATGCAGAGTTCCGTGTCTATACGGTACGGATCCTCACGGTCTTCATATCTCCTTTCTCATCTGACGGCCCGCATTTACCACTATATCAGGGCTTGAAATTTACCCCCTCGACAAAATATTTGCAACAGAAATAGACGATATGCATAAAATATGAAAACTGACTAAATGCAAGACTTATTGACAGCGATGTTTTACCAATATGTGAAGACTTTCCTGTTTTATTTTTATGTTTAATTTAATCAATGCCATTCTTCAAGACGATAGACGACACACGATGAATTTTATCAAATGACGTAGTTTTGACGGAAGTATGTTTTTTTTGGCAGGAAAGAGATTCCAACCGCGGAATCACGTGATGTTTGGCAAAATCAAACTTGCGCCTCCAACGCCGACGATGAGAAATAGTACCAGCAGGATTCGGTCGACTACAGTTGCTAGGGCAACCCAATCATCATGATTCTATCGGACAAAAATAGAACGAAGATGTGATAAGCGATTGTTAGTCTTATATTACAAATTATTGTAATTTCATGATGGTTGCATTCGGTAACATACAATGAAAGACTTTACATTTGATATAGACTGACAGACAAATTTTCAGTGGTAAATTGTCAACGCCAATGCTATGGTGACTTTGTACCGTATTCAGAAAGTAATAGACATGCACAAACTGTCTTCTCTATGTGTGTGTATGTGGGGGTATCTAGAGCCAGAGAGCGTACTTGTTTATATATATATAGAGAGAGAGAGAGAGAGAGAGAGAGAGAGACAGACAGACAGACAGACAGACAGACAGAGACAGAGACAGAGACAGAGCCAGCCAGTGAGCCTATGTGTTTATATATATATATATATATATATATATATATATATATATATATATATATATATATACATATACATATATATATATATATATATAATGTGCATATGATATAAACTGGCAGACAATGTACATATATTAGACAAATACCATGTCTCGATTATGCATTGCTCATGTTCACGTATATTTCCGAGTATGCGAACAACAGAGTGCAAGCAGTTGACCAAAATATGAGTGACCATTTCTAGAAAAAGAGAAGACTGACCTGTTTTGACTTCTTATCGGGTACCACGTGACGAATCAATGTTTCGGTATGTTTGACAAGTTTATCCAAATTATGGAGAATACGCTGGTTAGTCCTCTCACATATAAAGAACACTTTTATAGCTTTCTTTTTCTTGTTTCTGTTCAATGAATTGGCGTTGACCTTGGGTTTCTTTTTGGCGATGCAAGCCCCATTGTAAGTTTTGGAGTTACTGGTAATGTCTAACTGTGTCCAACTGTTCATCTCAAATTGCTCTCCATCGTTCTTCTTTCTCTGGTTCGATCTGAGGAAAATTGTTTCACTAATTGCTATTTCCTCTGAGTTCAATGCTCTATAGGCGTCTGTGTTCCTTGGTACACGCGGCAGCCTTACCTTCACCAGCAGTACTTTTGCCAGTTTCCCGAGAAACAGTGTTCTTGCCCAGGTTGGCACAGGCTTGGACGCCTCCCCCTTGCTGTATATCCGTGAAACAAGAGTGGTCAGCGCCACTGAAAATCCGATGAGACCCATGCTAAAGATGAGATAGACAGTGACCAGTGGTAGCTCTAGTGAGGTGGCGGGAAGCAAATCGATCACTAGAATATTGAAGACATATATTGTCAGGAGAAGAGATATACTGAGACTCACTTTGTCTGATGACATTGAAGGTAAACAGAAGACAACGACTGTCAAAAGCGACACCACGACACAAGGAAGGATCAAATTAACAATATAATAAAGAGGTTTACGTTTAATATTCATTTTGATCAATATCGTGGTGAAGGTGTCATCGACTCCTTGAAAGTGCTTTGCGATTGCCGTTGCGTTTGAATCTACGATGTCCCACTCGACGTTGCGGAGGTAGTTTTCCAGAGTAGCGTTGTCCTGTCCTGCAAAGAGTCTGACCTGACTGTCAAGATAGGCCCACTGTCCGAACTCAAATTCGCAGGTCTGTTGGTCAACTGGGAAGTAAGTGATATCCATAATACACGGCGTTCTGAGGATGGCCGGGGACACTTTCAAAACACTACCGTCTGCAAAGATGTTTAGATTTAATCCTGCCAGATGTATTCTGGGATAACCCTCAAATTCGCTGTCATCACTGTATAAAAATGAAAAAACTTTGTCAGTAGTCGTCAATGGCCGCCAAATAATAAAAGGTCAGCGAAAGTTCACTTCATATTTTGCATAATGACGTCAACCCGTCTTTTAGTTATATAATTATTAAATATATTCGCAGTTGTCTGACGTAAAGTGACAGTACAGAAAAAGTATGTGCATAATTGCTTAAGTGTATGCAATTTCTGTTAAATACACCATCTCATTCTTTTCATTGTACGATAACACGGCTATGATCTTCGTGCGGAAAGACACTACTTGCATTTTGCGTACTTGAATGTCAGTTGCTGGTGCACGTGGCTGTTAGTTTCTCGGTAGCATCATTTATCCTTTAATGAAATTTAATGCAGATCCAACCGTAACGCTTTACCTATCCCCTCCCCGTGATTTCGGATGTTTAAAGTTGACCTATTGTAACCAAGTTGATCGAGATTCACTACGGCTATTTACACTCCCAATCTTGAACAAATTATTACAGCTTAAAGTAATGTATTGTTTTAATAGATGCTAAACTTGTTAGAAATGACCGCAGTTCGACGTTGAGTTGAGCTTCAAGTTGAAAGATCATGTCATCATATTTTGACAATGTCTCCTGTCCTTTTCAGACGTATCTATATCTAATTAGAGCTATATGCTAAGTCATTCATTATGATGTGTAGACTTTCAAACTATTTAAAGTAGTACACTTTCTAGACAGAAGTAGAACAGATCTGTGAGTAGAGTAGAGCAGCGTCGGCTGTTTAGTTGTCTTCACCGTTGCTGTTTAGTAATAAAGATCTAAAGTGGTACATACAGCCGACAATTTGGTGTGTCAGCTTCAGTTACTGAAAGCATTTTGATCCCAGACCAGTACCTAACTCAGAGACCGTACAGGAAGTGACGTAACACAACAGTCAAATACTTCAAACTCGTATATTTGATGTATACTTTCTTACATTATGGTTTTAAAAATTATAATAACATGCTGAAAAAAACGTTAGACAGATGGATCTTCAGAAAACACGCATTAACATATTTTTCTGTGTAAAAAGAGAATTTATCAGACATATTTGCCAGGCCATTTAAGGTCATTTCCTCTGGGATTGAAGTTCTGATCATATCTATGAAACAACGTTCTCTATTTCGCTCAATACCAGTATGCTCATTTTTCCGATTTGAAAATGATGCGTAGGAATTGGTTGGGAAAGCGTTTGGGAAATTAAATTTTCAGGAGAAAAGAGACGGTCCAGTTGTTTTTGAATCGTTTAATACGCTTTAGTGGACACTGAATGGGAATGAAATTTTCAATTAGATACACTGAATTTCAGTGAAAGTAGATCTCAGCGGATTATCATGGAAAAGGAGTCTGAAAATAGCAAACTAATCTCTTCTCCAAAATTTGAATGTTCCTGAAATATTCGCTAATTACCGCCAACACGTCCGTTTTCTTAACTCTCAGACTGGCACTGCACAGCAACAAGACAAATGACAGGCAAATTATATGCACTGAATTCAGATTCATTATCAATTTTGCCTTTACATGTCACAGTACAAGATTTTGATAAATATTTGTTATAAGAATGATGAATTCCTCTATGAACACCAAAAAATACGACACTTTCACTATATACTTCTTTTGTACTTCTCGGAGATGACGTTTGAGGTATCAATGCTTCATATGTGAACAATGCAGTAATTTGAGGTTTAGCACGGTCTGCTCACAAACCTTAACACGTGTACATACAATATTGTCTATGTCCAAGGACTCAACATGCTTTTCAAAAGAGAACTGTTGAGATGACGTATTGATTGTTCTGTTCTGTAAACTGGTACAAAGACTTCATGATAGTTTAATCAAAATTACGATGCATTTGGATAGAACGCGCCGAGAAAATGAAAGATTTACTCTTTTGCTCACCCTTTCCTCAAGAAGTGTCATCTGATACCATTCTCTTTTAAAATTGAAATTAAAAATCTGGGTCGCCATGCAAACTTTGGTACAAGAAAAACGGATATAATTCACTGATGTCTGAATTTCAAAATGGCCGCTATCACTGTGTAAACTCGCGGGGAAGATTAAATTTTTAAATAAATAAGACGGTGATCTCTTCGTTACTCCAACAACTTAAAGGGCGGTGGTCGTCGGAACGGCGCTCAAAGGTCGCTAGGGACCCCTGCGATCGATATAAACTCATAATCCAAGCTACGTTGGCGATTGGTGAAAGTTAAAACATGTTTATCATAATGTACATTGTAAAATTTAAATGTTGAAGCTATTTTGACATGATGCATCTATATATAGTGCATGAAATACAATGTTTGTATACAAGAAAGTTGCACATGCGCCGTTCCGACGACCACCGCCCTTTAAAATGAGCAAACACAAGCGGTAGACAAGAAAGGTACCAGTATCCTAGAAATTTGAGGCGTGTTCTACCTTCAGTGATTTTCTTACACTTGGAAAACTTACACAACACCATGATATAGCTATGGATTGCTGATGTGCACGTCACGTTTTGTGAAGATCTGATGTTTTCGTAAGTCACGTGGTCAGCTTGTTTGAAGGACTGTAATATGACGAGAATCCAGTGAGCAATGACTGCAGCGAAGCCAACACTGAAAAGGGGTTAATGTTGCTCATGAAGTTGACTGCCGATGTTGAAATCAAATCTTGACCTAATGGGAAGGGTCCATAAATCTGCGTTAACGTTATAGACATTTGCTTCGCCCTTGGAATTCTATTCATGGCCAATGCACGACATTGATCCAGGCAAATGCTGCCGCAGTTATTTCATTGGTTGCGGAAATGCGGGAACTGAAATTGACGTGGAAAATTTTGAAAGACGTACACAGTGACTCAACCTACAAAATACACTTTCCGAAAGAGCATCGGCGCCTCTAAACGCTGTCTTCCGGCAATTTACATTGCGAACGACAGCTGAATTTCCGCCTTCACATTTGCTTTGGTTTCTTTTTTTCTCATGTCAATCACAAAATATGTAGGCTCGCTTTTTAGACTTGCACGAACGCTTGGTGTCAATCGGTTAAAATGCCTTAAATACCGCATTTACCTCATTATCACCAGGAACAGTGAATTTAAAAACGCTTTTCTGCGTCCATCGAATCGAATGATTACAGTTTATAGCAGCACGCACGAACAACTTACCAACCGATATGGGAAAGAATTGCGAATTTCATTGCGATAAATTTGCAATACAAGACACTAAAGTCCTTATAAATTTGCGCTAGCGCCCTCGTCTTTATCGGCATGCAATGTTATCTATTGCAGCAGTTCGTCTTATAATGAATGGCCTTAATTTGTCGATGACGTTATTATTCGAATTTAATTAAGCAATAATTTGAAGTTGAATGATATAGAGTTTAATAGTATATCTATAAAATAAGCAAGTATTTCAGCCCGACATTTTTATAATTCAATTTTCAAAACCATTGATCATATATTACAAGGAAAGTTTAAGTTTGAAACGACCCGTTGGATTCTTTAGTCACGAGTTCATGAAAATCTTGAATTTGTGAAAAATTCATATTGCTTCATCACTCACTTGGTATACATTCACTCGGTATAACTCCAACGAAGGCGAAGGAAAATCAAGAATGAAAGACATACTATTGAAGTGAAAAAATGTTAGAAGGAGATTGCAAGGATGATGTATTTTCGACGCGCGTGACTATTCGAGAAGAGTTGCGTGAAATAAGGCGATATCTTTGTTGTTTAGTGATCGACACCGAGATAATTCAGATACATCCGCTTGAAATGAAAAACAGACTTCGACCTGATGACAGTACTTTGGAGAGCGTGATGTGAAAAGTAAACGTGTAAATTAAAATGCAGTGTTGCACAGGTGATATTTATGTACCTTCGCATTTCACTGACTCTAGAGTCTAGGAACTGGCAATTGTACATTGCCCATGTTCGCTGTGTGAATGCAAATATTGTCACCTCAATCAGAGTCGGTGTTGGCGACTGTTGACCAAGTACCTTATGGCTATGATTGATAGACCTCAGTTTTTATGATATTGTCAAATAAGGAATCTTGTTTTAATATCCTGTTGCGTTATTCGGTGGCATTGAATGTACTGAGATCAGGCAAGCGAAATGGTATTGGCTATAGGTAACACAGCGTGTGTACTAATTGTACAGTAGAGACAGGGTATTATGCCTTTATCTATTTTTGTTACTATCGGTTCTAGGGGCTCTCTTCTGTCAAAGATGAGACAACTGAATGACTGTTTGATTCTATTTCTTTCGTATAAAGTGACAACAAACCTCACAGCCAGCGTGAAACCAACTTACAGTCATAATAAGAACTCCCTTTACAAGAGCACTGTCCCATAATGTTATGTTTCATACACTGACTACTTTTGTTCAATGGTTAAGTTTTATTAAATGATTAACATTACCGATATTATTTTCTCTTAAAAGGGGATTACATACATTCTGTACGATTATTCTTCTGCGGTTGTTTGTTTTCTTAACACGTGTGTATTTCCTCCACTTTCATTTGAGTGACACTAGCAATTATCAATGTTTCATTTTATTTTAAATACACGTATTCTGATTTTAAAGTCCCGCAGAAGTGAAGGATTGACTAGATCTAGTAAAAAGTTGACCAGATTATGTTAATGTATAATATTCTATAGATAGATTTGACGCGTACAAAGGGAATACAATGTACATAACAGTTCCACGGTTCAGTCACCTTAAAAATAAAAATGAAGTGGCTGCTAGCATGCTCGTATACATCCATTACAATCGCTTTCTTCAGCAAGGTAGACGGAAAATCTTACCAAGGTACTCCGAAAATCCAGAAGAAAATATAACTGAAAGGCAAGCCTCCTTGCCTTTTTCTTCAAAATGACTCTGTCACCCAACACACATATATTTACATTTCAATGCAACGCGTTAAGACATCAAGAAGCCAATCAAGTTCGCTAATGTGGCAATTTATAATCGTACAAAGAACCTGAAGATCGTTAATATAGTACTGCTTGCGGCAGAAACTCTCAGTTCTCACTCCCTTTAGAACATGTTTATGCCTGACATGTAGATACACAGGTCAGAAGCTGCCATGTTGTATTTTCAATGCCGCAGCAAGAGTCGGTGACTTGCGGTTTGGAAACTGCATCAAATGACCTATCCGTATCAGTGAAATATCACGGAAACTAGGATTAAGCGAGTTAAGACTTGAGGCATGCAAAAGAAGCTATCGAAGGAATCATATCATATTAATCTGGGATGAGGGAGATGTCAAAAGCGAAAGATATACCGTGAAGAAAGATAAGACGGATGGAGTATAAGAATGAGATGGTGGCAGATACGGGATATTATGAACCCTGGAGACACGGACAAATTATCGTATCTGTCCAGGAGATACTAAAACAGCCATACATGTGTGCTATTTGTTCATACAGACACAGGATCTACTTGACAGAACACAACACAATTATGAACTATCTGTTTAGTGATTTATTTTTGCCTTTACTGAATAAGAAGGTATTTTAACAGTTTGCGTATCAGAAGTAAGCGACGAGATTCACACGGTCTCTCTTTGAAATGAACGCGCATGTATGAAAGTCTTTTTGTATAATTAGCTTTTCGAGCTACTCCTGATACCCAGATCATTGCTAAATGTTGTGGATAACAAAATTTCGAAAATAAACTATATCTTGCCAAAAGTACATTCAAAATATATAAAGCTTACATTAAACATTGCATGATTAGTTCACTACAAAGTGACGTCCAACGGCCATACTGAAGCAACTCGCCAAAATCAAAGATCATTTAATACGCCTTGTGCTATCAAAGAGATGCAGTATGCAATTTCTCTCAATCGGTGAATATCTATCTTTACTCCTAATCTGACCTTTTTTATGAACAGGTGGAAATAGGATGAATGCTGTTCTCGATACGTGAATGGTGCAGGGTATAACGTTTGAGAGCTCAATCCTGCCTTTAACGGCAGATACGCTCATTATTACCTAGAGCCATAAATGAGAAAACAGATGCACTTTGACAACCACTCTTTTAAAAGAGAATGTGCAATGAAATACTGTCTCATCCATCAGAGGAGGTACAATGGAAGTTAATACCAAAAATGTTACTCGAGTTTAGAAGAAGACAACACAAAACAGAGAGAAATTTAAGAGTCATACAACTGATAGGCACTTCCAGTTAGTAGCGTTTTGACACATTGTCCCTTTGTATAGGGAGACATAGTGTCACCCCTGCAATAAACGTAAAAAGGTTTTGGTCACTGGGGACGCTAGACTAAGACGCAAGCCATTCAGGAAACGACACCCCTTTTTGCTTTTAAGTCACTTCCAAATGAAACACAATAAAAAGAAATGAACTTCTCCGCTTTGCTTTAAAGCGGCTTTTACGACTACGTTATTCTTGTCGGCTATTTGAGTAACGTTTTTACAGCTTCCCGCCAGAAAAGACCTGATTAGTTTGCCTTCTCTCATGGTTAAATCACCGTGGGTATATTAAAATGAACCGTGTGAGCCTGCCGCAGGGAGCTAATTAGATATGTAGGGGATACTTGTTCGAGGTCGTGTTACCTCAGGAGCAACAGATGTGGCAGCATTAATAACAGAAAGACCAACTGTGCGTCGCTGGTATTATTTCTGTGACTGCATTAAATGTTAATCTCATTTAGATGATTCCTCTGAGAATATGTGGCGCCGATACATCCCATAATATGGCATATCTTTAAATGAATATTACCATAGCTCAGGACGAAATTTAAAACTTTCAAGGTTCTTGAATGTAAATTGAGAACTGTAATGGTATACAACGCTCAGGGTTTTTGTTCCTTTCCTTTACATTTTAGGGAGGGAGTCCGCACTTTTTATTCTATGACTCTTACGTTTTTTTCGCGTAGACTCTGGCAGGAAACGTCATATCGGCTCGAGGCTTGTCTAACCTAAAATATTTTACACCAATGGTACTATTACTCCGCACAGCTGATTAACCGAAATATTCAATTTCGCAGAATTTGAGGTTAAAACAATTGCAACATGCTCGCTGACTTTGATAAAAGGTCTAGACCGCCAATCTCTACCTGCCTCTAGTTTTCAGATGTATCAATAACTCCACTGCAATGAATTGTACTGCTCAGTATTCACCTCCATGTCTAAGGGCAATGATTTGTGACGAAGCTGCGAAAGTGAAAGCAAAGTTTTCCTGTGGGAGAGTTGATGCAGAAAACTGCCTTTTTCTGTTTCAACGGTTTTCATGTCGCGATTTATTGATTTTTTTTTCATTTATAGAAACGCTAGCCCTACTTTGTGTTGGAAGATATCTTTCATGCTAAGTACTAAACTGAAATCCTTACTCAACAGGTATTTGCATTGGACTACAGATGTGAGTATGCTATGGTCCTCGTACACACGTGCTATGTTTGAAAGTTTGTCGATAAGAATGTATCACTCAAACGCAATATAGATCTTGTAAGTGTTATAGCGGGCTTACCTGTTTAACAGTGAAGTATCGGGACTCCAGATGTCACTGGCTGGAACAGCTATGGTTTGTAATCCCTCGTATTTTGCCGGATCCCAACAGAGTCTGGAATCATTCCAACCCTGCGTTGATAAATTCAACCGAAGTTATTATGATGAAGTGAAAAGAACAAAACGAACCACTGTTATAACAACGAATTGTTCCCTAAGCATGTAATTGTACCGGTATAAATTGGATGCTTTCCGGTACGTTTTGCTGCTTTATCTTCACGGAGCAACCGACCTACACATACAGGGGTTGTGTAAAGACATGATGATACAGATATTTTCAGTATACAGACAAACTGGAAACGTATCAGAAAATTTACAGAATTGCCAATAAATCAAAAAGTGTCATGGTGTTTAAAGGTGATCTGAATTGATAGTCTGAGAAAGAATGCCTTGGTCATTTGTGACGACATATTAATTACGTCATTTAGCTGTGATCATATTGTGAAAAAAGTTCTTTCAAGGAAAGGTATGATATGGACAATGTCGATGAATATCTCATTTCATTTCAAGGACAAATTATTGACGTGCAGTAAAAGAATTATTCAGTTTCCATAAGTTTATAGCACCCATCTTGGAATGCAATAAAAACTTTGAAAACATATTTTGTTCATATGCCAACCATTTAGAAATCAATTCCAGTGTTTGGATGTAAATTTATTCAAATTGAACTTGGTATTTTTTGACAAGTAATACAGGCCTATATTGTTTGTCAACTCGACTGTAATATGCAAAACCAGCCTCAACAAAACAGACCTTCAATCTAGCCTATGGATATACTTTATAATGAAAAGGGTTATATAATTATCTATGTCGGAACAAATACGTGCGAATGAGAGAAAGATCGGTTCTTACAAATTGTTAACTTCAGCCTTCAGAAAAGAAAGCGTTTATCATCGCCAGTTATCCTGCAAATCATTGATATTTCTTGATAAAAATCTCGATTATAAGGTAATGCATCGTTCAACATAAACTATCACTACAAACATCAACTTTGTCGCTATACTACAATGATCATATCAAGGTAATGAAATCAAAATACTATAAACGATATCAAAACAAAACACGTGAATGCAAGTGAAATATAATTAACTACGATAAAAGGAACTGTCAGTTTATGTGTGCGCATGTCTACGCATGTCTGATCCGTTGTCTTGATCAAATCAGCGTTTTTGATTGAACCAGCAACCCGTGGATGGAAATACGCGTGTACAGGCTAGACAACCTAGATACACTAAAAACACATTGTAAGAAGAGATTACGTTTAAAATGCTAGGCAATATGCCACTATGAGCTGCCCAGAAAAACATTGTCTCTTTTGCCGCAATATGAGCATTCGGCGTTCTTTCCAAGCTTACATCACTGAATCCCACGGGATGAAAGGACTGTAGAGTAAACAATATAAGTGATCCGTTACATTCGGTGGTTTATCGTTAGAAATGCCAAGCTAGACATAGATTGGCAGATCAATAACACAAACCCTATCTTCCACACGCTTCAGCGTCATTAAAACGGGCAATACATTATCCTTGGCTATGTCTGTTTTCATCTTGTATAATACCCCTGGATTATGAAATGATACTTGAAAGCTATGATCTCTCGGTAAATTTGGCTAAACAAACACGACTGGCGCTTTGCAGTTCAGAGCGAACCTCCTAGGATAGACTAATGATAAAAGTCGTACGATAAAGATTAAAGCAGACAAATTTTTGAACCACATTTAAATAATTCATCCCAAGGAAGTAATCGATAAGTCCCAAGACACTTGTACAATGCTGTTGTTATGCCAACGTTCGTCATCGATCATCCATCGAATGAAAATCTATATCACAATCAAGAATAACCAATGTTTGATATCTCGGAATTGTGAAATATTGACCATAGCTTGATTGCCTTGCCTACGTTAAGCTTTTTTCGTTTTTGCGCTGGAGGGAATTAGTTAGTTTATTTCAAAAGTGCAGTTTGTCACTGTCAACTGCCCTTTAGTGCTCAATTCTTGATGCAGCTTTAATTGTTTCAAATAATCAGAAACCTGCATTCAGAAGTAACTTTCTGGGATAATTTTGCAAATTGTGTGTCATTTTCCTCATACAAGAACATAGCACGTGTACATTTGTTTGAAGTATTCTACGATGCAAATATGATTGCAAACGTCATTCAACGAAGAATACAGTAGTATACTTCCAAACTATAGCTCATCATATATACATCAAAAAATGATATTCGACTTTGCATTTAGTATAATGTTATTGAAATGCACAAATTACAACACAACAATATGTAAACAATTCTACATAATGAGATAATTGCATACACTCTTTAACTTATGTCTCCATAATTAGAAAAAAATTTGATCCATGTCAAACCTATGCATTTAAGATAATTACGAAAATTGTGTTCAATTACTAACATGCCAAGCATTTTGACAATCAACTTGATTTCCATCAATGAAGGTTTTCCAATTGGTAATTTAGTAAAAAGAAGTTTTTTATTAAATTCTAGTAGCTTGTCGTATTAAATCGGATTAATTTTGTACCTCTGAATTAAATTTCAATTATTGGGTCACTCGTAAGATTAAAATATTTTCCAGGTAATTATGAAATGGATAAAACGAACTTCTTCTTGAAAAGTTTTGCCTGTTTACATTTGAAAATCCTGAAGCCATTAAGGTAGAACGCACCTCCGGGTCAGATATTCAAGTCTCAAATTTTTACAAATCTTTTCTGATTTATCACTTGTTGGGGCTCATTTGAAAGCTCTTGGTGTGAGAAAAATTTTTACTGTCTTAGTTTTCCGAAAATCAAGATTTTATTTTCTTCCTTAGAGTTAACACAGGGATAGCTGCCATTTTGAATATCAAATATCGTTAAATCTTGGGTAATTTGTTTCTCTTGATGCAAAATTTGCACTGTGACCCCCGATTTTATTCGTGATTCTGAAGGAGTATAATAGTTAAAAGATTCATTTAGGAAAGTTTGAGCAAAAGTTTAAGTCTTTCACTTTTTAGGCGCATATTTTCCTCAGTTTTTATGAGCAACACTTGCGGTAGATTCGACCGGTCTATGTCGGAGGTAAAAGAAATTAACATGACAATACAATGCATTTGTTGTTTGCATGGTGTGGGGATAATCTCAGAAGGTAAGACTGTTGGTTTCAGCAGGTCCTGATCAGGTTGTCAATATGGATGCATTATAGCACGCTAATGAACCATACACTACAAATGCGGGACTGTGATATATAGTAAGCCGGTCAAAAACTACCAAGGCCTCTGGGCATTGTGTTGTTTCTATTCTTTGATGTTGAACTGCTCTGCGAGTGATTTCTTATACGTATTATGAAGCTCTATCACGAATGATTTGTTCATTCTTGCGTATTTTCTTCTTGACTGTGAACTTATTGATAATGAAACTCAATGAATGGTGGAGGGATCTACAAAGTGTAACCTTTTGAGGACATTATATGTTGAGCTGTTGTTAATGACCCAAGCTAATTGCATGAAATCGACATTTCGCTTGGAAAACTTTAATAAATGTGTGATTACTTTGAACCAAATAGGGTGTGCATTAGTGACTGCAACAAGAGCATCACGTGATCACGAATTCACTTATAACGGAGACGGCATGTTGCGTTGAAATTGCCCTATTTGCCCTGAAGGTCACTGTTCACCATTGAGAAGACCGACCCGTTGACTCTTTAAGTCCCCTGCTCGAAACATTCTATAAAGCACTAAATTAAGCAAAAGGTTCATGAGTTTCGGATGACTGAAGTTCTGCGGTGGATAAGGATAATGCAGTGTTCTGATGCAGAGTATGCAGTTGTTGATCCAAAGCACACGTTCACATGGGCGCCAAAAGTATGAAGATTTTAGTGCGTAGGAATTTTTCACCCCAGGCTTCGTCTTGACAAAGGTCGTTGAGTACACAGATGTTCAAGTAGGTCTGCCCACGAACTTCGCTGTCAGTTTCATTCAATCAAGTTGGCTCCAATTATTTTCTCGGACTTATCCAAAGACAGGACATTCACCCTTACTAATTGCAAATGTTATAGCCTGATATTGATTAATCTTGCATTAAAAGGCACAAATAAATAAATAAAGTGATCAAAGCTCCAGCTTTTGTTTTCAAAATTGAAATCTCGTCGGTTATTAAGAAGCTGAGTGCACAATCTCTCAAAGACATGCATCCCGTAATGAACCCACTCTTAGACTATCGGTCTCAACACGCACATATTACACTGACTGGGTACAGCACTTTTTTACAAAAATAATACACGTTTTTAAATAAAATAAATAAATAAATAAATAAATGTATCCTAAACTGAAAATATTGTGACCTCGATATGAACAATAATATTTATGAATAAAATTTGCAAAAATCATAATAATTGACCACTGGTTATCTGTTTTGAGGTAGCTATTACTGCTAGTGATATCCCCTCTATGCTATTGTGTACAACAAGGAACACTTAGCATATTATAAAGGGCTTGAATGCAGAATTTGTTTGAAATAAAGCAAATCTAAACAATAAAAAAATTTATCAAAGTCCACATATATCTCTAGGTAACCCAATTTTCTCTTGTTCAGTTTTTGCGTTTTCAATGTTGCAAATTTTCCCGATGTAAATCGTTAATTATATCTTCTGCATTTAAGATATATCTTACGCCAACAATCCATGCACCGCAGGAAATGTTCTGCATGTATGCGTATCCATGGCAACCAGGGGACCCATGTGACGTCGTTCAGGGTAGACTAAAATCCCTAATTGAAACGAAAAATTTCACACCGAAGTTACTGAGTTGAAACATCCTTCCCCTGTGCATATTAAACATACACATTTTTAATACTAAAATTAAAAAACGAAACAGATTTTCATACATACACGAATTCTAATGTGGCTGAGATTTTGTGGGTACTATAATCAGTGAAACGATGTTCCGTCATTATTTCTGACAAGATGTTTGCGTTGTCTTTCGTCTATAAATACCCAGTTATAAGCCTGGAGTTTTGTGTGTGATTTACAAAAACCGACATGGTGAGATAAGGTGAACCAGGCCCTAGCATGATAAGTATTCTGTTTTAGTGAACCTATCATTTAAAGGTCAACTTGTTATGATGTTATCTGATATGTCCTTACTGCTTACGTTCGTACTTGGCGTTCCCAAGAGACAGTTTCCCCTTCATGTCGGTAAATTAGCTACCCTGTATCCTGGCGTTTCGTTCACACAAACCGACATTTTCCTTCTTTCTGTATCTTGGCGAATTTGGCAACAAATTCAAATTGATGTGGTACTATCGCCCGAACTTAAATCTCGACAGATTTATCTCTCTGAAACATTAAATCGTATGTCTGTGAGTAGAAGTAGTTTTCCTAACTTTTCCTTGACCGAATTTGAATCTTTACGATAAGAAACTAAAGTTTGAAGGTAAAATGTGATGCTATATCATATGCTACGAAGCGGACGTATGATAGAGGCTGTTTGGTCACGTGCGCGGAAAGAGGTAGAACTGAAAGTGTACATGGTCATTACCTGAACTATGGTAATTTACTTTTTTATAGTTCATCTCCCCTAAATAGCCACCAAGGCACCCAGATTGGTTACAACAACTTCCTTTATAGTCTATTTTTTTTAATTTCACAAGCCAGGTCCCTCGTATATCTTTATGTGGAACATGTGGAACAAATTGATCGATTTATGTCGGAGACTGTCGCCATTCGCGACCGTCTTAAAGTTGTCTTATAATTATCGGTAGATTGAATGATTGCATACGTATAGTCACGCGGAAATAGAAAACTCAGAAGATGGCTTCTAAGGGAGAGAGACTTAGTGACAGAGACAGCGATAGACGGTCAGAAATACAGAACACACATGACGGTGAAAGCAAACAATGACGGATTGTGCGGAATAAAATTTTACAGTGCAGAGAACAATAGTTGAATGGGCATGAGATGTATATGAATCACGTGTCGTCGCCAATGAAATTAGTCCAGTGGAATTTTGTCCTTCTGAAGCTAATCAAATATTTAAACTTTGCAAACGTACCCAACGGGAAAATATTTTACTATGCTTACCCTAAATGATCCTAAGCCACATCAATAACAAAATCCTTCCACTTTATTATTTCAACCGTGAACCTGCATTGTACGAATTCCTGGCTTCATAATTTGTTGAATTCTTCTCAAAAACCGTTATTTTTATGAAATTTGATCAATGTCGGTGTTTTACATGGACTTTGATGTTCAAAGTTAATAATAGGGAACTATTAAAACCTTGATCACGTAGGTCACAGTGTGATTATTTCGTTAAGATAACATTCAGCAGCTACTGTAGAGATGGACGCTGTAACAACGTTATTGCACGAAAATCATGTTCACGTTCTTATTTACAAGGAAGATGAATTGATTAAGGGATGCCAATTCCTGATGACAAACTATTGAGGAAAGAAACATGATACAGGTTTGCGTTTTTGAATTCTATCATGATAACGTCAATAATTTTTTTGAATCACGGTATCATTGCCCATCAGCATATGCTCATTTCTCGCTAGATGCATTTTGTCTTGGAGAGACATGAATCCTGATGTATGTTAGAATTCACAGCTGCCAGTTAAATACTTTCATTGTGAAGTTTCCCTACTGTTCTTGTTTTACCGATTGCTGTAACAGTGTATGATCGCATAATTCTATTTTGCGTCCTTCGTTCTCGTAGGTTCCTTTCATAGTCAAAATCACTCCAGCCCATTTCAGTAAATGACGTACTCAAAATGTGTTCAAAAAATACAGAATATTTTCTGTGTTAAGTAAAAAAAATATATTGCAAAAAATTAATTGCATCATGTTTATAAGGTGTGAAACCTAATGCGAAAACAACCAATACTGTGAGCTTACATTGACAAAGAGCCGACATTCGTCGATAGTTGTAAACTTTGTAAGTATGGCGATTGAAAATGTGTTTTGAGGTAACCTGAGTGCACAGGGTGTGTTATTCCGCTGAATAAGATACAAATAGGGCGTTGAACATCGCATTGGTGGGTTGATTTAGAAACCCGCGAAAGGTTACGAACCACGCATATACACAAACATGTATTGCAAACATGATCGTCCTTGAAGATTGATGACCTTATCTAACAATCCATTTTGCAAATATGATTTTCTAATATATCAATTGATTGGATCGATATATCCTCAACGATACAATCATACAAGTGTGTATTATTGATAGCACTATTATTTTGCAGAAACTTGAAGGAAAACATAAAACAGAAATATCTATGTATGTAGAGCCTACCGACGTCGCCTTCAATTTACTTTTGCAATAATTGCGGCTGTTACAGAACGGAATCATCAAGTTGCAACATATATTTGACGTGGTAATTGAGAGGAAATGGATGAAATACCCACCACAATGCTGTGAAGTTGTATAAGCACTACAGCCATGTCATTGAAAAAAAACCGCCAGCAAGTCCTGTAATTACCTAGCGCCATTTAGAGCATTATCGGGTAAAATGATCCATTACCGCTGGATAATATGTATTAATTGCAGTGATTTCACGCAGAAAGGACGTATCCAGGCAACCAACCACACAAATTTGCTCTAAAACTGCCTTCGGTCTGTCGAGATTGCCAATAATTTGATCCAAAAGAGGAAAAAATGGTTACTTTTTTTCCTACGGGGTAACATGTGAATGAAAACTTGTTTACATCTTGACGCTCTGAGAGATGCTTATAACTGCAATGTTTCAATGAATGTTCACAGTAGTGGATATATATATATATATATATATATATATATATATATATATATATATATATATATATATATATATATTTTACTGAAAAATCAAAATTCCTCACACCTGACGTCATCTGACGTCAGAAGTAAGGTAATTTGAGAGGCACTTCTTTCTATTTGTAAGTTAATTTCGTTTTATCTACCAAGTGCCCGCGTGATTACCTTTGAGGGGATTCTGATGAATTTGGTAAAAAATTTAGTAATGAAACTTAAAATATATTGAGCAAGAGTTTGATAGTGTCTCTCTTTTTCGATCGGATGAAACCGATGGCTGGTTTTAAGTGTCGTCTGCTACTACGAGTGGCAGCCATGTTTTCCCATTGTTTCAGAGATCATTTTACAATGTTAGAATGGGACTGCCGATCTGCACACTGCACTGTATTTAACTCTATTTTAATTTCAATTGTGAAAATTGTTGTATAACAGTGTGATGTACAGTTTATTGTGGTTTTATTCATATGTTGGATCTGAAGTCAAGATTTGACATCATATTATTTTCATAGCATGCAAACTGACGTCGTTATAGCGAGTAAAACGGGTTTCTTTGTACAGCAAACCAACGGCACATTTTTAGCATTTTTTGTCAATATCACTTTACCTTCTGTGAAAATGTTGCATCTGACAATACAGGATAATTGTCTTGTCATAGATGAAGACGGCTGTATTCGTTCAAATTTTGCGAGAATTTACGACTGAATGAATGTTTAAAATACTACTATGACAGGGGCATGCGTCTGTGACCCGAATCAGCTGGAGCTGAACAACTTCATCCGCTAAGCTGACACAATTAAGCTTCAAATTATATTGCACGGGAAAGTTCTTATGGACCTTTATATGTGAATAATTCGTAGGTCATCCATACTCCTCAACCACTTTACGTCATCGAAGACGTATTCAATCCCCTTGTACTACTTGCGATGGGGAACCCTCATCTTCGATAAGGTCACATTCATTTTTTTGTTGTTTTTTTTGGCGGGGGAACATATATATATATATATATATATATATATATATATATATATATATATATATATATATATATATATATATATATATATATATATATATATATATATATATATATACATATACACGAAAATGGTTTGCTTGTCAAATACGGGCAAAGTATAGTGCTCAATGCATTTCTGCAGGGCGGTAATACTGAGAATCTATGAACTTGTTGTTGTCACACTACAGGCTGTTTCATGCGCTAAGCAATCATCAGGAGTGAGTATTTGGCGGCAATTCTCAGTGTACATATATATATATATATATATATATATATATATATATATATATATATATATATATATATATATATATATATATATATATATATATATATATACCGGGTATATATATATATACCGGGTATATATATATATATATACCGGGTATATATATATATATATATATATATATATATATATATATATATATATATATATATATATAAAGCTATATATTAAGAAATGTATTGTCGTACACGCTTATATATAGAAAGCTATATGTCATTCTGATGAAGACAGTCCAGATCATTTTTGACAAATGACATATCGAGATCAATTCACAGTTTTTACAGGCAGAGAGACTGTATGTGTTCCGACATTGATTAAGAAATTCATAGCAATCATAGCTATGCGTTATCAAAAAATCATGTTAAAAGTAGTGTGACACAGTAGATCAAACACATTACTGCGCATTACAAACACTTCATCGCTTTGCAATAATTGGCTGTAACTTCTTCTATTGAACAGGCAAGGACAAGTCTTGATGTCTACAATTTGATATTTTAGAAAAATATTAAGGTGTCGATTATTCTTTATCGGTTTGGCCGATGTAGTGCTTTCTTTGGTTACTTTTAATCACTGTACAGACTAATGCCAGCTTTTGCAAAAAAATTGAAGCTTATGTATTACCTTTTCCGGTCGTGCACTCTTTTTTTATTTTGCTTTGTTTCCAATTAAGAGTTGGTATTTTTGTGATTTAATAATATCAATATTCTGCGATTGAAATTGACATGTATATTTAAAAACAAAAAACAAAACTATCGAACACTTATTTGTGAATAACCTGTGTGTAATAGAATCATCTGTTATACTCTATATTGCGTATGCTTGTCCTGATTCCCCGATTACAGTTTTGATATTTCCCTTCACCTTTGGATCAACACTTTTCTTCTTTCGGAAAAAAACAGCATCGTGACTTATTATACGCTATTTGTTTGCATGTATCTTCGTCAGTATTCGGCTTTCAGTCGCCATATTTTATCGACATTCAAGAAAGTGGACGTCAGTAGTCGTACACGCTTACAATGATACCAGTCCCTCAAATTATCTTTCACGCCGTTGATGTGTCTACAGACCTTGTTACACAGTCTAACCAAGCTGATGTAATTTCAGAACAAAACACACGTTGAATGTTTTTAAGTGGCCACACCAATAGAAACCGGTAATTTTACTATCATAGATCTAATGGTCGGATTTCTTTACGATTATTTGTAGGCAAGCGCTTGGATAAAATGTATCCTCAAGCATTATATATCAAAAGCAGACCGAAATATAATAAATGCTGTATGGTCATAAAAAGGATGCATCCTTTGATAATTTTCTTAATCTAAATAAATGCATCTGAACTCTGTCTTGTTTTACATTCAATTATTTACCCTGTCAATTCAATGGAGATATACTACCCCGCTAGGCAAGTAGAAATATCATGGGGAATGAAAGATTATTCGTTGCATTGTCTGGCTAATCATACCTTATAAATCAATTTCCCTCAGCAGTGATTACAGCGTAACTTGCACGCTGTGTCGTGAAGCATAGGAATATAGCCTCAAATCTTTATATATTTAAAATGAGCGCTTATGTATACTACTGTTGCTTAATATGTTGATTATGAGGCAATAAGTTGCAAGTAAATCTGTGAGAACCATTGTAGTATTATGTTGCCCTATGTTCACGTTGCCAGTGCACAAACAAAATATATGGTTGATGAAGAGACTTGCACTCGGTACAATCAAAGAATCGATGCAAATAACTCTACCACGTATATGACACTTGGCAATATATGTACGCCACTTTCAGGCCCTCAATTAGAGTTTTGAATATCAATTATTGGGTAGATCATCATCATATCATATCACATAATCTCTCTCTCTCTCTCTCTCTCTCTCTCTCTCTCTCTCTCTCTCTCTCTCTCTCTCTTGTGTATAAATGTGTGTTTCATTTGTGAGGATACTCTAGTATTAGGCCCTATTTATCTCAAAGTTACCCCTCAATCATATACTTCCATTTGTAAATAATGTTCATCTAAGTATGAAAGTTTGTTCAGATGTAAGAACTTATTTTTGTAAAATAAGTAACAGTTTAATGAATGGATTGACAAATTTCTTACCTGGTATATCCACACATTCGTCGTAATAATCTGCGACTTTTCGTCCTGTAAGAGATCAGATGTCGGTATTTATTACAGAATAGTTCTAAATGAAAAATAAAGTTCTCGCAGTTCTGTCACAGAAAAATTCAGTAAAACACTTTTAGATTAAGTGTCTGCGTCGTGTTAGTTTTCTCAGTAATTTACAGCAAATGTACACAATACAATAAATTGTCAAAAAGGTCACTAACATAAGATTTTACTGTTTTCTGAAAGGTGATTGTTTCTCGTTCGTTGTTTTAATGTTTTTGGACTCAATTGTTGTATTCCCTCGGGATATTCTTGTTATTCAAGTAGCAACTATTTTTCCAATTAACAAGCCTTTGCTTTCCTTACGATTGGAACGATCTACAAAGTGAATCATTTCGATAACGTAAACAAGTTTCAGGTAACCGTCATGGTTCGCTGAAATCGATAAACTTTCTCCTAATTACAATATCACGATAATACCATCAAGTAATTGAGCTATACAAACATTTAAGGATACTTTTACAAAAAACCTTTACTTTATCTGATATGTGCTCTCTTTAAGATTATTGTTTTCCAACACCGATATCAATGTGGTTCATTAGCTCTGTCCTTTACTCTCCTAACATAGCTGGTGAAAATCGTGACAGCCGAATAATCTCATCTTGGCTCTCAAAACACCATGGCAACGAAGAAATCGGTATTTGAGAACGTGAAGAAGCACATAATAGCAGGATTATCGGCAGATACAAAGAACGTAATTAAACGGAACAGTTGAAAGTAATGAATGGTCGGAGGGTTTATATCATCAAGTTAAGGCGACAACTTCACAGACTTGTTGATTATAAGTAACGATGCATTGAAAAGTCTAACACGGTAGTTGATCAAACAGAGATTTTCAGAGCAATCCCCGACGACAGATACAAACCGGTACAAGTCAGTCAATGAATCAAATTATCCTACATCGCGGACAAAAAAAAACACTTTTATACTTGATTTTTGCATGTGATATAACCACTTTTACATATTTTAAAAATACTCAAAATTTGACGGAAAATCAACACGACATGATTAATCGACTTTGCGTTCGTACCGCGAAAATCGACTTTTAGTGCTCGGGTTGGAGCGACAGCAAAAAAGTGTATACCCTAGGCATCTCCATGAGGCAACGATGAAAGTATCATTTGAGTGAGAATTATTATACTGAACTGTCTGACTTACCGACAAACGTACATCACTATTGATAAGACGCGTACGTCCATGTCAATTTTCTGCCTGCCTATTTGTATGTCTATCAATGTATCTATCAACGTATCTATCAACGTATCAATCAATCAATCAATCAATCAATCTTTATATCTATTTATCTATCTATCTATCTATCTATCTATCTATCTATCTATCTATCTATCTATCTTTCTATCTGTCAGTCTGTCTTTCTGTCTATCTGTCAGTCTGTCTGTCTGTTTGCCCGTCTGTATGTCTGTCTGCACGCCCACCTGACTGCACACCAATCCGGTTCATGTACATATGAAGTGCAGAGATACATGTTTTGTCGGTGACTGTCTCTTATAACTCTGCTTGGAGGCCGTCAATTATAGAAAAATTATTGCATGCAAAATCTGTTTTTGGCTGAGACCATGCTAAACAAAAACAAGACAGTCACTGATTTTACAAAAGCTATGAACGTCCTGTTACTATTAAGTAGATTTCATGCATGGATTTTAGGAAACCATATATACATACATATATATATATATATATATATATATATATATATATATATATATATATATATATATATATATATATATATATATATATAATCTAATTTATCAATATATATTATGTTCCGTCGAAGCAATATTTGCAATTTCATGTTAGTTTCATTCGCAACTTATGTCCCGTCTTGCGTTACAGGCCAATACATGTTATTGCTATTTCAACGCTAGGCAAACGAACCGAGATCTAATTCTGAAGGCCCGAACCTCTCCTTGCTGAACAAAATAACTAAGTTTAGTCTACGTCAGTAATGATCGATAGCCCGTCACACTTTGCTCTGTTCGGCATTTGATTTTCATCGGTACCATGCGTACAGAATAAAAAAAAACTCGATGCAGTTGAACCTATTTAAATGCACTTATCAAAGCGTTACGCTGCTCTTATCACTCATTTGCCGCAAATACATGATTGTGAATAACCTCACTTTACTAATTATAATAACACAACAATTATTCCAAATAAATTACTATTTTAACAAGACCATTTAATTGACGAGTGCAGTGCACTTTAGTCATAGATTTGTTATTGTTTTCATAGTCAATTAGTAATTTGGATAAAACACGATTTCCCCATTAATTATTTGAATGTCATAGCGTCACAACGATTTATCAAGGGTAATGTATATTGAGTAGCCCGCCGTGACATGAAATACACATGGAATTACCTATTATGTGAACTAACAATGTGACTTACTCGTAGTGAAGAAATCCCGGAAGTGGACGATATACTGACTTCAGATATATGAAATATATTTTTTACTCTACATTTCAACAGCATTAAGCATCCCGGAAATGATACTCATAACTAGGTATAGACGTTATGAATAGATATCACGTGATCTCATTTCACTAAATTCTACATCGAATTATTGTTTATTACCTTGTTAACTTAATTTTGATATTTGGATTTGTGGCCATGCCTACATTCAAAACGTGTACATGTTGGAGAGAAAGTAGATGGCTGTTACCTGAACTGAATGGTTTTAACATTGAACCATTTAAGTAGTCTGCGCAACATTCCTAAATTGCAGTCAGCATCGCTTAAGACTTGGCGCAATATTTCTCAAAGTATCAAATGTGCAAGAATATGTAATTATACTTATTATACTTGTACCTGAAACACTTACTTTTATCGATGTAATGTTATTTCTGCACATGCAATTCAGTTCTACGTTCCATTATTAAATTTAGAGTCTGCAAATACACTTTGCAAAAGGTTTATTATACATTTAGTACATTTACGTATATCTTAGATTTGTGATATATTTAACTAAGCCATAGTCTATAGTAATCGTGTATTTTACAGTTTGGGGGGAATTTCTTTTGGTAACGTGGTAGAGAATACACTAGCTCCATGTCCGACTGGAGCACAGAACTTAAACTTCGTGCCCATCAAGAGAATGTATTGCTATCGTTATCTCCAATAGTCATTTTCCAGTGATTCAATGCCAATGTATTTTTCAGTTTAATCATCTCATACCAGACGTTTACTGCTTGTGTACGAAGACTCCTTGCTCTAACAGGTACAATGCGCCTCCGGGATACATATTCGGATTCTCGAACGTTTGCGATATCCATTCGGTCTACCACTTGTAGTGGTTTATTAAGGGGCTTATGGAGTGAATGAAGTTTGAAAGAGAAAGATTGAAAGTTAGCCAGACAAAGGTTTTAGCAAATGTCTTTCACTTTCGAGGCGCAAACTGCCTTAAGGTAGTATGCACCTCGAAAGTGAAAGACTTAAACTTTTGCTCTAACTTTCCTCAAGGAATCTTTCAATCATTCTCTTTCAAAATCAAGAATAAAAATATAGGGTCACCATGCAAATTTTGGTACTAGAGAAACAAATTACCAAAGATTTACCGATATTAGAAATTCAAAATGGCCGCCATCCCTGTGTTAACTCTATAGAGAAAAATAAAAATTTTCGAATTTCGAAAAACTAAGCCGGTGAAAAGTTTCCTTTCACCAAGAGCTTTAAAATGAACCCCCACATGTGGTATATCAGAAAAGAATTGTAAAAGTTTCAGAGTCCGAATGTTTGTCCCCGAGGTGCGTTCTACCTTAAGAAAAGAGGTAGAGCTATCTTGACGTGGAACCATGTAGCAAGAACAGTGAAGCTTATTTAGTATGACCTTTCTGATGCAGCTGTACGGCAACTATGGTAGCTTAATTGAAATTTAAAAAGATAAATTGACCCCGAACTAAAGGGACAAGTGTTCGACTAAGCCGAGACATACTTTCGATCAACCACCGAAAACAATTTTTTCAAGAGTATTTAATGAGCTCTTCAATGTCTTATTATAGGTCCTTTAAAGTTAATAACTGCACTATTACTCGACAGGCTTAGCGCAATGAGCAGTCTTTGCACGTAGTCTCTATTGGAATGGAGTACCGTCGATGCCAATCATTTGAGGAACAAATTTTTAATTCAACGAACGCAGGGATCAGTGTGAAGGGGATGTTGTCGGTTAAAGTCTGTGGGCAGATCGCCTCATTTGCGAGTAAAATACCCTGAAGGACTATTCTACAGGAAAAGATGTTGATATCAAGATTTGATATTTTCATCTCCCTTCAATCATCAAACATGATCGGCTCGAGTTTCCTGCCATCATGTTTACTAAATCGACGTCATTTTACTGCTTTCAAGCTGAGCTGTGAACTATGTAATTCATGTAGTAATATTTCTTACACAATGACGTCATAGAGATAAGATGTATAAATGCTCGTTTCGACACGAATCTAATAAACAATATTTTTACGGTAAAAGTACGAGTATGTGACGTAAGCTCTGAATTTTTAATGACCCAATCTTTCACTGAAATGCTTACAATTTTTATTGGGGAGCACATATAATAAATATTGCATTGAAAGAAAATATAAAACGTGTGTATCGCTGTTATTGATGCACCGGCTCTCTATTGATAGTAATAGAATTGTAAACAACGAATCGGTCATTTTAACATTGTGACTGTATGGCTTCCAGTTTGTTGATAGATACCATGTAGTTAAAAAGTATGTAGTTTACTTAAGTTTACTTCTATTATCATTAGCATAAAATCACAAACAAACAATGGGATGTTTGCATATATATTTATACTTTCGACATAACTGCATTACAACGGGCTGAGGTTTTACGTTGCATAATGATATCATAATTTATCTCTTGGCCACCTTTAAGCCGTCTTACATGATGGTCATAGTTTTATGCATATGAACCATCAAGAATGAATCCAAGAAGGGACATGCAGGAAATTCCAAGATGGCATTAGATCGTCCTAGTTTCTTTCAGATGGTAATACTCTTAATAGTATCGATTTCAATCGAGGAATGACCCCCGTCATGGCATTATTCATGGCACAAAACAAGCCGTGTTATAGACTTTCTGTGTAGAGTAATGGATGAATAACTACAAAAGAGCTAATTGCAGATGAAACGAATGCTAAGCATTACCTGCCATCACGTGTGTAACTAAATATTATGTGTTATCAAATGTGACTTTTTTGGGAATATATTTCATTAATTGTAGTTTGGGCGCCTCATCTAACCTTACAAAGTAAAATGTTGAGAGAGGATGATTTCGTAGTGTCAGTTTTTTCAACTACAAGACTAGTGATTTTGAACAAATGTGACGAATCATCATTGGCTTGTATTTATTCAGTACGTGGCCCCACTGTAAGTCGTATCATTAACTTGCTAATAGAGAATTGAACGTGGTAACCGTTTATTTTGGGTTCACATCAGAGTCAGCAGGGAGATCTACTATTCGTTAGTCTATTCTACGGTCACAAATCATTTACACACCTTATTTTCTTGGGAATGTATTGCGAACTGCTTAGTGTACGGCATTTGTGAAAAGGAACCTTGATCCTGAAAGCAATGAGTTTGTCCAATATTTATACCCGCTGTCAAGCTAACGGATGGCCATACGAATTTGTTAAACAACACTGTGATTTGTCTAATCGGAAAGCGGGCGTAACCTGGTGACATTGCAATAGCTCGTTGAAACACAAACTATAATAACAGAGTCGTGCCCCCTTTCTATTTATACAATTCGATTGTATAAAAATCGCCATCATATTGATCTAATAAAATGCATTGCTGTCTTGCATTCGATGTTTCTTTCCAGTCGAACTCCAAACTTCCTTAGCGAGTTGTTGAATTGTCAGCTACACCAAAAAGTATGGCTATGGGAATGCTGCCACTTAAGCCAAATGCCTAACCATAGCATTCAATAAGTAATGTTTCTGTTTCCTTTCTTATTTTTCTATTAGCTTCGATAAATTTGGGATAAATGGGAATTGCATCAATTCGGAACGTCAGTATATTTTCACTGTGCAGCTACCCTTGAGACTCAACGAGGCAATGAGAAATACTTCGATATCACACTGGCTTTGTATTGGCTAATTTTGCAAAGATTCACGCAGAAAGGCAAATAACGGGATTTTCTCAATTATATGAGTGAACGAGTTACATCGCTGAATATTTGTCCGAAGCGAGGACATTAAAGGCAGAAATAATGGTTCGATAAATAAACGAAGCATGCATAATAATATTTACTTGGAAAAACCGTTGTGAAAGAGGTTCTATCTGGCTCAGATTCCGCAGAGATTTCGCAATGATCTTTGAACATTTCTCGTAAATTACTCTTCAATGTAGGTATCAAGAAAAACTACTTGTGTACTTTGAACCAGTCAAAGCAGTACAAATTATTTTGTTTTGCCATCCATAACTTCTAAAATTGAAAGGTGGTCGATTTAATAGGTACTGTACATGGTATAGTCGTAAAGGACAAATTGTATAATGATTTATGATGACAAATATACCATCGATTTTTCCCGGATAAAAGCATTTCTGAGCACGTTTGAACAAACCAACAGATATACACACAAAGGTGTCAGGAAATGCATATACACTGACTTGATAGAATACGAATAATATTACAGCGATGTTGACGTTCACCTTTTATCGGTGAGGTTTATTGCTGGATGGCTCAAACGATATCACTTTATGTAAATGAAAACGTGTACGCTGTGTAGTGATAATGAATCGACAGCAATGTCATGTGACAACAACTCCGGATTTTATTGTTATCAATGACTTCATTCAATATTCTAAAAGGATTTCTGTTGGAAAAAAATCTTAAAGGTTCGAGGGTTTTCAACTCTTATCGGTTGAGTAGGGTTCGCATATAAAGTATCGTTGCATATTAATGATTTTGTTGAATATTGCTCAAATAAACGATGTGAACTGTTTTCAGTTGTAAAATCATCACGAAATAATAAACAGTAACTTTGGAATTTTTTGGTAAGGCCAAGTCAACAAATGTTAGTTTTTTCTGGCTTGCTCTATTTCACGTAAATACACCAATAATTTTTTTCTTTGAAAAAAATGCGTGATTTTTCCAAAATTTTCTAGTCAAAAAGAAAAAAAAATAAAATCAAAAAAGCTCACGACCAGCCTATTTGGAAGTATTTTGACGGAAAAATTTTTGACCTTACTTTGAACTTACAGAGGAGGATCAAACACTTGGATGTCAAATGCATCGAAAACAGGTAACATATTCAAATAACGACAGGACTGATAAATACTAAAAAAATCGATAGCACTATACTTGAGCATCTAAACTATCATTCATTTTTTATTCGTTTTATTGGATGCAGCAATCATGGAAAAATTAGTCCGCATTTCAAAAGTAGTGTCTATACTCAATCGACACAATGGCGGTACGTTTATGACGCAACCACAAACATGTCTATTCGTGTCTGAAGGGACGAAAGGGATCCACCACCGCCATAAATACATGCCTCGACAATGCTATAAAAATGTGGTCGAGGAAATTTTATTCTGGATTTTCACGTCCGTAGAATGTTTTAGTTTTCTAAAGGTTAACATTCATATTGCTCCGATGATATTTTAATTTCATGTATTCACTTGCAGTTATTTCGTGCTATTTTATATCTTCGCTATTAATTTCTGGACGGGTTACGAGGTTACCAAAGTCACGGCTACTCGGCAATTTTTGGAACAAGCTAACTGTCTACTTGAAATTTTAATTACAAGCTTGCTAAAATGGCCCTAACACATTTAACAGAGTTGTTCATTTGTATAAAAGTGTCTGAAATTCCACGAAAGCTGTGGTCTCATTGACGATGACGTCATTCAATAGCGAGGACAAGTGAGAAGATATGCGAAAACACTCGTACTAGCACCATGATATTTGATGGTGTGTGCCGATGACTGACATCGATTTTGTGAATATTATCGAATAGGTTGTTACAATTCTTACAGAAATCTGAATTTAAATGACATCTATATAACCCCTTCAGTCTGTGATTATTTCTTTCTGTCAATTGAGGGCATTAAATAGAAAAAACTACATGTCATTGCTTGATGATGAGATGGTATAATCGTATTAAAACTATATTGTATCCATACCTTTGAAAATAAGCTCCAAAGGATGCGTCAAAAGAGCGTCATACGGCACTCAGTTTTAGTGGCGCCTGGCGGAAGAAATACAACACCGCCAAGCCATATGTCTCTCACGTTACGTGACCAAAATAAATATAAGGCATATGACATGCTCTAATTACTACAAAAATTCATTTTGAGCATTTATACATCCTTCATAGCGATATGCCTGGTTGTCTGAACAACTTGAATGTTGCCCCGGGGCTCGGTCTGCACACACGAGAGTTTGAGTATTTTTGTTGCTAACTGCAATCTGTCTGTTATTGATAGATTCGACGTCCAAGGAAACCCATGGATTTCTACAGCATTTATCTTCGTGCCCTGACTGTGACGGTATGTTGCTCATATAAGACCACAAATCGTGTCCTGTTTAATCGGGGATTCGGTGGCATTGTTTCCATATCGATCGTATGCAGTCGTTTATCAAAGGCAGATTAGCTATCCCTGTCGCCAACAGATAATGAGTTCGAAAAAACAAATTACCAAAATGACAAGGTCGTAAATCATTGGATTACATTTAGGTTTATACCGTCAGTTAAGTGAGCCAGGGCCATTGATCATACTCTTTCTGAAAAATTCCACGCGGGACAGAACATGTAACTGTACATTTCAGCTGAAAGAAAAGAATGACTAAATTTTTGAATACCTTCGTTTCAACGAATAGAAGAAGGGGAGATGAACAGTTGAAGTAAGTAAAGAATGAATGAATATTAAAGTGAAGTCCGCACTATGCAAATTCATACATTCAGTTTATCGATAGACCGATTCATGTGATAGACCGATCTATGCGTCGCACTTATCTCATTCATCAAACCCATCACACTAAACCTACGTGAACACGCATGCAAATGTAGAGCAACCACACAATTCTCTCTCATAACATTTCGTGACTGCTACCTTCAAATATCAGAGTTTGACCCACACATCTAGATGAAGTCTATACAAAGACAGTGTAAATATCTCTCTTGAAAAAATGTCTTCGAGCTACTTTCGCTACTAATAATTACCACAGATATCATTTTTACACCGCATGTTATTCTATACACTCTTATCCTTAAACGCCTGATGCGTCAAGCTCGTTCTGGGAAGAGTAATTTCAACATTCCGGACCACCTAAGAGACGAACGTTACAAAACAATTTGCCATTGATATCGTGTAAAAGTGGCATACCCTGAGGTAGGACTGTTATCCGGAAATAAAGATCAGCGTCCATACTTGGATTGAAAATAATCTCATCATGACTAGAATGTGTCAACTCCACCTATGTGATGAATTCTCTAGCCGTAGGCTGCCAAACAACACCATATTGAAACATCGCGTTGAACAGGTAACCGAGTAATTCATCAATTCTATACGGTATTGCGAGCGACTGGACACGGATGATGCGTTTTATATTAAACCCTCGGCTATTAAACGATATTCCAAGGTATAGTAAAGTGAATCAATGATTCTATCGGTATAATCGCGTGATATTAGCTGGGTCACCGACTGCAACATTTTACAGTGTCAGAATTCAGTGCGATTTCGTCAACTGCACATGGTAACACCGTTTACTGAACACAAAATGACTTAAGGAACGCATTCAGGTACATATTCTGAATATTTTTCGACGCAAATGTATATAATAAAAAATGTGGTCCCTGATTTTAGGATTATTTCTCCTGAATATTAAATTCGCGAGAAGTGTCAATACACCAATCACCGTTGTTGTATGGTTTGATGGTGGTCTGATGGTGGTTTGATGGTGGTTTGATGGTTGTTTTTCAAGGACGGGGTATTAACATTCATTACAAACGCAAATGAACAACTTGATATGCATGAAAAATGCAACATTTTGATGGAGTTTCATGTCAGTATTAAGCTAATTCGATTTTCAGATTTTCCAGAACTGTATTTAAATGATAGTGTTGAATGGTGACTGTCAATGTAATTACAGGTGCACTAACATTGATCTAGTCATTGAATTGTTTACTTATGTCGATGTGTGACAGTTATATCACAGTAGAAACACTTTATAAACTTATGCATGTCTCAAAATATGAAAATGTAAATGTTTCACTCGGTTGACATTAACGGAGACTGTTGTCATAGCTCACTATTTTTATCTCATAAATTTTCTATGATGCATACGTTGTTAGGGTGACATGTGTCATCCATATGCATATATCAAACTTGCCAATTACAATGATGTAACAGCTGGACCCTTCCAATGTTTGTTTAAGACAAAGACGAGTTCGTGACATATCACATCCAGCACCCAGTTACATGCTACAATGATGAGCTTGCCGTGGTTTATTTTGTGATTCAATGATGGACGGTTCCTGAATAATTACAATGCCGTATGTACACAAATCGTGCGCAAGAACTGTCTCTTCAAAATTTGAAGTTCTGACGTAATTGCAATCGGAGAGTATTGCCCGCTCACCGAATTTGTCAAGCAATATAAAAAACGAACTTCAAAATGTCAATTCAATCATGTGTTCAAATCATAAAAAATTGAACTTCAAGGTGATCAATGTGTATTGTGTTGATTTGGTTAATGACTAAATTTTAACGAAAGGGAGATTGGCATCCATTTTTATGTAATGATTAATTGACTTACCAATGACGTAATTCAAGGTTATGCTCACAGTGACCCTAGTTTGGAGAGAAGTGCTTGAAGTGTGAACATCCTTAAAAATCATATCAAGTCACTTCACTTTCTGATTTCAGAGACATGTGGCTGTGATCTGTCTTCAAATCCTAAACGACCTCTGCGACAAGATGGAGCGTTTGGCCTAGACAATTTGCATAGCCATTGAAGTAGGACATCTGTTGGTCTTAAGTTTACGATTTAATGCAGGCTCGGGGGATAGACAATGGGAATTTCATGCAGTGAACATTGCCCGACAGTAATCACATGTTTCAATGGAACCTTCATATGCGACAGTAACCCAAGCTCTGTAACCCGACATTATTCAGTAATCTGCATGTCTGATGATTCCCTCGAGAAAAAAATCGTCATTGGCACTAACGCGCTGGCTCTGACGAGCAATCCTCTACTTCCCTGCATGGAAATCCATTATTCTATGCTAGAAGGGCTTTCTAGTTGAGTGTCTCCGTCTTGAAGATCGTTGGTGGTGAATGGATCAAACTATGTCATATGACTAAAATCATGGTATTAAGGAATACAGTATGATGACTAAAACAAATGGTGTATGGATTAAAGTATGGCATATGGGTCAAACTATGTTATATTGCTTAATTCATGGAATAGGTTTCAATATGTTTCAAACTGTACTATAGTATATGAATCAAACCACGGTATACGGATTACAATTATTGCATATAGATCAAACAGACTGTGGTAAATGGATAAAGCTATTGAAAGATTTGAAGTATTACCAGGCAGATCTATTACAGCAAGGCGCTGAAACACGAACTCGTGCCTGTACTGCGGCAAAGTGAAATCTGATTAACTTTTCACTTTGCTCACAATCATTTAACTAGTCTGAGTACATATTACCAGTCTAGGAGTGACGAATATAATATATATATATATATATATATATATATATATATATATATATATATATATATATATATATATTATATATATATATATATATATTATATATATATACTTATCATCATACATATTCAGATACACATAACATATAGGAATAAAACTACAAAATAGCACTAGGCCATTGAGGAAAGACAGACAAGTTGGACGGCAATGAGAGTGCCACATGAAGAATGTCATTGATAAATCATTGCTGTGCAAAGAAAAATGAAAAAGGAACACAATGCTAACGACAGGGAAAAACTCAGGCTGTACACATACTACACTACCTTTATCAGGGTTACTATGGCGACATGCTGGTTAAATACCAGCCATTACATTTTAGACTTGTTTCATTCTTCCGGATTTATTGCAATGAAAGGTCGACTGCAAAAATGATGACAGGAAAGAGATTTCATAAACATACCACGTCGATAAGCTGTGTGATGGACATCGAAAAGGAAACTGCCACTGAGTCAGTGACATTTGTAACTGGCCTTGTGCGCGTTGAGTAGTTTCTATTGTGGAACAAATCAAAGAGCAACTTGTCTTCTCCTGACAGTCCAAAAGAGTCTGTGGAAGAAAGAAAAAAGAATAAAATCGTTAGCATACATCACGGGGTACTCAGATTTACTGCATATGTTGCATGGCTGCTTGACGTCCTTGATAGAAATGTGGACATACTTGTCACCCATTGTTCTATTTTTTATCTCCCCGTTTTATTTTCCTGCATGCAGACCTTAGGGGTTCCGAACATGTGACCGCCAAGACACGTGGATTGAAAGGTGTGTAGAATGAAGTAACACGTAGACAGAAACTCAGCATTTATCATTACTTCCATGTGATATTCGATATCCGCCTTCACATAAGCTAATTCAGAGGTTGCCCCTAATTGCGCACACAAGGAATGCAGTACGTACAAATTGATCACTTTCAGTACAGAGATTTTATAAATTATTGTCAGCCAACAATGATGCATAATTAATTACGGGTTCAGAAAACTCGTTTGTTACGGATTCTATATTCGTTTACGTACAATTGTAAAGACAATGGCAGACCGGAACATGCTGATAACACTTGAACAGTAATTAAAAACGTGTCCATTGGCATATTATTATGTGACAAGTCAATTCAACTTGGCCTGAGATTGTTTCACAATTCAAGTGAACACTATCATAAAATTCATAGGTGATAACAGTTTCAAACCCGATCACCCATTCTTGTGTACATGTAAAATGTTGTTATCTATGATACAGAATGTCACTGGCGTCCTTACCTAATGCGGCGTAGAACATTAAAAAATAAAAAATATCGACGGTATTTTGGAATTGAAATTGTCTAGTGACTAAATGGTAGCAGTCGTGGACATTAAGTTGTCAGAGGGAATAGCAAACCACACATATATAAACGTAGTTGTCGTTAAAATAACTGCAATGAGCAAGGCGTATTGAAGTGTATAGTTGTGTTCCTTTAATCATTCATCTTATCTTCTGTTCACTGTTCGCGGTGCGCATTTAGTCTTGATTGAAGACGCTGTGAATCATTTTTACAGCATCTTTAACATTTTTATAGCACATCTGCTGATGTCCTGACTACGGGTCAATTTATAGTTCACGCAAAATTTCACATTTGTAATATCACGTACATTAAGCACATTATGGATGGTTACATTAATATTTTAGAGTTACTATTCAATTTTGGGTATTTAAGTTTTTTGCTTATAATTTGTTTAATAAACGAATTAGCGAGCAAAACAAAACAGATAAATAACATAAACGTATAAACGTAATATCAATATGATATATTAAGCTACAGGTAAACGGATTACGTAGAAATTATGGTATAACAATGAATAAAAAACAGTTTGACCACATAAAATGAGGACGATGTTATTACTATAAGTTGGTTTTGGCAAATATATTAGCTCAAATCAGCGCTAAGAAAACAAACACGATACGGTACGATACGATAAGAAATTTGTATAGCGTCTGGTATCCATCAAAATGGTCACTTGCGCTTTACACACTATTGTATTCTATTCTCTTCAACTTACTCTATTGTATTCCAGTATTCTGTCAAAATCAACAATAAGGTGTCTGAACAAGCATTGATCCCTTCCAAACAATGAACCCTCTGCTGTAATTTTTAGTTTTTAATCATTGTTTAGGTGAGGATCATGCTACAGTCAACTTGAATAACGCTTCTTTTTTACTTGTCGACGTTCAAAGGCTGCAGTATTTCAGACCGAAATTTACACCAACAAAATTGAAAATAAATGAACTCACGGAGCGTTTCTGACAATGCTTTTGCCCGACGTCATATTTTGTTATAGCTTCTTAAAGCTGTCAAACTAAGGATCAATTACGAGTCGAAGAAAATCATCTAGAATGGCAAAAATATATCGAAGACACCATAGACAGTAGCTTTTTCTACTGTCTATGCATACACACATTGAAAGATTTATCTTTGAGCATTTGATCACGCATGCGCAAGTTTCGACCAGAAACTGCAGTGTTTGTACAGGGGAAGGTAGTAAGCGACATTTGAGGATATGCAAATTTGTTTTCATGTGATCCGTATGTGAACAGTTATTATACAAAACATAAACCACAGCATTCACCATTATCTGGGCTTTCAGAAAAAATCATACGTTAATGAGGTTATGAAACAGTTCATTATTTGGAATGGTCTTATACTTGTCCTTAAATTTTACATCAGAAAGCACGAAATGGTATCTGTTGAGTCGACCGATTTGAAAGACTGATTGGTGGAGTACCTATATAACACGTATAAATAACGATGACTTAATTAATCCATTTCGGGCAGAATAGAGTATCATGGAAAAGAACTGTTAATATTTGTACATTCAGTTTATTGGAATGAATGCTTCAACGTCTTTAGGGTTCATTTCTTTCAATTAAATGGTCGCAACGGTCGTTCGGTATAGCGGGATAGTAGACTGCAATCAACAATAGGTCTATGAAAATCCTTTACGTTTGCTTTCAGTTAAAATCATGGTGCCAATGACATTTGACATTTGCAGCGCACGGGGAAGCTAATTCCCTGCTGTAAAAACGTTGTTGTGGTTTTTGAAACTCAACAAGACAATACTTTGGCACCAAGTGATGTAAAGTAGAGTATATCTATCATACCTAGCCATGGAGGGTCACCAAATGTAACAGTTTATGACGGAAAGATACTAATCGTATGGGACCGAGATCTCGTGCAGCTTCACCTTAATTGAGATATGCTGGTTAGAATAGAAAACGTAAACGCTCGAAAGACGCCTGTGAAGTTCTGATTTGAATTTACTTCCTAGAAGCAGCAGAATTATCGTTCTGACCTTAATGGGGTGTAAATTGATCATTACGTATGTTAGGTCGAACTTCAGGGAAAACAGCGCCACAGGGGAAATTCATTCTTCAGTCAAGAGAACGAAAACTGTATCAAAATCAAGGTTCTAAATATTATTTGCGTGCATTCAGTGCTCAATTTCAATGTCATCCACGGCTACACGTGATACAGTAGCCGTCAGATTCAAATGGAGTGAATTGTACATCATTGTCAAAGCAAGATTTTTTGAAATACACCATTCACCTAATTTACATACCAAACAGGCAAAACGACACTCTACTGAGTGTCTTATAAAAGCGAAACACGGCTTGAACATCCGTTATTTGTATCACGTATACTGTACATACGTACACACACACATATACACACACACATACACACACACAAGTATGTGAGTACCAGCGCTAAACGTTTTTACTTATTGCTTCAAAACTCTACATCACACATCTTTTGAGTCTGTTTGATTTCAATTAGTCATGTACTTTTGAATAAATTTCGTGACACAGATAGTGTCTGTTTACATGTCTGAATTTACCTCTATAGTTCTTTATCATTTTATCTCCAGCTTTCAATCTTTTCAACTTGTCCTCAATTAGTTTTCTTGCATTCCCCCCGAGTCTTGAAATCATATATCTTGCTAGATATCTGTCTTCCCATTTATCGAACGAATAACGTCTGAATTGTTGTTTTCTCGAGGTTTGCCTATCTGCACAACTGTTACAATTTTTCAAGTATGTGTACCACGGCTTGCGTGTCCGTTTTTTTCCGGGTTGATTCATGCGACCTTTATCTTCACCTTATTGATTTACATTGAGTGGTTGTGCCTTTATACGTAAATTTTGGGGTTAAAGGTTTGGTGAAAATCTTCAAAAGTAATTTCTGTACACCTTAATTACTTGTGGGTGCCATATCTTTCCGCTATCCAACGAAAACCTCTTTCTGTTAGCTACCTTGCAAAACAGAATCATGACACATTTCGCACGACAATTTTTAAAGAAGCTAATTGATGACATGATTGAAAGGGGAATCATGCAAAGACGAGGTAATTACGTATAGATTGCTACAGTCAGTTGGCTTTGTACTCAGCTGTAAAGTGAATGGACGCCTTAAGAACACCGAACACATGGGGAAATTGTTCAACACCTGGTTAGTGAAAAACAGCAAGTCGGTCCCTGGTAATTCAAAAATATCGTATACAATTTGTGACAATGTCTACCGTGCTTTACGGTGACATATGTGCCTTTCATAAGTTTTTCATTGAATAGTAACACTAGTAAGGGATATTGCAATGGTGACATAGTCCTATCGGAATGCGGTATTTGACAAACCTTAGTTACGTACAGGTAGATCTAATGAATAGTAGCCATAACTAAACCCCTGAACTATATTATATAACAAAGCATCCTGACATCCCTCCACAGATTTCAATGTAGTGGCATATTTAGAGTTTTGTCGTCAACTGTATGGACAGGCAAGTGAGTAATCATCTGGTTAGACATTTCAAGCAACATTTACTCGGTAATTGTAATTATTAAGATGAGATAATGAATATTCTAATCCCAGATTGTCATAATAAAGAATAAACATACAATCTTGTCATCGTCGAGTAAAATGTATCGGTGGCGCAGGTATGCTTGTTTCGGTTGATTCCACCTGATTGGCTGAAACTAACGACCTCCGTGATGCCAAATGCCTGTTCTTGGGAAGGTTTCAGTTTTGATAATTATAACATTCCTTTTTGTTACGGTCAATTACACACACACACACACACACACACACACACATATATATATATATATATATATATATATATATATATATATATATATATATATATATATATATATATATATATTGCAAATAGTTTATATGGTTTGATACACAGTGAGGAACGACTACATCTTTAAACAAATGAATGCACATGTGATGAAAGTATATGGAAGTACTGTGGTGCGGTATAAAGTGAGGGGAAATTAAAACATCAAACACAAAACAGACAAGATGGTGACAAAAAGAACGCCCGAACAAACGAATAATCAAAGTCTTTCAAATATGTCATCAATGATCACGCAAACATTGCAAAACGAGCATATAAAAATAGAAAAATGTGTTTTGCGTTTTCGTGTTTCTAGCACGATAAACCATTGAAAATGTCAAACGTTAGGTTTAGGCCTTGACTTAACGTCAATCCAAGCACAAAATATAGCAAAGTAGACATTATCACCTGAAGAGATGCTTTCTATTCCTTCTTAAGCTCGGGAAGATAAAGCTTCGTGCCTCATTGAAGTTGGAAAACATGGCATTGAGAGCTAACAAATGCATATAGGTTTTTTAAAATTTACATTCATCTACTATCTGCTGCGATTCATAATGACATAGAGGGCTAGTGTTTGGATATGACATTGAGTGACAACGAACGCTGTGATTCTGCGTGTTATTGATTATCAAAGACAGCTATATTCACAGCTACAGTTTAAAAAGTCGAAGATTCAAAATGTAAAGTTCTAATTAATATCGTATCATACCAATGATGTGTAGCGTTTTGAAAACCGTAGGAAAAACTTATTTTGTTTTATTCATTTTAAAGGAAACAAGATATTACGAGTGTATATGGAACAGGACAATGCCGTGGCATGGATATGTTTGCATGAGTTGCTGCAGTGTTTTTCAAGCACTTAACAGTAAACGCGACGCTGAATGCAGTGACCATAGCAATTTGAAATGAAATTAAACAAGTCAAAATCAAATCTAAATTTTACAAATCAGAATTTATCCGTCACATAAAATTAGAACAAAGGCACCTTTAGAAGGGAGTACTATTGGCGACGAGAATAACACAAACCATAAATAGACAGTTACATGTTGTGCAGTCAACCTCTGGTAGCTTTTCAATAACCTGAAATGCTTGCGATGCTGGATTACATTCACTTAATTTATGAAAATCACTGTATGCAACATGAATGTCACGATTTCTTTTCTTTCGAGGTGCGTGAACACAGGTCTGGACTTTCTAACGACTTTTTTCTTGAATTTTATCCCTTTCTTTCACGATATCTGTACCATAGCTTACATTAATTGAACAGTTCTTTAAGCTGACCTGTAACAATAGCATACCTACCTACCAACGTACTTAGATAGATACATAGATACATAGATACATACATACATACATACATACATACATACATACATACATACATACATACATGGACAGAGAACATAAATATAACTTCATTCTTATCTTATGTAAATGTCGTGTTTAGATATTGAATGGCATGCATTTTAGTTTTCATCTACAGAACAGATTGTCTAAAGAGTTCCGCATAAATGTAGTCTTTTACAATCATTTGAAATCGTTGCTGAAATTCTTTAATGGCATTTAAGCTATGAAAGCTATTGGAAAGAGCAAAACACAAAGCACAACGGTATTCAGACCTCAACCCCACTGAGCCGTACATTCAATCAGGGTGTCTGGTTCAGTCATGTAACGCATGGACGATGACCTTGTGTACTTCAGAAAACTTCCATTAGAACGTTTCTCTTACATTTCCCCCGAAATTGCTGTTTCAGTTCGAAATATTTTCGCTGTTCAATCTATTAAACATTGTAATCTTGCTGGAGTACTGGGGCCATCAATAAACTTTGACCTCTCTCAACAGTATAATGATCAGTCATGCTGTTTTGTTACCATGTCAACGGAGACCACCGTTATTTCTATTTTTGTTCCATAAATAGGAGCAGACATTTAAAATACGGCGGCAATTGATAAAAATCGTGATACCCTGCTGAGGGTGCTGCTAAATTATCTAATTATGCATTCTACTATAGTGCCATCTTCGCCGTCGATAATTTTACGTTTCAACATGTCTTTGGAATAAACCATAGCCACAACAGAGGCATCAACGGAGAAGTTGAACATGTTGGATTCACTTGTATGACACCTGCATCAATGTATGATTTGGATGTGAAGAGGTGTACTCCCATAACGATATCTCATACCTGATAAAAACTACACATAAAGTTTCAGATCTTAACATTGTGGTTATATAATGTAATACACCGGATACGTATATAGGGATAATAATTGCCATCACAAAATTAAACCCAACAGTCACTCTGCCATATCACTGTATATTGTGACTTGTGTGACATTTAAGTTTATGAATCTCTCTCTCTCTCTCTCTCTCTCTCTCTCTCTCTCTCTCTCTCTCTCTCTCTCTCTCTCTCTCTCTCTCTCTCTCTCTCTCTCTCTCTCTCTCATAGAAAACTAAACAAGTATCTTTGTGACAACAAAAGTTTGATTATATTTCCGTCGGAATGTTATAGTTCCTGTAATGAAATGAATTGTTCCTGTATTATTCTGTATTATTTTATACTCTTTCACACCATAGACAGCAGAGAAACTGTCCATGCACTTAATACAGATAAAATGCAGTTTACATGTTTGCAGTTACTTAGGGTTAGCAATATATTTTGCAAACTTGAGGATTGACACAGTGTAAATGTATACTTTCAATGAATGCATAATTAAGACACGTGTATTGAAGTTCCCACAATGCAATGTATTTACCCGCCAGTGTACTTCCTGTTCAGTTCTTTGCCTCGATAAATAACTTGCCAATGACTGAATTTAACTAATACAATGAAAACGGGCTAAACGGTAATCCTTTTTTTTTTTGCTTTCCACGAAGAAAGAGGGATTAAACATTGAGGATTCGTTTTATTTACACATTCTATGGGTTTGTAAAAACGATTCATTATTCGATAAAATTATGAAATTTCTTTCTCGGTCAATGAAGACTTAAGTCAACATGAAGAATACAGAAAATATCAGAGTAGTGTTGATACCAGTCAGTATGAATAATTGTATAGGTAAAATGCACGTAAATGCATTAATTCTGTATTGTGGTTAAGTATAGGTAGACATTCTGAAATATGATGCCTTGCAACAAATTGCATTGACGTGCCAGCCTGTATTAACTAAATAACAAAGTCATACCAGCCAGATACAAATCAATGCACTCATTTCTTAAACATCCCTCGTAGTTTAATAAAAATGTGCCATGTTGCACATACTTTCAGTTTTAAACATTACTCATTGTTACATGTGTAAATGAGACACATCCACGAATTGTACATTCGACTGTAACGTAATTAAGGTGATCCAGTGTTGATAACTTATTGCATAAAAGTTGTCATTAATGTCAAGTTTGAAATTGTAAAAGTAATATATATATATATATATATATATATATATATATATATATATATATATGTGTGTGTGTGTGTGTGTGTGTGTGTGTGTGTGTGTGTGTGTGTAATAAGACCACACCAGGAGGAGGAACAGTGAATACCGTCACAAAGGTACGCATATTTGAGATCAAAGGATGCGTTGGTGCGTACTATGATATTTATGTCATTATCTTAGCCTCAGCGTGAGTTGTCTGTTTTCTGAAAAAAAAAAAGGTTTCGCCATACTTGGACTATGTTATTTTCCCCTTGAACATAATATAAGAAATTCGATAAACACCTTCAATTATTCAACATCAAAAGCGCTACTGATTTAATTGATGCAGAAAAAACTAACGTTTAAGATACTTAATGAATGAATAAATGAGGATTCTGAACTCTTTACCATAGCTTAAAGCAGAACAGAACTCAGCGTATGTCAATAGCATTTATACCACCTACTGAACATCTCACTGCAGTAGACATCAAGGTGAAGATTTCCTCTGTGTAGAATCGACTTTTTGATCCGTGTAAAGTTTTGAAATCTGGAGTATTAATGTATAGTAGATGTGTACAGTGGAATTCATATCTGAGGTTGTAACACATCCAATTTAACCAACAGCCTTGGAGTATATTTACCCGGATCATATTGGAGAACCACGTGTTCGTGTAACAGCAATCATGTCTGACGAATGAGTATGACGCCTCATCTTTGACACAGGCGGCAGCTGTTATTCAGCAGGTGACTAAGTCGATAAACCGTACCCTTCCGCGTGTGATTTTCACTATGATGAAAAAAGTCATTTATTATGAAAAAGTTCATGTCTGGAGTCATTACTCAAAGATACTTGAATCAATTGCACTCAAACTTGGCACATGGACAAAATAATTTATAGAAATACACATGCATGCCGCTTTCCGTGATAAGTGATTGTGGTCATCGTGTTATGAACCTTGTCATGTCAAGCATTGCTGATTGGAAATCGTTGAGACCCAGCATATGGCATACATTTGCATGTGAATTTATTTTGATACACGATCCAACATGGTTCCTCGGTGATCACTCTTTGATGATGTTTTTGTGCTATGTGTCTGGTTTGTTACGTGTTCTAACATGATCTTGCTACTCGCAAAATGTTTAAATTTGTAAGTAGTCAAACCTGCCAGTGTCTATGTTGTAGCACATTTTCACGTATACAGGCTTCACTCAAGCCCTCCGAAAATTAATATATTTGTTGTAACCATGGTACATGAACACTAGACAGTTCCGCATACATATGCATGCCAATGTATTTCATTATAAGTTTAACTACGGACGTGCCTTTAATCATTACTCGTGAATATCTGAAAAATGTATGTGCATCCATTCCTCGTAATTTGTTTGACAATTTCATTCGGTGCGTTCATTTCAAATTTTTCTACACGATTATAGTGCTATAATTTGGACGTCTAATAAGTTAATTCTTCAAATTTAAGAAGACTTCTAATCAGACACTTCCATTTTGTACAAGGTAATGTGTCATCGACGATGAGGAATCAAGTAATATTTTTAATATCATATCTTTTTAATTCGTTATAAGTTCGGGATTTTTTAAGCGAAATTCTATTTCTTGCTTTGCGAGTGTTTCGGGATTCTTTTAAAAAACAATGCAATTCCATTTCTTGCTTTGCGTGTCAGTTTCTTAACCAGAATCTATAATAAGTGAACTGAGATAAAGAAATATCAAATGTATTCAAACTCTTGTATCTTCTACTTGTTATGGCGTTTATATCAATGGCGGCGGTTAATGAATCCTTTAGCATACAAAGAGAAAGATAAACGTCCTCTAGTTTGTTATTACAGTGATGTTTGAATGGTAGCCTTTGCTCTTTCGCCTAGCTCATCTCTTCTTAAATTGCATACGTATTTTATAAACGTTACTGCGGGTGAAATTATTCCTATTTAATGTGATAGATTTATGTAATTTTAGGGGATTTACTGATCTTGGTTGTAGCTTAACTTTTGCATGGTAAGGTGCATACAGTGATCTTCTCTGGTTCACTTTATTCAAACTCCATTCTGGCGCAATCAACTTTTCCAGCTTTCCTGAATCCTGGTACAGACTTGTTTGGTAATCTGCCTGCGTTCATCTATCGTCTCAATCGTCAAGTCTGCTGTGTACATTTGTTTTATGGGCGTTTATCTCGGGCACCATCTGCGAAGATCCCAAATGCCATGATCACATCCGTCTCCTGTCTCCTGTTTTGGCGCAAGGCTGTTCAGGAGAGCAAAGCTAACACCAAGGACCATCAAGATGTCATCTCCAGTAAATGGATTACTTGATACCACCCCAGTCGACTGTTTGAATTGGCACTAGGTATATTTACTGAACACATTTTAATATTAAAGTTACATTGCAAATCTCAGCTGCCACCATTGACGATGATAAATTATTGCAATTATTGAAAAGAAAACTTCACGGCTGACTTCTTGAAAGATTAAAGAGACACAATTCAAATGTACACCCATGGGACAATTGCTATGAGTGTGGGAGGCAAAGTACATTGCCGTGAAATAAAAACGTTAATTATTCAACGCGAGATTCCGAAGTCCAGTGATACTGACCACATATTACAGTACTTGCTGTTGTCTAACAAGTCACTTTGACATGTCCACTTATTTTGGAACATGCGCAGTACTTGTCTGAAAACTTGTAACATGAAAGTGTAACGTTCGTGAATCTCTCTCTCTCTCTCTCTCTCTCTCTCTCTCTCTCTCTCTCTCTCTCTCTCTCTCTCTCTCATATATATATATATATATATATATATATATATATATATATATATATATATATATATATATATATATATATATATATATATATATATATATATATATATATATATACGATCAACTGCGGCCAACCTTTTAATAATAGCCCGATGATAGAAACCCAAAGAATGGATAATGTTTTGTTGGTCGTAAAGTGTACGTTGATTTCCATTAGAGTGAAAAGTAGTCCAGTGTACCATTTTATGATCGCACAACCTTGGTGATCAAAAGTACACAAATCATTCATTATGGCCTGTCATCACCGAAACATACAATACTTAGCAAGACTCTAATCTTTCAAATTACTACTTGGTGTAGTGTTTATCGATGAAAACAATGCTCATGTATGTAAATATAGTCTATATCTTACATTAACAACTTGATCAAAAATTAATTTCCGACTGCCAAATCTACGTTTGTGTATGCAATTTTTACATGAATATGGCAGAAAACCCACTTATGTCGTCTCCACGCTATTTTTGACCACCTTAAGCTTTGATATACAACTATAAAAATGAACCAAACACCATGACAATGTAACTATGATTATTAGTAATTAAGATCTGAAAATGGCGTCAAGTTTGAGAAAATATTTCCATAAATAGGATTCGGCGCCACTATTTCAGATTTCGTTTACAACTGTTCTGATATCATAATCAAAACCCTTTGTACCAACAAGCAAATGTCAAACTCCTCAGCAATCGCCTTTACAGAAAACATATGTCTACAACTATCAATTATTCTCTCCTGTGAAATCATTGAGCTGCATATTCAAATTTGAATAACTTAAGTCTTGTATTTACCTAAAATGTGACAGATGCCTTTCAATTTAAACACGTCTTTTATACAAGCATCTCCATCAGATATTTTTATTACAAATAATCGAGACATTTTAATACATGTGCAAGTTATCTACATTCAAAAAGTTGATATTTGTTAATTAACATCGATATCATGTCCCACGAATAATGTTAGACGTCTTACGAAATAAACAGTCAATAATGGCACCGTTGATCTATTATTTATTAGTTCCATTGACATTGTTTTATGATAAGTGGTGATTTAGGAATAGATTGCCGTGCTTTACTCCCTATCTTCACTTTATTCGAGGACATAAAGGCAAAATTCATTTCATCTTGATTGATATCGACATCATTATCGAAAGTATGGAGAAGAAACACATGTAATAATCGGCATGTATATGAGACTGGGTTACAAATGTTAATGCATAAATATAAAGATTTGGGGAAATATCGATGTACCGATAAAGTATTATAAAAAAATTAGCAAAACAATACTGCGTCCAGTTAATTAGGGAAAAGATTACTTACACCTAGTCTATATTCATTGCTTTCATTCAATATTAAATAGCCAAGGCTGCCCACATACGATTTTCTCTGGGAAGGAGATTTGATGTTTGTTTTTTATTTGAGCTATCATGCAATTAGGGTGTTGCTAGTAAATGGGTCAATTTCTTGCACTTAAGACTCATGTATGAAACGAGTATTGCTATCAGATATTTTAATACAAATAATCTCGATTGCAGGAGATTTGATGTTTGTTTTTTATTACATAATACAGCTCTCTTCCAGTGTATACATTAAGTATGTCAGAAACGCATTAAGTAACTGAACTTCAATGCACCACCCCTTTGGTTATCTGAAAGCTTAATCCATGGGTTCTGTGTGAATAGATCTACTTTGCGTTGTTGATTACGTCATATAAATGAATGCATCAGCAAAATAAAACAAAAGTTCGACGAAATGAACTGTGGTAAAATGATATTATAGCAATTAAGACTATAACTGAACATATTATTAAATCAATGTTGATATAAACCGAATCAAATTTAGAAATATCTTTGAAAGTTACATAGGCTGGAGATAACAAATATCTGAAAAAGTTTAACCCGCTAAAAATAAAGACATTTGATCTCTCTCTCTCTCTCTCTCTCTCTCTCTCTCTCTCTCTCTCTCTCTCTCTCTCTCTCTCTCTCTCTCTCTCTCTCTCTCTCTCTCTCTCTCTCTCTCTCTCTCTCTCTCTCTCTCTCTCTCTCTCTCTCTCTCTCTCTCCTCTCTCTCTCTCTCTCTCTCTACATGATTAGCAAGCGACAAAGTCTCGACGCCAGGGGCTGACGTCTGTACAACCACATAGTACACGACTTCGCTATGTAGAGATTTATCTTCACCATCTAGAAACATGTCTTCTATTATTAATGGCGATTTTCTCGGGCTATTACATTTGACTTGGATCTAAATTCTTAGATAACGTTTGCTTTCCACTGGACGTCATTCGCTATTGCCATGGAAACATGCCGTCGTCATTTATGTATGTATGTATGTATGTATGTATGTATGTATGTATGTATGTATGTATGTATGTATGTATGTATGTATGTATGTATGTATGTATGTATGTATGTATGTATGTATGTATGTATGTATGTATGTATGTATGTATGTAGGTATGTAGGTATGTAAGTATGTATATACCTAATATTATCTATAACCAATACATACATACCTACATACATATATACATACATACATAGATACATACATAGATACATAGATACATACATAGATACATAGATACATAGATACATAGATACATACATACCTACCTACCTACCTACCTACCTACCTACCTACCTACCTACCTACATACATACATACATACATACATACATACATACATGCATGCATGCATACGTACGTACATACATACATACATACATACATACATACATACATACATACATACATACATACATACATACATACATACATACATACATACATACATACATACACGTGTATGTGAATAGATAAGTGTTCGAATGTGTGTCAGTACGTGTTTTACTTAAGTGTATGCACGTCTATTTTCAACAGACTATTAACTTTTATGCAAATGCAGACGAAATCACCTTTATCTTTGCTTTACCTTTCGATCCAACACGTTCAATATTTTGTTTATCAATATACTTTTTAATCACTATATCCCATGATTGTTTGCGACGGAATCGAACTTTGTGTGTTAAATTATTCGCTTCATGACCAAAAACGCACTTGTGAATTTAAAATGACTTTGCCCTTTCACGTACAAGTAAAATAGACCAATGGGATTTGAAATGACGGTGACCTTCAAATAACCCTGAATTTTTGTTGTGGACAACTCATGTTTAAGGACACCCAATATGGCATCATTTCAGCTAAATATTAACCTTGTAGAAATTAAGGGTCCCGCATGATATGAGGATAAAAATTCTCTCAAATACATCTATGTATATTTAAAACCTTCAATCAGAAAGCGTAGCTTTTGTGTGTCCTTTGTGAACCGAACAAGCATATGTGACGAAATAGAGTTATTTCAGTGATAATGATCTTGCAAGGTGTGTTTTCAACTTTTGATCCGTAATTCCAAATCATTTTTGAAGTTCTGAAAATTTGGAGATGATTACAATTATGATGAACTTTCTTTCGTGATCATTTGAAAACATTGAGATGTTCGCTAATGTAAATATTCTCTGTCAACAACCCTGTCCGTAATAGTCATTTAGTATTACTGACTCATTTGTACGTAAAATTGTCTTAGAGTCTTTGGCAGTATAATTTTTCATCAATACAAAAATATTACACGTTATTCGGCATTCAGACGAGTCAATGGCATATCATATCAGATTTATAGCACAGAAGGAAAAAATGTATAAGTGTGGGTATACGATTGCTAAATCGTTCAAAGAAGATAGGAACGTAAGATAATATATACGAGGTATAGGAATCTTCGACATGAGATGTTTTACGTTTTACAGTCGGCAATACATCCGGTTAATGTTAATTGCTACCGACGGGCGGGGAGAGAGAGAGAGAGAGAGAGAGAGAGAGAGAGAGAGAGAGAGAGAGAGAGAGAGAGAGAGAGAGAGAGCTTATTGTGTATATTGAGGTTTATAGCGACATTGCGAATATATATAAGCTTAAAATTTAAGTTCTTTGTTATAGGTTTGACTGGTATGTGTGTGAGATGTAAGAAGGAAGTCGTGAAATAAATGCTTACCCGAGGCGACAATATTTTCAGTATTCAATTTGGCGTGGTATGATTTACATATTATGGAGTTAACTGGAAATCGTATACTATGTAAGGATTCGGTGCCCTTTATATTAGTTGGTATCAAGGATATGATTTATTGCTTACACATAGTAAGCGTCTAATTTAGCGAGTTTTTAATTTTTCGATCGTTTATAGTTTGTTTGGTCTTGAATTTCCTTCTTTCAAAATGATTTAACTCTATGTATGGACAGATAGTTCGAGGCCCAGGATCAACATTCATACAACGCTCTGTACCAATACCATACACTGAACTTGTCATAATATTATATAGCTAGTAGCAAACCGGTGTAACTGATACTTGCCTCTGATCACACTGTAATATCGATTTCAGAATGTCACAATTTCTGCCAATTTTCTCCCACTAAACAACCTCATCTCATATCAATTCGACCAAACATTTGGTTTTCATATATTGCTGTAGCTATACACAAGATTAAATTGAAACATAGGCGGTTTCAGTTCACGAAATAAATTGCTGACTCTCTATCAAGACTATTGGCACACACGCTGTGTATGTTTTTGATTACTGTTGATGCAAAGGCATCACCGGCCGAACACTGGATAACATTTTGACTCTCCTTCTTATTTTCTGGATAATGGGTTCTATGGGGTCGTTGTTCTAAATATTAATGTCTTTCTGTATGAGTATTCTGATAAATGAAAGGCGACAGCGATGTGTTTGCTTTTCAATGACACTAACAAAGGCAAGGATATATCAAGCATTAAAAAATTATAGTCTTCGAAAGGTCCTGACATTGAAACCGTACTGAGTAACACGTGACTTGTCACTGCTTTGACTTAAGACCTGATCTTAACTCAAAGGTACTGAATCCCGATACTGAAAATACACATAGCCCTAGAATGGCACTGAGCATTTATCTCTCAGCCTATATTTCATATCTCTAATGACGCCCTAAATGCACCTGTGAAACAAGTTTGGTGTCATTTGCACAAATTTGGTATGTACAATTAAAAAGAATCAGCTTTTCAATACAGAAATTCACCATACTGCATTCTCCCACAGACGTCAAAATGCCAAGGAAATATCATTTAGTTAGAATACACCCCGAAAGTTAAAGACTTAAACTTTTACCAAAACTTTCCTCATTGAAACCTTCAACCATGCTCTTTCAAAATCAAGAATAAAACTCAGGGGTAACAGTGCAAAGTTTGGTACTGGAGAAACAAATTACCCAACATTGACCAATATCTGATATTAAAATGGCTGCCATTTCTGTGTTAACTCTGTGAGGAAAAATAAAATTTCGGATGTTCAAAAAATTAACACGGTGAAATTGTTTCTTACACTAATAGCTTTAAAATAAGTCCCAACAAGTGGTAGACAAGAAAATTATGTAAAATATAATTGAGAGTCCAAATTTTTTCCCCAAGGCGTATTCTAGCTGAAGAACGCATGTTACGAATTTTCAAGAGTCTATCGGCGACATTAACTCCGTCTGAAGCGTTGATGTCATGAGAATGCGTTCTTTGTCTTGTTACGGGAGGAGAGCGACCGTGCGTTTATCTGCCGCAATTTAGACTAGTTCGTTATGGCTTACGACAGTGCAATTATTAACGCTGGGCATTGAAAGAATCTTGTGGGATTAGAACTTGCAATAAAGGGGGCGGTGTTTTACGACAAATTATTGTGCAGAGACCGCTATCTGAACTCAAATTGCCGGAGATAATTGAGTATTCCTGATACAATAGATATAGAATTAAACATATTTAGGAAAGCTGCTGAGTTTTCGACTGTTTTAAAATTGCTGAAGCCGATATCTGAAGGGCAGTTCAGAATATCACTGATTTCAAAGAAGGCGTTCAGTAGCGTAGTCTACGTTCTCAAATCTAAATAACTAAATATGGCGCATTCATCTACCTGTGGATTTACAGTGATCACTTCATCAACACTGAATATCAAATACCTTCCCTTTACGGATGTAATGGATTGTCCTGCCAATCGCTCATTTAAAACCGTAATTGCCACTTTCCTTTCTGACGACAAATTACCACACAATATGAAACGCGAAAATATTCGCAAATTATGCTTGTTGCAAAAATCAAAACGAAGACGACTTCTTGTGTATTATTTTGCATCTTGCCGACCGTAAAAATACGTTTTTTTCTTCCGTAATTCTCTGTCAGACATGTATACATGTATGAGTACATAGGTAATATGTATCAGGTACAATATCAGACTTTAAGGAGAGTACTTGAGTGCGCGTAATTATAACATTAAGTCTGGCCTATCCAAGCAGCCAATATAAAATCGTTTTCATTCTTAAGCCACATTTTTGCGTAATTTGCCGTGAGCTGTGGCCCAACCATTAACCTTAGTACTATTACGATATCGTACTATTCTACGCCAGACAAATATTGTTCATAATAATCCAAAATAATGCTACATTGCGTTTTTCAACGTAAATCATCTTTATCGATGTCACCGAGCCACAGGGAAAGTAATATTTGACATCATCAGGAGATTTTGATAAGTCATAGTGGATAGCTATGGACAGTGAAACGACTACAGCGTGTGTGTGTGTGTCAAGTAGCGTGATTATCAGGGATGTAAAACACGATAAAATTTGAGCAACCAATGACCTTGTACTTAATGTAGATCATCTCTTTGTTGATTGTAATATTCTAGTAAAATAATAATACATTGATATCCTCAGCAACCCTACTTTTCAGAAAATGGAAATGATACTGGGCAGCTATTTGGAGTAAAGCAGATTTCTGTCTTTGTGTTTTTTGATTCATTTTTGCGTGCCATAGTTGAGAAAACAATTAAACGGACAAAGGGTCAAAATATGTATGACAGCTATCACATGAGTGTTACCAAACTTAAGAATTCAATTTAAAGTAATGTCACGTGTCATCTTATGCATAATTTCTAGAAATAATCGTTTGCGTGACTCCCGCTGACCTGCTAGGACATCACCGTGCATTTCAAGGACAGAAAAAATCTCTCAATTATTTTGTATTAAAATGTATATCACCACAACTTTGTCACACAGTAAATTACATCAATAATTTCTTCCTAATTTCATCATACAATTCACAGCAGGTCGTTGGACGTCAGCCACAAACTAGAAAACTATGGCGGTCGAATATTTCCTACGTATCGTTCAGCAATAAAGGCAAGCATACAGTCAGCCATGCCATTTACATGCTTGTCCTTGATTTCTGTCGCCTTGAGTGTTGGTCAGAAAACGCCAAAGCAAAAAAAAAGCGTAGCTTTAACTCCGACTTACCTCTTGATGTGCTGCTACCAAATATGCAAATTAAGATCCAGAGATTGAAAAATGATAACTTCTTTCCGGTAGCCATTTTGATTACGAACTGTCTCCAAGCATTGCCTTCATACCGTAGACTCAGAGGCTGGAATAAAAGAAAATAATGAAACAATTAGTTAGTAGGGACATTGAAAGCCAGCAAAGTATTTCTCCTTCCTTTGTAATTTGCTTAATATGATATTCACCGTGAATGACGTCACGATAGTCAAATGCTACGGACTATTTTGATTCCTTCGGTCACTCATGGGAGATACCGAAGCACACGAGACTGATAACGGTTCGCCCGTCCAGGGGGCAAACATCCTACCACTTGATAGTTAAACACAAATGTACGCATACACACACACATATATACTCACATCGACATTGAATTTCTAATTAAAAGAGGAGACGATACATACTTTTGCCAAATCAGTTACTTTTAAGGGAGGAAAACATCGTGAGTGGTACACACGTTCCTGTCTGTTAGTTACCATAGAAACAGTTGGCTGTGATGGAAACTGGCGTTTAGAGGTGTCACAAACGTCATGGTCGACATAGAGAAGGGCTAAATTGACTTTTTTGTATCAGCTGAACGGAAGTTACCATCCTAGTGCGTCAAATAAGTGAAATCCCATGCAGGTCTGCATTGCTTAAAACTCTGTCCCTACCAACCAGAACAAGAACAAGTCTGGTGTTCATCTGTGTCTAACTGAATCAAGTATTAAAAATGCAGAGAGTGTTGGAAACATCTCGGACGCAAATGATAAAAGTGAACCACAGCGTGAAATTTTAACGCGAAAGCTATAACTATTGTATGTATGATTGGGTCAGGAGCGCTGCTTCACTGAGATATAACGATCGAATTTGACAGGCGAGATTGGCTTTTAACTACTCGGATGACTCGAGCGAAGGAAAGTCGTATTTAGTTAGAAACGTGCTTTGCCGACAAATGTCGCATTTCCCCGTCCATTTCATCAATCCAGCAAAGGATGACTATACAGGTAAAGACTGTAGCTTTTCGAGAGACTATCGAGTAAGAACTCTGTAAAAACATTGGACAAACCTGTTTCAGAATACTTCGATGATTGGTTTAGACCAAGGCGTTCCTGGTTCATAAACTGAATTCACACCATCGATTCCCACATGTATAAGGTGTTAAATAATATCAATTCTCCCTCAGCAATTGTAGGTACTCAGGTTGCAAAAAGATCTGTTGGCCGGCTTGGCATCTGTCCGTTCGGGAAACAACGCGACGGCGATCAGTATCGCTTCCTCTGCAACCCAATAAACGAGCCTATGTTGGCCACACCACATTAATGTTATGTTTAACGTCATTAATCTACTAAAATTTGCGTTGACATTCAGGTTCATTCATAGTCATTGGATTTCTAGAGATTTGATGCGATTGGCAGGGTTTTTATTGTTAAATATGCTACAATCCAGCGAAATCAGCTCATGTCAATATTCTTTACACAACGATCACTACATTACAAGCTTGCAACTCTCAAACGTCGAAAGGTATGTCAGTGTTCGATTGGGACGAGGAGGGCGTATAATACAATGTTTTTCAGCAAGTGGCTCATTTTAATGATATCTGGCGTTGGTCATATTTTGGACATGAACGTGTGGGGAGAATGTGTGTGTGTGTATATGTGTGTGGATGTGTATGTATGTATGTATGTATGTATGTATGTATGTATGTATGTATGTATGTATGTATGTATGTATGTATGTATGTATGTGTATGTATGGACGGATGGATGGATGTATACACAAATATATGTGTCTTTGTATCTATCTATGAATCTATCTATGTATATGCCTGGCGGAATCTATGCAGTGTAGATTGAAATGATTATTCATTTTACGTGGGTATATATGTAGGTCTGTATAGGAAGGTATCATATTATGTATGAATGAATTTTAAAACGAGATCTTACAAGCATCGTGCTAACATTGCTCTAATAGATATTGTAATTCTAAAGAAATCGAAAGTTTACGATTTATCCATCGCTCTTTTCGCAAGACTAAACCTTCCTACTTGCTAATACGCATTCTCCAAGCTGCCCGTATGTTAGAGGTATACACTGTAAATTTCTTTATCGCAGCTGCAAATGAGAAAACCTTGCAGACCTTGATTTTTCCCTCTTTTTTTCGGTTTGATCTCAGCTCGATTAGTGACGATTTCATGAATAAAAGATGAATATCTCTATTTGTGGACATGCCACCTCAACGGAAGTGACGACATAGACCATATACTCTTTAAAAAGCGATGATTATCGACATGCTCTCGCTTGCCTGACTCTCGAACTTCTGCTCATTTGACGATGCGTTTCGGAATATCAGACTGAGCAAGCGGAGATTTTTGAATCGAAAATTGAATTGGTCGTCAACTCATTCCGTACTGCGCATATTGTACAACTACAGACGTTCAACATTGGTGTGCTGCAGTTTTATGTACACTAGGACAAGCAGAATAAAGACGCCGTGCCCAATTAGCTTTGTTGTCCTCACATTCCCGACATGTGGGCGTACTACTCGCTTTGCCAATTCACGTCTATATATTCCTCTGTGGTAGCTTGTAAAATACGATACCAGTTGTTGATGGAAAAGTCACATTATCGCAACATGTTCTCGTAAACTCGACTTTGAACTTACGACTGCGCTACTTGTCATCTTCATGTTTTGCATAGAAAATTGCAATTTTACAGACCGTGTAGCCTTGTTAGTTAGGATAGAACCTGGGTTAATATTTATGTTGGCGTAGCTTTTTTTCGGGTCGGGTGAGAGTGAGACAAAGTTGAGATAGGAAGGGTGTTGAGAGAACTTCAGTTCACAGACGGTAAAGTAGGAGGTTTGAATGCACAGACAGTGAGTCAGACAGACAGAATGACAGATGGAGAAGATAGCATCGAACAAACTAATAGTCACACGGGAAGTGACAGAGCCCGACGAAGAATGGCCGAGAGAAACAGATTGGCTGAGAGAGGCCAACAAATAAAAAATCGTGTTGTGGGGATGAAGAGCTTAAAGAGGAGAGAGAGAGAGAGAGAGAGAGAGAGAGAGAGAGAGAGAGAGAGAGAGAGAGAGAGTCACCCAGCATGTATCATCTGGCATGAACTTCTCCTTGGCCGATGATTTATATGAATGTCCAGAGATAGGGAATATAGGTAGTGTGTTTAATTTACAACCGATGAGCTTTGAAAGTAGACCCAGTACTTCTACACATATCAAAACTTTGAATAAAATATAGCTTTAGCACATGCTTTTAGAAGTTAACGAATACGTAGTCTTCGTGTCATACACAGTGTCGGTTACAGTATTCCCACAGGCAACTGACATTCAGACAAATTCGATTGCGATCTGAAATACATATGGGTGAGTGTGTCAAACACATGTCAGATTTTTTTTGTTTATTAAATTATCATATGCCCGTAGTCCGGTGTTGTCTCTGTTCTCCGTGCATCCACATTGATTTGTCTGCTTCTCAGATATTGAGCCGCTACAGAGACCCTGGGTTGTGATTACTTCACCACGTGTTTATGTTATCTTCTGGATTAAAACTCTTGTACGCATATTTACTTAGTGAGACGAGAACATATGCGAAGCATACTCCTTGATGTCCGTTCGCCTATATACTTTCAAATTCTGAACGCTGTAAGTTGTTGTCTAATTACATTCAATCAATCTATACGGAGTCAAAGGTCAAATTAAGTGAGTGTTCACTTTAAAAGAATGCCTAATGAAATTTACTATCATCGAATTAAACAAATAACAACGAAACCGACAAGACAGCGCCAAAGTATGTATGATTAGTAAGCTTTACGTTCGTTTTCTGCAAGAAGATAGCTCGACTCGATTTCAGCAGTCTACTTCTTTTGGTATAAACACAGCTTGTGAAAGTTGAAAATACTCTTGCTTAAAATACTGTTGTTAAGTCAAACTCAAAGTGGATTAATGCTTGCACAGTTTGTCCTCACTTTATGGGCACAGACGTTGCTTCCATTTCCCAAATAATAAAATATCCTTGTAGCGAATGACACACAACATGTGGCTTTCACTCTGTCTCGGATATTGTTATTCCGACAGTCACTGCAAAGGTCAAAGATCACCCCTAAACTGATCAACCCTAAACGCTCTCTGGTATTATACCCCGAAGCAATGGCAAGAAATGTTGATCAGTTACAATGGTAAGATGGTTTACGTGAACGAATTCAAAAAACCGTCACACGTATATATGGAAACAGACGACTAATTGTGTTTACTCTTTTTTTGCTGACATTCGTAAACGGATAATTTTTTTCTGTAGAAAATGAAGCTGCTTAAAATGTAAACATTATTTCTAGTCCTGTTTCATTCTGAAGAGCTGTAGACATGATATCGCGGTCTTTCGATGAGTATATCTTGAAGAAAATCAACAATGACGTTGATAAAAAAGAGTATTCAAGCGTAAAGTTGAGCTGTCGCCAACTCAATATGAGGCCGTTCAGGCCTCATATTGAGTCTCTCTCTCTCTCTCTCTCTCTCTCTCTCTCTCTCTCTCTCTCTCTGCCTTACGGGATTTATTTAAATCGGCCGCTCGAATGCTTGTATTCAAGAACACGAATAAACATGTTAGGTATTTCTTAGCGTGAGGAAGTCAAAAGATTTGATTTAGGCCTAGGATGTGCCCCACGGAAAAACATCACAATGTTTTCAGATAAAGGAATAGAAAATCATAACAGAACTTTCGACATTGAGGAAAAGCCTGAATACAGCCCGGATTCTATCAGCCACCCCTTCCTTTAAATTATTGTTTGTACTCATGAAGACACTCAAAAACTACATTCCGAGAGAATAATTCTACATTTTACTTTCATGTTCAAATTATTCTGTTGTTTGTTTGCTTATTTGTTTACTTGTGTTTTTGCTCTTTTGTGGAGATAAATGTATGCTCATAAAGGAGACAATGCTGATTTTTTGTAGATGATACCATCATACCTGATCTTACATTACAACGTAACAATGACAATAATTCTGTAAATAGATCACATGACCAATATCACACATGGTCAGCGCTTTGGACACAAATTGAAATTTCGGAAAATATCAAAAGTAAACAAAGCCTCCGACCTCCATTGAAAATAACGAGCACAAGGGATACATATGAACCAATTAACGGACATATCACAGAATGGTATATGTCCTACTGGTATGAACCAATCAACTCACACATTACAGAATGTTATGACCTACTGATTAATGGAGGAACTATGCCAGCTAATAGCTCGGCAATCCCGGTACGGTCGACGTCCAAACTGCGTTATTGATTATTTGATTTCGTTATCACTTTTCGATCAACAACCAAATGACTAGACATTTTTTCTTCCTGGCTAATCTATTGGATCAGAGATTCACTGCTTCTAGCAATCTCTGTATCTTACTCACCAATCAAAATGTAAATATTTGGCAAATCGTTTCTTGTCCATGCAATCAATCGATAAAAGAGTGTCAGTCATCGCCTTCCAACCTTTTCCTAAGATAGTCAATCATTCATGCTATTTCGTACCCTGAATAAAAACATAAATTTAACGAAACTTTTTAATAGCAACATTTTCTTCGTTGAGTGGCAGTCATTCTGAAGTTAAAGCTACACAACGGCGTCTTCGATAAGTGAGAAATTCTAATCGTAGAGACACGCGCGTTCTTTTGAAGCAAAGCTGTTGAAATTTATCCTTGAAGGGCAATAAAGTGCGTGATGTACATAAAGAATTTGATTGTTTACGATTGTCACAAGTGTGTTTATTTCCGTTGGGTATTCTATACCTGGATTGAAAAGTCACCTCTCTTGTTAACAACAGAGTGAAACAACTGACTGGATTAGTAGCAAGCTAATGTTAACTGTACCATATTTAGCATTGTAATATATTCTATTGAAGACAAACATTCAAAAACTTGCAGGTGAAAATGCAAACTTCTGCTCATGATTTCGTCACAGCAAAACCTCTTTCCAATGTAATATGTCTCAGTTGACCAATGCGCAACAAATATTCTTCATTGGTATACCTTCACGTATCAACTCGGTTAGACTGTGGACCTGGAAAATATACTGAATTGCAAACAACAAGAATGAGAGCGAAAACAACAGCATTAATTTAGGAATCCGGAATCATGATATCGTGGCACTATACATAAAATGGAGATCTTAGTCGTAGTTTGATGGACAAGCGTTGACAAGTTACCGAAAACCTAGACATACTTTGCACGAAAATAATTGTACTTAGTTCTACAAGGTCGTTAGTATTATTTGCTTTAGACGGAGGAAAGTTTGATGAACGCCTGGAGATAGAACACATCTTCAGAGCTAGACAAGCTCTGCCAATATTAAGGATTGGGCGGATTATGGCAGATGGGCACCGAATGTCGCCGGTTTGTAGAGAGCTGCTTGGAATGTACGCCTCGGCAGAGCGTGATACACCAAACTTCCATTAGATAAATCTTGAATTTACAATATTTGCCCAGACTGAGCTTTACGTGTGTAACTTCTGTCGCGTTAGTATTTGCTTGCTTGCATTAATTCAAAATGGCGAACAGGTAACTCAGACACTCCTTACAAAATAAACGCCAGCAGACTCTGATGTCTAGAATTCCATTCGACCAGACATGTCTGACAAGTTGTGACAAGCACTTGTCAAAACACTTCACACGTTTTTCTTTGTGTCTAGGTTAATGATGTCTTAAAGCAACAATGTTTTGCATGTGTCGAGGGCAGTACTCCATACAACCATATTTAGATTAGACCGGTCGCTACCAGGAAAGCTAATATTCGCATTGAGCGTTTTCCATGGAGAAGCAACAATATTCCGAAGCTATATAAAAATGTTAGTGTTGGCGACAAAAACGTCATGCACTGAAACCTTTCTGTCGGTGTCACGTGACACTCATCGATGGAGACGATCTCTTTGACGCCAGGAAGGGGTAAATGACACAACGGGGTGTAATAATCATATATAAGTGTTGCCATTGCACAAACATATCTATTTGACATGTAATAATTTTTAAGTTTTAATATTTACCTTGAAAAACTTGTATCCCGTACCACAGCACGAACTTTTTATGAGGATGTGTTCTTTGTCTTGGCGTGCATGTACCGTGTTTACTTTCCGAATGGACAATTGTCAGTCAGTCAGTCAGTCAGTCAGACAGTCAGTCATTCATTCAGTCAGACAGACAGTCAGTTAGTCAGACAGTCAGTCAGTAGTCAGACAGTCAGTCAGTCAGTCAGTCAGTCAGTCAGTCAGTCAGTCAGTCAGTCAGTCAGTCAGACAGTCAGTCAGTTAGTCAGACAGACAGTCAGTTAGTCAGACAGTCAGTCAGTAGTCAGACAGTCAGTCAGTCAGTCAGTCAGTCAGACAGTCAGTCAGTCATTCAGTCAGTCAGACAGACAGTCAGTTAGTCAGACAGTCAGTCAGTAGTCAGACAGTCAGTCAGTCAGTCAGTCAGTCAGTCAGTCAGTCAGTCAGTCAGTCAGTCAGTCAGTCAGTCAGTCAGTCAGTCAGACAGTCAGTCAGTCAGTCAGTGATGTAAATCGAACATTTAACCATTCGGTCCGTTGATCATCGTATCACTTCCATTTTGATACTTGTCACGGAACCAATCAATTGATCAATCAACGGTTAGCGAGTCCATTCATTGATTACCTCACAAATTGAAAAAAAAATAAATTGAATAATTATTGGCCAATCTATAAATGCATGAACCCCCCCCACACACATATGTATGTATGTATGTATGTATGTATGTATGTATGTATGTATGTATGTATGTATGTATGTATGTATGTATGTATGTATGTATGTATGTATGTATGTATGTATGTATGTATGTATGTATGCATGCATGCATGCATGCATGCATGCATGCATGCATGCATGTATGTATGTATGTATGTATGTATGTATGTATGTTTGTATGTATGTATGTATGTATGTATGTACATGTATCAATACTGCAGACAATGTAGGAAGAATAAAATGATCAGTATTGTACACTCCGTCTTGTTCATCAGTATTGATTTGAAAGAGCCAACCTACATCAATTATTCGATTACTAATGAGATATTCTCCCACGCATTCTTCCAGAAAGGTTAATCTATTCGTCACAGATTGTATCTATTAGCATCTCCCAAAATTCATCTTCCCGTAATTCATTCAACCCTCACCTTATCACCATATATGGGTAACGATGGCTGCTATGAATATGTCTAAGTCAGCATAAATTGCATCTTCTTTTGGCAACGTTGAAGTTAACGACAGGGGAGGTTGAGAAAGCGTCTTTTCACTGGGATCATCCTGTTTGCCGAACATTTTCTCCTCGACCTTCCTGTCAGGAAAATATTTCAAACCCAAAGGTTCTTATTGAAGAACAGATGTGAAGTTTATTATGGACTGTATAATATATCAGTAGACGATGTTGAATTATATTTGTCACCGATATGTCATCATATTAAAGATGCGGTTGTAGAATGGAAATCATGAACTTCAAGTTGCTAAAGTGATAGTCCTTTGTATTTCTGGTTTATTGTTGCCCATTTAGGGATGAACTTACAACACTGCCATAAAAGTCACTCGTTGTTTTGAACAAAAATGAATGTTGCAGCTCCGTCAGTAGATCTATAGTAGAATAATTTTACTTGCTCTGTGGATTTGATATGAACCCTGATGCGACTTACTTGATGTAGGTATCCCATATATACTCTCAACTACTTCTTGTCATAACGTAGTACATTTTCCCCGACCTTCCTGCCTAGCATTGTATTCCCTCGCCTCAAAATCTTTGTTGTGATGAGTTACACTGACCTGACAGCGATTGCCGGCGCTGACTGTCAACCTTTCCACCGACCCTCGCCATATATCGCCATGCAACAATTACTGAATATCTCTCTCGTAGTCAATATTTGTGCCGATAGTCTTGTATGTTGCAATCCTGAAAACGAATCTCTCTCTCTCTCTCTCTCTCTCTCTCTCTCTCTCTCTCTCTCTCTCTCTCTCTCTCTCTCTCTCTCTCTCTCTCTCATTCAAGTTGTTACTCGGCATTTAGTAGCATAGTCTATTGTAAGAAAGTAAATTTGAACACGAAACCTTCTTTTCTGCGTTCAACACGGCCTAGAAACTTCCTGATCGGCGGTGCCAAAGTTTATTTGCTCAACAAGGTAACAGACTCGAAAATACCCCATTCAAAATACTTGTGATCAACAAATCTTGTTGAGTGATGCTCCATACAGAGGAATTGTCATCTCATGGAATATAAATGTCGGAAGTGGCTTTCAAGTAATGGTATGAGGAAGGAAAAAGGTAATCACCGGAGTGTGTGTGTTGTGTTTGACGTTTCAACTCGTACTTTTGTTCAGTTTGTCAGCCATGACTTATTTGCATGTGTCTTAGTTTGTGTCTGTTGCAGAATTTAGTGTGCATATTAGGAATAACGGGAAGTCTATTGATGAGAACACAAGAAAGAAGGCCACAAAACATTTAAATTAAACAGGAAAAATACCGATTATAACAATAAAGTTAGAGAACGGTTCACATATCTGCTATTATTTTGTGCATAACCCGGGAAAGGGTATCTGATGTGATCAAACTATAGATGGCGCTCTTTCAACTAGCAGTTGCGAACTATTATGAGGTGAAGCGATCCGTATTTTGTATATACCGACGCTTCATTATTGAGGACTAATACACATATTCAAAACATATAAAAAATGTAAGATATCTACTGCCTTATCTTACGCATTCACGTGATCTTAAGACAGACAGTTGTATTTGCTTTCAACTTTTTATTATCCAAATCTACAACTTCAAGTTTGGTCGTATCATATTCGGTACCGAACTTACCATCTAAAGTTTTGCAAATATATCGGTACCTGTTCTGATTTTTATGAGCAATACTTTATTCTGTTCCGTGATAATTTGTGCAAGTTCCGCTTATTATTCACAAGGCCTTTCAGCATAGTGAAGAATTAATGTGTTTAGAAATAGCAATTTGCCTTTATTACTCGTAATTGTTTCTGTATATCACTCCATGTATATTTATTCATTATTTTCAGTGGAACTTCTCGCCTCACAATGTCATTAATTTAACCAAAACCATTTCATGATACATACTGTGCTTTATAAGTGATTAAATTGTCTTTATTGTCAGATTTTCGTTACTCTGCTTGATTGCAGTTCCTAGTGCATGCACCTAACTTCATGTTGATTCGATGTAGTTATTTTGATTTATTTACTTTGTTTATTAATTTATTTTTAAATTTAGGTCACTAATAACAATTGTAGGAAGTTTTTACGGCTACATGAACATTGAAATCAACACAACGCGTCACAACAGACACCTCTCAGAGTGTAGCAGATATCCAATGTACAACAACAGTCCTTAACATATCTGGTCATATCTTAACGGATATGACTAGCGTGTCGTATTCAATGGTGAATAGGCCGATTAAAGTAGATTAATTATTCCCAAAACAATTTTTTCGCGATCTCTAGATGACATTGAAACTGTAAGAGAAAGCACTTAATTTTATTGAACCCGGCGTGTTTTGAGATATGTTGATGATGATGTAATTGATCACATACACGACCATTTCCATTGTCACTGGTCTTTTGAGAGTCCGAATATCTGTCCCCGAGGCGTATTCTAACTTCATTGGTATCTTACAATTAGTATTCAAAGTGCATGCAACAATAGGATTATATTATGTTACAGTAGGGTCAGCAACCATCCTCTAAAGCATACATCACATTTCAGCCAGTGGTGGCGCCCTAAACAAGGCTTACAACATTCAACAACTTAGGCTGCGTTCACAAAAAATGGTTGGGGGGAGGGGGGCTGGAGGAATTCAGGGGGGATTCGAAAATTTTGAGGGTAGTAGAGGGGGGACTTGAAAATTATTTGGTCCCCTTCCAATTCCAAGTTTTTGTTGGTAATTCAATGAAAATGAATACCATTTTTATGTCATCCAATTGTTGTAATGTTAGTAATCATTTAACAAAATCTAGAACCATTTTGTCACATTTCATGACTTTTATCTCGAAAAAATCTAAACGTGTGATTTGTTATAAAAAACCAAACGAGCCTAGTAACAGGGCAGAAGCTGCAACTGTTGATGATTTTTGCAATATTTCTATGTAATATATCAACTACAGTTTCTTGCTGTCTCCCTACAGCATAATCAAACACACAATATTAGTTTGTCGACAAAACCTGTATATATAAATATGTATTAGGTGATAATTTAATCAGTGACAGTAAGTTGTCAGTAATACAAATGTATGCTACACATACACAGGCTGTGATAGCAAGCTGATTACTGGACAGTTCAATATGCTGCAGGGAGTAGAACAAGAACGCAGTTGTATAAATTGAACAAAAATATTGTCAAAATTATCAAAGTTAATACAGCTTACTGCCTATTGGTAGTGTCACTATCAGATACTGCCCTGCTAGTGCAGTGTTACTGTCACTGCATACCTGATCAGTGATAGAGATACCTCTGACTCTGATGTACATGGTAGTTGAAGAAGAGTTTGTGTCAAATGACACTCATGACAGTGAAACATACTTGTACACAAGATTAGGCCAGAGAGCAACGCATGGAAGACCAGGAGACCTTCTGGTATATGGTATTTCAGAGAATAAAACATTTATTTGATGGAATATTTTAACCTTCCGATATTGTCAATTTTTAGTGGCATCCAATTCGTATATGTCTTGTACTTTTGAAACAAATTTTTGGTGGGTCACTGTGCTCAGTTTATACAATATGGCAATTAGCTAGAATTCACAATTTGCATACTCTGTCATGATCGGCATTTTGTGTCCTCTTCGGCAGGAGCAGTTGACCTAGCCAGATTTGGATTAACTCAAGTTGGCTTAGACTGCTAAAGCCAAAAAGTTCACTGATGCAAATTAAAAATGAATCAATTTAAGAACTTGCCTTAGAAATATGACTTTACAAAGTACTAATAACAGGTAATGTTGAACCTTTGCGAGCGGAATGGCGCAATATGTGTTTATTTTGTCTGCGCGCACATGCCTTACAAATATGCGTGCTTGTGATAGTTTGGGGGACTTGAAAAATTTTGATCATATAGAGGGGAGCGTTTGAAATTTTTTTAGGGTATTGAGGGGGGATCTGAAAAAAATACGATTTCAATCACGATTCCTCCGGACCCCCTAATCGTTATTTGTGAAAGCAACCTTACCAAAATGAGGCAATTTGCCACAGCTTTTGAAAGCGAAGACGTCATCGGTACGTTTAACGGACTTGATAACTGTGCTTGTAATCATGATCAGAGAGGATAACACAAAATAATATTCTCAGCTTGGTGTCCGAGTTGTCATTTTCTCAAAAATGGATCAATTTTTCGATAAAATAAAAGCATGAAAACGTTCGCGTTCATTTAATTTGTTTCTCTACATAATCTATAGCAGTACAATGAAGTGTTAGGACGCCGCCACAGCGAGGTAGAGTGTGAATCACAAAGTTTACAGCCGACATAATGTGGCTGACATAATGTCGGCCATCGTCGATTTCGTAAAAAATAGCTTGTAAAAGGTGCACAATTAGCGGTAGGAAACAAGCAACACGAACAAAATATAAATGTGAATGATACACGTTAATGTACGATGTAGGTTTGAGGCTTGGGTTCAACAATGGAAGTAGAACCTACTGACAACTGAAGTTGATGTCTTATTGCGATCACTTAAAACATGACTTCATTGTCAATCAAATGCTACCTTTCGATTACTCCATCTAGTGGCACTCACTGTTTTTACGGTTTTTAAGTATTGCGGATTATCCTTTGACATATCTACATCCGAAAACAAACAACAACAAAAAACCAAAACCTCGGGAATTTCTCTTTGAATGCTAAGGGCGGATCCAAGCTATAAATACGGCTAGTTTTCAATCGGGTTCGAACCCACAACATACGGCATCAGTCGCCTAGCGGAGAGGCGACAGAGAGAACCGCTCGACTAAATCCCCACTCTCAAAAAAGAGTGGTTCAATAGCCGGCTAAGTTGTTACATTTTTCTGACTGAGACCGCTCCACACGTTGTAGAGTTCGTGATGCACTCACTCACGCATGCTCACTATCACACATCACACATACAAACTTTAAAGTTTAAAAACTATAAAGGAGACATGTGACAGCTAATAACATTGGAATGAGATCATTGCCTTACATGAAAAAGGAAGCTTCACCAAAAATTTCATATCACGTAAGAAACTGACCTTGAGCTTAGAAACGCAAGAATATCCAGCCTTATCTAGTCAACATATTAACGACATTGTTTTGTTCATTGAGCATTACGACAAGAGTATCATATCTGAGCCGCTCAAAAGTTTCAGTTTATGTCAACTTAATTTAGGAGACTTGCATTCATTATGTGATTAAAGTGAGTGTATACAGTAGAAAAAACAACAAATATATAACGATGTCATTCCAACGATTCAGTATAAAATTCTCAACTCCTCTCAAAATTTTGTTAATTTGTCTCTGTTATCGGACTTCTCGACGCGACTTTTGTCCAGTATCTGAAATTATTCACTTATTTATGAGTTTACGGTGTGTTGAGGAGAAATTATAAAGTGTCATCAAGCGCTACCCGCAGAAGACTAATTAATAGTAGCATTCATGGCGTCAGCTTGTTTCAAATAATTAAGGACAATGGTCTTATAACTAGCCAAGCTGCTTGCGTGGACAGTAATGATTTTGATTAATATGTAAGCATGCTTCTAAAGGTAAACTCAAAACAGTGTGTTTCTAGCGACGTGTTTCCGGGCAAAATGTGACATCTGTCTGAAAAATCATATTTTTATGTCCTAATGAAAATGAGATAGAGAAGAAATTTAGAAAGACATGAATGTGGTAAACGTGCACAACAAATAACTTTTCGATTTGTGGATTTTGGAGATGATAGGTCGGGTTATAAGAACCACGCGGCTTTCAGTTGTCCAGGTCGGATGGAATTACCTACTTTCTTTTAATCAGTCTATGTGAGTTTAACCGTATCAAAACCACCATCCAATTAAATGTTGTCGTAAAAAAGTGAAACCTAGAGAATTTCGTTCAACGTTCAGACATAGGGATTAGATATCTGATAGATACACACAGCACACAATATGTGCGGCATCGACGGATAGATATTGTTATCAGTTAGCGTGAGTATTCAAAACTTCCAGAATTTTAAAAGCTCCTGCATAGTTTAATTCATCTTTTCGACCCTATGATATTTGTTTGAAAGTCGAACGTGACCTTTAACAAAGTCACGAAATGCTCTGCAGAGGGTATATCTCTCGTCTATCGGGTTTACGTAGTCGTGGCCGTGTCGCACAAATTATCCTGTCTATGTATTCAGTATATATCAAGCTGTTAATACTCTATTCTGTCTCTTTCATTATTCTCTTATCTGAATCGGAATATTTCAACGATTTCACTAAACACGCCTCTGAAAAGTCAGGTTCATTAAACTCTGGGGTAGAATCCTTGAAACTGAGAATAAGTGCGTCAGAATAACAACAGACGGTAGTTGGTCTCTTGATCAGGCTCTTGTCTGTGTTACAAATTTGGACGAGAAAATAAAAGATCACTTGTCATGCAAATGTGGTTCCCTCACGGATGCGTTGTACTGTTCATCATGACGGCATACATCGCATGATTATGACACTGTGCCACATTTAATCTCAACTATCGAATCAATGATTTCCGTGTTCATACTCTTGTTTCTTCTTTGTTTCTTCTATGGAGGTATCACATGTTCTGTGGCTTGAACGTATTCACTTTTCAAATAAAAAAAAACAATTATTCTATATATTCCTTTAAAAGTGTCCATACACACATATCTATTCTTTATACAATTTTCTAATGCTGCTTACCTTTTACTGGCAATGGTCATACTTAAAATATGCCAAAACTTTGGAAAGTTTTCACTGGAATATGATCTTGAAAATTTGAATTATCACAATTGATGCCCTCGACCAATCGGCTTATGGCATTTGCGCTAATTGTAATCTGCGATTCCGTCTACACAATATTTTTTTCAAATGGTTTCCCAGTCAACGAATTTCCTTTATATTGTATCTTATGTGGCTGAAATGTTGAACTGCAAATATCTCGTATAAAAATATGGTTCACCTCTCGCTTTATAATTGAATTTTGTACCGCTTTTAAACAGAATACTTTCACGTTTGAAGTAACTAGTATCCTTTGGTTACTTCTGTTAATTTTACACGAAGGGGTTCTGATCCATACAAATATCACAAAATTAAGAATTTCACTTTCTAAAAAAAATTGGACTGTAAAACTATCAGTTTTATCGCCAGGTTGTTTTGCAAGCAGGTCTGGTAGCAACACATGAGAGGGAGTATTTCTACGAAATTCAAGGTTTCTCTCCAAAAAAACAGCCCAGGCGAGTTAAAGTTGACGCATGCGTCATTATGCGCGTTCCAAAGGTATCTCGCTCGATTACGTCATCCGTGACTCGATGGCACTTAATTTACAGAAATTGTGGCTTTGATAGAAAAAGGTTTATTATAATATAAAAATCAATAAGTAGCCATAACTATTTGAAAAGTCTGCCAAAGTCCTCTTCTTTGGATAATAGTTGCTTACGATGATAAGAATAATAACTTTGATGATGGTTAAATGCAAGCAGCTATGGTGAGTGGTACAAATGTAGCAGACAGGCAGACAGACAGACGGGCTGACAGGCAGACGAACCGACATACAGATAGAAAGAGACACGCAGAATGAAGGCATCGTATGACGAATGTATTACTTCAGTCGACGCTGAGTAATTTATTAAACGTACAGTGTATGTCACTACAGTGGAAAACGATACGATCGGTCGCCTTTGATTCATTTCCGTCCTGGGTAAAAAAGTGTACCTATTTTAAGCAACATCGATGCCTGTAATTTGTAACAGCCACACTAAAGTTAAAAAGGCACTGACTAGTTTTTGCTTGCCTTGTTACTTCACTTCTGCATACTATATATTGAATCCATTATTAATGCCTGAACTCCCTTTTGAGCATGTCGCTTTCGTAGTTATGTCCAATTTGACTGTTCCTTGATGCCAACTTTTGCAAGTTATAACAATATAACAATAATGTCAATTAAAAATGCACAAGTGTTTTCAAACGTTGACGACAAAATGAATTCACGAACGTAACTTCATTGTGAAGATCTAGTTTGCTGTATGGAGGTCGTTTTGGTTCATCTCCAGAGATACCTCCTGTATCGATGAAAAGAAAGGTTCAAAAAATATGCAACTTATTTGCATTATTTTATTCATATTTTGATGTAAACATAACAAATTTCCCATCTAACCATAGACACTAGAGACTCTCTACTGTCTCTCTTTCTATGATCTAACATAGTCACGTGTGTAAATATCAGTCTGCATACTATTCGATTAGGAAACTGACACGACTAGTTCACTGAAACTAGTTCCATGACCTACAACAGATCTGAAATAGCTTGGTTATTCTTTTTCTCAAGTGTATAATTTATATTACGTTACTTTACATATTTCTGGTGAAATAAATTTCACTAAGCTCGACTTCATTCACTTTGAATTCCGATATAATCACAGTCATGATACATACGAAGCAATTACGCAATGTTTCATTTTTGTGCGGCATCGACGGATAGATATTGTTATCAGTTAGCGTGAGTATTCAAAACTTCCAGAATTTTAAAAGCTCCTGCATAGTTTTAATTCATCTTTTCGACCCTATGATATTTGTTTGAAAGTCGAACGTGACCTTTAACAAAGTCACGAAATGCTCTGCAGAGGGTATATCTCTCGTCTATCGGGTTTACGTAGTCGTGGCCGTGTCGCACAAATTATCCTGTCTATGTATTCAGTATATATCAAGCTGTTAATACTCTATTCTGTCTCTTTCATTATTCTCTTATCTGAATCGGAATATTTCAACGATTTCACTAAACACGCCTCTGAAAAGTCAGGTTCATTAAACTCTGGGGTAGAATCCTTGAAACTGAGAATAAGTGCGTCAGAATAACAACAGACGGTAGTTGGTCTCTTGATCAGGCTCTTGTCTGTGTTACAAATTTGGACGAGAAATAAAAGATCACTTGTCATGCAAATGTGGTTCCCTCACGGATGCGTTGTACTGTTCATTATGACGGCATACATGTACATCGCATGATTATGACACTGTGCCACATTTTATCTCAACTATCGAATCAATGATTTCCGTGTTCATACTCTTGTTTCTTCTTTGTTTCTTCTATGGAGGTATCACATGTTCTGTGCTTGAACGTATTCACTTTTCAAATAAAAAAAACAATTATTAGGGGCCCAAGCCGACCGGCTGGGCCCCTATTGGTTTTATAGGAGTTCAACTTTCTTCTTCTACTTCTTCTTCTTCTTCCGCTCTTTTTTTGTCGACCTAGAACTCAACCACCGCTTACCGCAAACTTCTGAAACTTGCAGGGCTAATAGGTACCTATGAGATCTCGTGCACCTGGGTATACAAATTTCGATTGGTCACGTGACCTGGCGGCCATATTGGATTTTCCAAAAACCTAAAAATGGCTTCTCCAGAAGACCCAGGGGTCTAGTCGATTTGAAATTTTTTGTATAGCAAGCATGGCCTAAGGTCTTAAGAATTTGCCAATAAAATCGCATGCGGTCACGTGACCTTGGCCGCCATATTGGATTTTGCGAAAATCGTGATTTAATCTTTAAAAATCTTCTTCTCCAGAACCAAAACACCGATTTGACTGAAATTTCACATGTAACATCTTAAGTGTGATCTCTTTCAAGTTTGCGAAAGGCGTTTTGATCGGTCACGTGGTTTGGCCGCCATATTGGATTTTGCAAAAATCGTGATTTAATCTTCAAAAATCTTCTTCTCCAGAACAAACACACCGATTCAACTGAAATTTGACATGTAGCATCTTAAGTGTGATCTCTTTCAAGTTTGCGAAAGGCGTTTTAATCGGTCACGTGGTCTGGCCGCCATATTGGATTTTTGCAAAAATCGTGATTTAATCTTTAAAAATCTTCTTCTCCAGAACCAACACACCGATTCGACTGAAATTTGACATATAACATCTTAAGTGTGATCTCTTTCAAGTTTGCGAAACACGTTTTGATCGGTCACTTGGCTTGGTCTGGCCGCCATATTGGATTTTGCGAAAAATCTGATTTAATTGTTGAAAATCTTCTTCTCCAGAACCAACACACCGATTCGACTGAAATTTGACATGTAACATCTTAAGTGTAATCTCTTTCGAGTTTGCGAAAGGCGTTTTGATCGGTCACATGGTTTGGCCGCCATATTGGATTTTGCGAAAATCGTGATTTAATCTTTAAAAATCTTCTACTCCAGAACCAATACACAGATTCGATTGAAATTTGACATGTAACATCTTTAGTGTGATCTCTTTCAAGTTTGCGAAAGGCCTTTTGATCGGTCACGTGGTTTGGCCGCCATATTGGATTTTTCGAAAATCGTGATTTAATCTTTAAAAATCTTCTTCTCCCGAACAGACATCGAATTGACTGAAATTTTGCATATACCATCTTTAAAGTGATGTGTTTCAAGTTTGTGAAATAGGTTTTGATCGGTCTCGTGGTTTGGCCGCCATATTTGATTTTCCGTGAAATATTAAATTCCAAGTGAAACGTACAGTAACTATTAGATGATGTTCAAAATCCTACTTTTTCAAGCTCGAATTTTGCACATAATATCATTATTGCAAGATTTTTCAACCATGTTCACCGCTTGGGCCCCGCCAACGCTGCTTGCAGCTTTAATTCTATATATTCCTTTAAAAGTGTCCATACACACATATCTATTCTTTATACAATTTTCTAATGCTGCTTACCTTTTACTGGCAATGGTCATACTTAAAATATGCCAAAACTTTGGAAAGTTTTCACTGGAATATGATCTTGAAAATTTGAATTATCACAATTGATGCCCTCGACCAATCGGCTTATGGCATTTGCGCTAATTGTAATCTGCGATTCCGTCTACACAATATTTTTTTCAAATGGTTTCCCAGTCAACGAATTTCCTTTATATTGTATCTTATGTGGCTGAAATGTTGAACTGCAAATATCTCGTATAAAAATATGGTTCACCTCTCGCTTTATAATTGAATTTTGTACCGCTTTCAAACAGAATACTTTCACGTTTGAAGTAACTAGTATCCTTTGGTTACTTCTGTTAATTTTTACACGAAGGGGTTCTGATCCATACAAATATCTCAAAATTAAGAATTTCACTTTCTAAAAAAAAAATTGGACTGTAAAACTATCAGTTTTATCGCCAGGTTGTTTTGCAAGCAGGTCTGGTAGCAACACATGAGAGGGAGTATTTCTACGAAATTCAAGGTTTCTCTCCAAAAAACAGCCCAGGCGAGTTAAAGTTGACGCATGCGTCATTATGCGCGTTCCAAAGGTATCTCGCTCGATTACGTCATCCGTGACTCGATGGCACTTAATTTACAGAAATTGTGGCTTTGATAGAAAAGGTTTATTATAATATAAAAATCAATAAGTAGCCATAACTATTTGAAAAGTCTGCCAAAGTCCTCTTCTTTGGATAATAGTTGCTTACGATGATAAGAATAATAACTTTGATGATGGTTAAATGCAAGCAGCTATGGTGAGTGGTACAAATGTAGCAGACAGGCAGACAGACAGACGGGCTGACAGGCAGACGAACCGACATACAGATAGAAAGAGACACGCAGAATGAAGGCATCGTATGACGAATGTATTACTTCAGTCGACGCTGAATAATTTAATAAACGTACAGTGTATGTCACTACAGTGGAAAACGATACGATCGGTCGCCTTTGATTCATTTCCGTCCTGGGTAAAAAAGTGTACCTATTTTAAGCAACATCGATGCCTGTAATTTGTAACAGCCACACTAAAGTTAAAAAGGCACTGACTAGTTTTTGCTTGCCTTGTTACTTCACTTCTGCATACTATATATTGAATCCATTATTAATGCCTGAACTCCCTTTTGAGCATGTCGCTTTCGTAGTTATGTCCAATTTGACTGTTCCTTGATGCCTACTTTTGCAAGTTATAACAATATAACAATAATGTCAATTAAAAATGCACAAGTGTTTTCAAACGTTGACGACAAAATGAATTCACGAACGTAACTTCATTGTGAAGATCTAGTTTGCTGTATGGAGGTCGTTTTGGTTCATCTCCAGAGATACCTCCTGTATCTGATGAAAAGAAAGGTTCAAAAAATATGCAACTTATTTGCATTATTTTATTCATATTTTGATGTAACCAAGTTGCAACCAATGACAATGCAGGTGTACTGCCAGTCAATCAATGACAAAAATGTGAATATATATAAAGTGGAAGATAAACGAGCTTCAGAACATTGGTTCGTCGCTTTGTTTGATACACAAAGCAAACCACTATGATCTGGTTTTCAGCAATCACGTTGGTTTTTCTCTGTGGCCCTCAGCTTGGTGGTGAGTGTATTATATATCTAAAGCTGTGCTGCAAGTCTTATATAGCATGTAAGGTGATAAGCAACTAACATGGTGATCATTACTGTATCAAATTTTATAAAACACCTCTATGATTGCTTAAAAGGTGAGCTACTTATATTTAACCATACAAAAATTTTAAGTGAAGAAAAATGTTTTTTGTTGTCTCTTTGTGATTGATAGTGTGTATCCTTGGCCCCGGTAAATGTAGTAGTGACCAAGATTATAACTGAACAAATATAGCCACCTATTTTAACTAGTCATTTATTTGCATTTTATCACACAAACCAGTCGCTCAACCAGTGGCGTACAGTGACAAACTGTGCTATGACGATGCTCTTGCCGCATGTGAAGCAAAGGGTATGATGCTGGCCAAAGATATTAGTGAATCAAAACATGATCTTATAAAAGAGGAGATTAAGGCGAAGGGTCTGGATGAGATGGACTTTTGGATCAATGGCAAGGTCAATTCTGATGGTGACTGGGTGTCCAGTGATGGGGATCACTCAACTTCCTATCGTCCCTGGGCTATATTCGAACCAAACGGAAGTGGTAGTTGTCTGCAGCTTCGGTGAGTATGTTTGACAAGCAAATGTCTTGCGTCATTGCACACACAATATAATGCCTAAAGTCTACCCTGACGTTGAAGTTTTTAGAAATGATAGAACGTAAGTGCTGTGGTGTAGAATACACGATGGTTTCAATCGGGTTCCAACTCACAACGTATAGTACCCAATCAACTAGCGCAGAAGCCACAGACAAAACCGCTCGGCCAAATCCCCAATCTCAAAAAGATTGGTCCAATAACCGAGCTATAAGTTGTTACAATTCTGACTTCGCCCTCTCCACATGTTGTAGACTTCGTGAAGCACTCACGCTCGTACACACACATCGCACACAAACTTTATCGAAGCGAAGCAATGCATACATCGCTTAAACTGGGCGGAAGACAGCCTCGGGGACAATTCTGTCCACCAGCAGAACTATCAACCCAGGGTAGAGAATACGATGGTTTCAATCGGGTTCGAACTCACAACGTACGGTACAGGGTTAAAACATTACAATTGGTTCATGAGATTAAAAAGTCGGAGAAAAACCAATATATATTGAAATAACGGTATGTTGTAACATGATGCCATTCTAATTTATTTAAAACAGGAGAGGTTCTGGATATGCTTGGGATGACGACAAATGCTTTGTTGCCAAAGGATATGTCTGTGAGCCTATAGGTATTAAGAATGTCTTCTTCCATGCTTCAGTCACTCTATTACGTTGACTCTTTTCATAATTTGAAGAGAAAAATTATTTACCACTATGAATTTTGTCTCACTCTACATGCCAAATTCTATATAACAGATACAATTTTAGACACTGTTGGTGCTTTTGTTACACGATTACAGTTGTTTCCTTTGTAAATGCGTATCTTCTCTTTGTCTTTCAAAATGTTTTACTTCGTATCGAATTTTGGTAGAAAAATTATATAAATTACAGGGAGGATCATCGGAACTGCTTGTGTGCGACTTTTTTGTTTACAAGCAATGTATTTCATGCATGATATGTACATAAATCACGTCAATATAGCTGCAATATTTAAATTTTACGAAATTCATCGTTAACAAACATGTATTAACTTTCATCAATCTCCAACGTACCCTTGATAAATCCATCGTAGGCGTCTCTGACAACCTTTGATTAGAGTTGAGACAACCCCCTTTAATTATCAAGACTTTTTTTGTGAAAATATCAATTTTCTTGATCTGCAGTTTAATTGTACATATCTTCCTATGGTTTACTTTAAAATACAGAGGATGAAAGCGATCGTCCGATTGCGTTTGCTGAAAAGCTTAGCTTTGACGAGGCTTTGGCATCATGCACGTCAAAGGGAATGGTGCTAGCTTCAGATACCAGCAGCGTTAAGCATACGCTATTGGTTGATGAATTAAAATCAAAAGGTATGGATGGTGAAGATTTTTGGATAAATGGAAAACTTGATAACAATGGTGATTGGATGACGAGTGATGGCCACCACCTGACATCCTACCAACCGTGGGCAATATTCGAACCAAACGGAAGTGGAAGCTGTCTGACACTTTGGTATATTCAAAGATCACCAATCATTTTTATAAATATTTACGAATAGAAAATTATAATTCAAGAGAAAAATAGTGTACCGCATCATGAAATTTTTAGACTATAAAGAGATTTTTTACGACTCCTGGCCCGGTTGTGTAAATCAGTATCGCCATTGTACTGCATGGTGACAGATGTCATCATTATTGTCTAAAGCTGCACTGAACAAATTCAAAAGTGACTTCAATATATCTGTTACACTATATTTAATATTTACGTCAAACTTTCTGTCTCCTGATAAAAATGAAACCTATGTTTCCTCAGCTTCTCGACCCTCATTCACTAATTCAGAAAACAACATTTTTAAAGATAAGCGTATGAGACCCGATAGTGAAGCATTGCTTACAAATAAATGGATTTAAGTTCGTTTTAGGGTTAGTTCATTTTGCAGTTGAAAAGGAATGATTTGTTATTTATATGGAGTGCGGCAATCTTAAAATGAGTGTCAGTTATCTTGAATACACTTGCGGCTGCACTTACTTAAAATGGTGTTTACATTTTAAAATCCTACGTGCTCTGCAAACGCCACAATCCATGGCCACGGCCCCACATTAACAATTTCTTTAACACAGGGCTCACCTTGGATATGCTTGGGATGATACCGGCTGCGACGTAGAAAAATACTATATATGTGAGCCTGCAGGTATGGACAACATATAGATCTTACATCCTGATGACAGCTAATTCTACATCATGTGTCAATAGAACAGCTAGACCCATGAAAGATATCTTATTGAACACATTTTTACAATTGTAGATATGACAGTTCTATATCGTAAACAAATGTCCATGGTATAAGTTCTTGTTCATTGCTAGACGTACCGTGACATCAGTGTTCAGGGTGACGTTCAACTTTGATATGCAGAATACAAGTTACCTGACACAGTTGTTCAAATTTTACGAGACAAGTCATCGCATGTCTATGTGGAGACTTGACTGCCGTAACTAAACACAGAAGTGACATTGATGTTCAAAAAAATCAACTGATTCCATATGCTAAATATTTATTACTTATTTTACTGAACAGTCCTAAGTCAAGACCCAATGATAACTCTTACCTGAAAAATTAGTTTTAGAAAACAAAATAAAATGTCCATGGCTGTCGTCTTAACGAATGGATATAGTTAAATACCTGTCGTTTATTCAAATGCTGTCTTGTATCATAAATCATTGCGTTAGTAAATGAATAACAGTACATTGACTTTACTTTCCAGTTTTGCCAGAAGATATGCCTGTTGCATTCAGTGATAGACTTAGCCATGCCGGTGCCGAGGCATCCTGTAAGACAAAAGGCATGATTTTAGCCAAAGATATCAGTGACACTAAACACGCTCTTCTTGTCGGTGTACTATTGAAGAGTGGTTTAAAGTCGCAAGATGCTTGGATCACGGGCAGCTTGCATCTGATAATGTTTGGAAAACCAACGACGGCGAGCCATTGGATAGTTTCCAACCATGGGCAGCAGGTGAACCGAGTGGAAATGGTCGATGCATACAACTTTGGTAATTCAGTGACTTTATTACATCACATTTTAATGCATTCGAAGCGTGATTATACATAGCTATAATTATGATTAAAAAGTGTGTGACTGTCGCCTTATCACTAAACGTATCAATTCTAAGAATGAAAGTTAATGTAATAAACGTACAAAGTACCCAATCAAGATATTCCCAAAAATTATACGCCTTACAATTATTAAAGATAAAAACTGTCCTATATCAGGTACTAGGAGTATATGTTATTGATATTCATTTCTGAAATACAGCATGAACTTTCTCCGTTTCCTGACACAGGTCCGGAAGAGAATACAAATGGGATGACGACGAATGCGTCGTTACCAAGGCCTACATCTGTGAAAAGGAAGGTGGGAAATATTATTTTCATCAGAACACATTCTTTTAGGACTTCGTATAAAAGCTTTGATAATCAAGACAAATGGCATTTGTGGTAGCGATGAAGTTTGCAAGTATTTCGTAAGCTACGACCTCACGGATAAATGTATATCTGTGATGATATGTGACGACAATATGTGACGACAGTATATTTTTTATGAATTATACATGAGTAACATTATAGCTACCGTAGTGTACAGAAGAATTTGGGATGTGTAGCCGTCTGGCGATGGATGGATGGGTGGACAGATGGTTGTCCGTTTGTGTGATTGCCCATTCACTCAAACAGTTTGAAAACTGTATGCATGTATGTATGTATGTATGTATGTATGTATGTATGTATGTATGTATGTATGTATGTATGTATGTACACCCGTGGCCACTTTAGTGTTGATCAAGGCTACTTGATACAGACAGAAATTCTGCTTGTATAAAGGCAAAACTAGCTCTGTCTGGGGTTGTAAATGACAGTTTACGATTGACACCCCTGTGTTCAAGATTAGAGACAATGTAACATTACCAAGCACTGGTCTGTGTACAAGTCTTGTTTATTTCAATTTCCCCTGACACACTGTCTGCATGGGACATACAATTTTACTTGACCCTATAGCAGACTGTGAGCTCATAAAAGTGTATTGCCTCATACTAATTATCGAGTAAAGACTTTCATGAATGGAAGTGGTATCTTGTGTCTCAATTTTTAACACAGATGCCAATCGTTAGCTCTCATTTACAACCCTTGGCAGGGCCTTGTTTGTCTTTATACATACAGAATTTCTGTCTGTATCAAGTAGCCTTGATCAACGTTAAAGTGGCCACGGATGTATGTATGTATGTATGTATGTATGTATGTATGTATGTATGTATGTATGTATGTACCATCGTAATTATGTATGTATTTGTAGTTTGAGAACTGCAGTACTTAAAGGGGACCTTTACTCATAAAGCTTGCTTTCCTGAGTGATATCAGTCAATAATACATGTACCTAGTTATATTATCATCGCAAAAATATCAATTTTACATGCACCTTCGTGTATTTTCAGTATTTTGGGCAATTTTGCCGAGTACACTACAGATCGCGTCTCGCGTGTAGCCATCTTTGTGGTCACGTGATGGCGGTTACGTCATAAGTGCTCCAGGATGTTGTATACAAACCAAGGCGTATCAACATGGCTACTGTTCCCGCCGCTGTTGATGTTTCTAGCGATGAAGAATTTGAGCAAACATTTAGCCTTCCATGTAAAGGAGTTCAACCGTATAGGTTCGAACCAAGGAAGCCAATCGGCCATGGGGATACCAGCGATGAGGAGGAATCAGACGATCCCTTCAATACGGAAATTGATTTTGCCGGTCGAGCGGGAGCCAATGCAGCTGACTGGTGCGTTTGTGCCAACTGCACGGCCATGGAAATTCCTATTATGAATTTTTGCTGCCAGGAATTGGAGGAAGTGCAAGATAGGTTGTCTGCAGATAGTTTGGACTGCATTTGTAAGCATACCGATTTCAATGCTGTCGTTCTGTATGATGCCGTGTTGCGTACGGCCCTCATAGCCATGAAAGACGTCACGCGTACGAGTCTCAAAGAGCCCATTAGAGAGAGGTACTAGGTAGGTTAATTTGTGTCGTTGGATGTACCACTTTTCCGTGGGTAGTGATGTAATTTCATCGGGATAGGCGGATGAAAATGATGACCTACTTATAAAGTATACAAGTCAAAAGTTCTTTGTACGTTTTTTTTTCAAAAGACTGCATGCTACCTGTTTTTCGATTGTTATTTTCCTAAACGTCCAGGAAACTAGACTCGGTACGTTCACTGATTGATTTTACGCCGCGAAATAATTGATATGCGCGCGAGAAAGAAACTATGGTTTCCTGGGACGCAATATTGGTATTGTGGTTTCTAATTGCAGTCCATGAATAGACTGGATGGTTGCCATAAGTAACAAAGTGTCACCGCAGTACGAAAAATAACAAAATTGATAGCTGTGATATCGCAGCGGAACTTGTCCGTGGCCGTGGCGTGTATCGAACGCGCTCGGGTCATTGGGGGTCACGTGGAATTGACCCCAATGACCCGAGCGCGTTCGATATACGCCACAAGAGCCGCTGCGATATCACAGCTACAAAATTGAGATATAAATTCACCCACGTAGGTCTATTTACAAAAAAAAAAAAAGACAAAACAAAAACAATTATAGGATATATGGTTGTGCTACCAGTTGACCGCGATAAAACACTCAACAACAACAACAACAACAACAACAACAACCAGAAGTGTTTGGAACAAGTGTACATATTTTTGACTGACTTTAACAATGTTGTTTGTTCTGAAAGCCCAAATTAACTTACTTTGGCGATTATTATAGCTAAAAGAACACAAACTAGTAGAATGATGTGAACATATTTATTTATTTAATTACAGGGAACTGGCACTAAATAACACGTTAAAAGTAGTAAAAATGGACAAAATAGCAAAAAATATATATAAAGAGCAAACATTTACAAACAAGCACCATGAATGGATTAGTAAAAAACTACAAAAAATGGACAAAATAGAAACAAACAAACAGACAGACAGAAAAACAAATAACATAAATGGGTTAGGGTTAGGGTTGAGATTATGCTCACCTCAGTATTCACAGAGAGGATAAGAGGTGAGCATAACCCCAACCCTAACCCTAACCCATTCAAGGTGGTTGTCTTTTTGTTTGTTTTTTTCTACTTTCTTTCTATTTTGTCCATTTTTTCCCAGTTTTTATTATCACAACTGGAAGTTGTGATATAGAGGTGGTTTCAACCGGTGTTTGATGTCGTCCATTTCCGTAAACGACAAAAAGTCAAAAACTGCTGAACAGACTGCGTTGATATTTGATACCGATACATAGACTGGTTCCAAGGTTCCAATTCCGAAAAATGGAGCCAAACGGAGCGGCGGTTAGATAGTTTTGGGAAATTTGTAACCCCCCTTTTTAACTAATTGATTTTAGGGGTCTTTCATATATGTAGTTTTGGAATGTACACCAATCCTGCATTGTGGACTGTTTTATGAGTTGTGGAACAGAAATGAGGTTTTGATGAATGTTAGAAATATGCAGGATGACTGATTCGAAGTATAAGAGATTTCTATGGTCTTTTGGGCATCAAAAGCAATAAAAAAAACATATTTCATAGTTTAGATTATCACTTTTGAGATGACCCTAGGCATTTGTTAAGTAAACATCCTTGAGTCAATATACAGACTTTGACATTCCAGAGATTAAGTATCCACAACCTCACATGTTACAGTCTTTCACTACAATGGTATGGCCCAAACCCATCGTTATCAATGGAGAGTGTGGACCTGTCTACAGGAAATTGGGGTGAACAGGTTAGACAATGACGTTACAAGTTGTAGGTTAGTTATCAAGGTAGCACCAGCATAGAGTCCTGAGCATCTGTCCATGTGTTCTCACAGCAAATTACAGGGAAAAAAATTATTTGAGAAGTTTCTCTCCTTTAAATAGAAGTATATTACAATTTAAAGCTGTCATGGATGGATTGCTCTCAAATGATCTGAAACACAGTTATTGCCCATTAGCAACAAATCTACAGCAAGATTTATGTAAAGTTCATGAACTTACACAAGGTATTAGACAAAAGATGACCATGACTTTGCTACTTTTCAACATTTATTTCAATCAGATTTCCCCAGCTTAGTGTATAATTTTGTAATCTTAATTACTGTCAACTTAGCTTTACTAACTTATTCTAACCTCATTATTCTTACACTAGTGTTATACCTTATAACCACAAAATTTCAAGAGATGCATATATGATTGTCACTTAACAAACAATTTACAAATATGTCTTCTGCTATTTCTCCATATACATATACATGTCTCTTTTCTCATAAAAATGAGCTTAAAATCGCAATGTGAAAAATAGTCTTTCAGCTATATGTTGCTCATTGACTTCGTGGTCTGTCTAATTCACAGTGAGTGTGGTTGTTGATAAATGCCGATAATACTAAGCGGTCATTATGTCCAAGCGCCATTGGCGGTATTTTTTAACATAATGACATAGGTCATTATCACATCTGGAAGTTGTGATATAGGGTTAGCTTCAACCGGTGTCAGACAGACTCAGTGTCCATTTTCCGTAAACAACCAAAAGTCAAAAACCGCTGAACAGACTGCATTGATATTTGGTACAGATATTCAGACTGGTTCCAAGGTTCCGATTCCGAAAAATGGAGCCAAACGGAGCAGGGGTTAGATAGTTTTGGGAAATTTCTAACCCCCTTTAACTAATTGATTTTAGGGGTCTTTCATATATGTAGTTTTGGAATGTACACCAATCCTGCATTATGGACTATTTAATGAGTTGTGGAACAGAAATGAGGTTTTGATGAATGTTAGAAATATGCAGGATGGCTGATTCAAAGTATCAGAGATTTCATGCGCTTTTGGTAATAAAATTGATAAAAAACAACATATTTAATGTTTTAGATTTCTCACATTTGTTATGACCCTTAACATTACAGACTTGATGACATAACTAGCTGCTGGACCTGTTTACTGGCGCATTGATTTAAAGACAAAGATCGTTTTATTTTGTAATAAGGACGTGTGATTTCGTAAAACATAGTCTATTAGCCTGGAAATGTGATTTTTGCGAATATTGCTTACCCCACTGACAAACAGTGTGGTTTGAAAATGGCTGGAATTCGCTACTTCGGGACTTTGTTTTGTGTGTGCATTTACTGACAAACTCCAAACCCGCAGCACCTACCCATTCAGTATTTCATGTACAGGTGTACCCAGAGATAGAGTAGTTTCACAATGTGCCAGTTGTGATCAAGTGCCATTGGCGCTATTTTTAATAACCCTAACCTATTCAAGGTGTTAGTTCTATTATTTTTCTATTTTGTCCATTTGGTCACAATTTTCATTTACTTGTTTACTGTTATTTAGTTGAATATTCTGTGATGTACTTGTTTATTAGCCATGTAGCTGTGTTCAAAATAATAACAATCAAACAGAAATTCTTGTGATTAAAAAAATATTTTAGGATGTTAGACATTTTAAAGTTTTTAATCTTCCATATGACTGTTTAAATCATGTAACTTATCCCCAAGTCATTGTCTATAGAGATAGTCTTGCATATTTTAAATATTTTGTAATGTTACAGGACATACAGACTAGCAGCCTATCGACAGTTTACCTGGTGGACTCATCAAAGACTTGGTCGATATGTAAGGAGAGTAATACCATCTTGTGTTGTAACAGCCATTCGGAACAAGTATCCTGATGACCACTATACTGGATTCAGAGAGGTTGAGGATGTTGACGCCACTGCATATCCTGATTGATAGTGTTGTGGATATTATGACCAATGCTTTATGTGTATTAAAAATTGTGAATGAAAGTTGAAGTTGCGTTTGTCTTGTTTATTTTTGTGACCAATGTTGACTTACCGATTTGGCCAAAATGATTACATGTGCAGTGAAACCTGTCATTACGGACACTTCTCTAATCAGGACATCTGTCTATTAAGGACAAATTTTTAAAGGACAAAATTCATTCTTTCAATAGAATTACCTGTCCATTAAGGACACCTCTGTATTAAGGAGTTTTTTGGTTCCCAAAGGTGTCCTAAATAGGTTTTTCTGTATTTGTTTTTGTCTTTATTTTAAACTTTGTAAAGCAGCTGAAGACAAACATTTTCTGTAACTCATCATCTCATTTTGAACTAATGATAGTTATTAAAATTTACATGATAGGTTACACACTGTGAGCCTTAAGGAGGGCACTTTGATGCAACACAAAGAATGTAATACTTTGACCTTATATGATTTAATTGGTAGAAATGAAATAATATCTGAGAATATTGGAGTTATTTGAATCTTAACAAATTCTACGAAGTTGCAGCTCATGGTCCCTTTAAATGATCATGCTATGACAAGCAGTGAACTATACCAGTATCTAAATTGTGCACTATTTAATTCAGCCATTTTGTTCCATGCATCGATAGATGTTTCTTGCTCAAGTCCCTGTAGCATGATGAAACACCAAGTATGAAGGTTCTCACCACAGCCATTGTGTGAACAATCAGCAATGTTATTTCTGAAAATTGAAATACAGTTTGTACTTTAATTCATTTATCAACAATCACAACGGTTTTAACTCATATACAGTAACAGGCCATGGTCATACTTTAAAAATTTTGCTTTTCATCATACTATTGGGAGTAGCATGGGAAACATGGAATTGATACACAGAACAAAAAAACACGGAAAAACACCTACCGGTAAATTCAGTTACTGTGGCTTTAATTCCACACAGTAAAAAAAAATCATACTAGTATTTCCAGTTTATACACATTTATTTGGAATCATTTGTACATTCATAAAATTACAGGTGATTCGCATAGCTATGTACATGGTGACTTTGAATTTCATTTGTCTCTTCTTTTATTACACCTGTTAAGAATGCCCATTATATCTACAATTAAAAACAAAAAAATGCTTGCACTGAAAACACCCATTCTGTATAAATAATTACAGCCTTGATACATCAAAGGGATGTTCATATTTCAGAGTATATGTGTGTAAATTTTGTGGTAGAGTTCAGATTTCTTTTTCTCATTCTGTTTGCAAGTTACCACAGACAATTAAATGTTCACCAAATTGAAGTAAAAGTTGACCCCCTTCATCTCCAATGACAAGTGACCTTGCAGCTCATAGGGCTCTGACATTATGTATTGTTTGACAAATAAAAATACCGTCAATGACACACTGTCGCTCACACTGTTTCAGAATGTATCTGTACATTTAAAACTTATTGGAGACACGCAATCAAGATACTGACAGTGCTTGTCAGTACTTTAAAAGATATACATGTAAAATATGCCTAAGTTAAGTAAATGTGCTTGGTGTTAGTTGAGCTGTGTCCTCCAATGACTGCATTTCAATAAACTACAGTTTCTATTTCATATACTTTCAAATAGTATTCTTCTTATACCTAAAACAGTATCAGTCCCTAACTTTTATTTTTAGGAAAGCAACTGAAACTAATTATCATATTGAGTTATTATTATGCAAATCTGCCTATATGTTACAGAAATTTCTGGGAGAACACAGCTGCTACATATAGCAATAAAACAAGTATATTAAGATTTCCTTAATCCTTTCAGGCTTGAATTTCATTGAACTTTAACTTCTTTAAGATTGGTAAATTTTAGTCATGCTGTCAGAGTCATGCAAAGGATTTAACATTGCATGAAGGTTTTAGGCCTTGTGTCAGACTATTTCCTGTACAAAACATAGCATAATAGATTGAATCTCAGACTAACAGGTACAAGCGGACCAACAAATATTGGGTCTATTTCTGCCTGGGTGTCTGTCAGTTCATTTGACCCTGACTGAAATCTCTGCAATTAACTTACATGTCTGTAACAGGCAGAGCTGACCAAGCCAGGATACCAAGACAGTGCCAGAGGTTTGTACAGATTTCAGCCAGGGGTGTTATTTTGTTCATGGCTAGATTGATGTGCAGTAAAATTGAGTCTGACTTGGAAATAAACCTACATGTAATATTAAAGTCATCTTTGACTTTCTGGGATCATAGCTAAAAATTATTGATATACCGGTATATGATACGTTGTCAGGCTTGAAATGATTAATTTAAAATGAATCACTTATCTATTTTGCATAACTCACGCAGTGGAGGGACTGTATGTAAAGTTCACAGCTGACCTTCCTTTTAAATAGAAACTATTATTTCCAACCCAATGAAAACATTACAAAATTGCACAAATTGCTCCCAAATACAATCTTTCATATATCAGCACAATTTGATTATTTGTTACTAATATCATTCCTAGAGATATGCACACCAGATTTCAAAGGAAACTAGGCCACCAATTTAAGAGAAATCATTTTTGACCAAAAACAGGAAAAATTGCCCCAAAAGACAAATGAGCATATTTAACCACAACTCTGAAAACAAACTCTGATCACCTTAAAGACCCTGCATGCAAACTTCAATACACAATCTGATCACTGGTTTCAGAAAAAGAGTCAAATGTTTATGGACAGACGGACAACAGACAATCATTCTATGAGAAAAACTGTGTTGCTGACAACTGAGCTACAAATGGAATGTCCAAGAGCACACTTTGCCATATTTACAATACAACCTCAGATTATGTTTGCCTAGCCTCTGAAGCACACACAAATCACTCTGTCCAATTTCACAGTTCTCAGAGGCAAACCAAGTGAATTGGAAAGTCCTCTCTATGACATCATGTTTGCATGGCTTATCAATTGGAGCTATATTGGACTTGAGATTTGGAATATCAGCATGTAATTTGGACTGATTTTTAACACGCATAGCAACAACTTCCTTCATCATACTCTCACGATATGGATAAGTCTTGCGCTCCTTTCTGATCTTTGCAATCCATTTCTTGTTATAACTATGAGACTTGGGGTATACAACTTTGAAACACAGTGACCCTGACTTAGTAGTAGCCTGTTCCCTAGCAACATGGTAGTTATGGTCAATCACTGCAAGCTGTGTGCGACACACCATTCCCTCGTGTGAAAAATGCTGTCGCTTTGGAGTATATTTCAGCAAGAGTGAATGGTAAACCTCCAATTCGCCTGTGTGACAAAACAGAGTAATATGTTCAAGATCCTTCAACAGTTTTTTGTCATTGACAACCTTCCTCAGTGCATCATGTGGAGGGGAACCTACACGAAGCCAAGATATCTCCTTCCTATTACCTTCACTAATGGGCTCATGCTCACATGCATGGAAATATTCCTTGTCATCCCAAGAGTGAATGTCAACTGTATGGTACACCACAGATTGCCATTTCTCTCGCAGAACATTAACATCACCCCTACATGACTCTGCACACCACCAGAAATGATTACTGATAGACTGGATCCATTCCAACAGAGCACTGTTACCCTTTACCTTGCCAACAGCACAGAGTCTTTTTATTACACTTTTTACCAAATGCCAAATATCAAACTGGTGTTCAATCTCAGGATATTCTAATCTCATTATTTTCCTGATTGTAATATGCCTGTCACTTGCAAGAACTGAAACAGGTACATCCATTTTCTTCAGGAAATCAAGACACTTCCTGAGGCCCATTGGCTCCATGGCATTTGAATTTTTAACTGACGGATCAGCAACACTGTTTACACAGAAGTCAACGATGTACCCTGTTTCCTCATCCATCAAAGTATATGTACAATATTTAGCACAATGCCCAGGACTATCACAACGGCCATCACCACATAAAACATTATCTCTGCCACGAAGATCATTTATGATTAAATTCTGCATCGATAGCCATGTCTCATTCACAACAGGAAACAAATACTTTTTCTGGATGTTGTAAAACTGAGTTTCACCAACAATGGGCATGTGAAGGCAATGAGCAATATCGTAGAGCCTAGTGTAAGTGTTACCTGAAAATAAAATTGCTGCAGACAGCAACAAATTTCCAGCTCCCATTTTATTTAAAGTTGGTTGAGAGGACCAACTGTAGTGACACCCAGCAGAGCATGTTGTTTTGATTATCAATCTTGAACCAGATAATAATTTCTGCATGGAAATAACTTGTGCAGGACAATCTTTTCTCTGGCACTTTGTAAACAATTCAATTAGTGAAGATTCAAAAACTAAAAATTTCATTTGCTCTGCTGGATCACTAGAAACAGGATCATCAATGATAATATCTGGCTCTGTGTCACTATACTCTGAATCAGTCTCAGATGATGATGTATACGGAATGAAGTCTGGGTCCTCTGACATGTCCTCATCTGAAGCATCAGAATCAGAATCATCAAAAGTGTCACACGTATGATTGTCCAGTGCATCACCTTCTGTGTCCATTTGACTTTCACCTCCACTATCTGTAGTAGTACCCTGTGATGTTGTACCATCAGATGAATTACCTCTCAGTCTATCAGCTGTCACTGGTAGATTTGTAGCATAACCATGGTCTTTAGACACTGCAACAATTATGCCGTCTAAATCAGTTTGTGTTGTGGCATCTGGTAAAAAAAAACAAACAAAAAAAAACCAAAGTATTAATACATTGAGTTTTGATGCCATCAAACCAGAAAACAATAGCACAAAAGTATATGGGGAAACCTTTGATACAGATGAGATCAAATTTAAAAGGTGATTGTAAATAGAGCGTGGACACATTTCCCCAGGAATGTTTCAAAGTTTGCTTGATTTTTTGCCCAATTTATTTTCTTCCTTAAGTTGTCAATTTTTTGCGATAACTAGTTCTTTTTTTTACTTAAGCTAATTTCTTTAACCCTTTCACCACCATGGTTTGTCCAAAATCCATTGTTTTCTATGGTAGAGTTGGCCCTCTACACAGGGAATTGGGGAGGGGGGTGAACGAGTTAAACACCATTAGCATGTAGACAAACTGAGTCCACAGAAAAGTATAATCTTTATGGCCCAGATAAGTTTTTTGGCTCCTGAGATTGTACAGCGGATTGGTCCCAATTACAGGGAGGGCTCACCTGCCATACAACCAAGGGCGGCAGTAATGAGGGCCATAAGGTTTATCATATACTGTACTTTACCATATATTGTTCTCCGTTAGAGCATGTCATGAGCTGTTCTGTGTACAAGTCAATGTCTCGATTAAACAATTTATTGTTCCTGCATAATGACAATATCATTATGCAAATCAATAATCATTCTGCAAGAAAACAGTCAGGACACTGATAAGATACAGTTACTAAGGCTTTAAAGGTGAAAAAAATTAAATATACATACCAGAGACAGAAGGCACCACTGTACCACTGCAGTGACAACACTGATGAGAAGTAACATCATGGGGAAGTGTGGAAATCTCTATGTTTTCTTTTTGCTCTTGTGGGTTGGTGTCCCTAGGCAACAGGATTTCTCTTAACAGCTGGAGATAAAATTTAAAAATTCATGTTACAAGTACAAATAATAAAGTGGTGTGTATGTTTGGGTCTATGAGGTTGAGCAGTGACAGCCAAGACCTCACAGATGGAGTCCCCTCACATATATCATCATGGAGTCTCCCATCCTCTCAAGCATACATCACATTTCAGTCAGTGGTGGCGCCCTAAACAAGGCTTACAACATTCAACAACTTAGGCTGCGTTCACAAAAAATGGTTGGGGGGAGGGGGGCTGGAGGAATTCAGGGGGATTCGAAAATTTTGAGGGTAGTAGAGGGGGGACTTGAAAAATTTTTGGTTCCCTTCCAATTCCAAGTTTTTGTTGGTAATTAAATGAAAATGAATACCATTTTTATGTCATCCAATTGTTGTAATGTTAGTAATCATTTAACAAAATCTAGAACCATTTTGTCACATTTCATGACTTTTACCTCGAAAAAATCTAAAAGTGTGATTTGTTATAAAAAACCAAACGAGCCTAGTAACAGGTCAGAAGCTGCAACTGTTGATGATTTTTGCAATATTTCTATGTAATATATCAACTACAGTTTCATGCTGTCTCCCTACAGCATAATCAAACACAAAATATTAGTTTGTCGACAAAACCTGTATATATAAATATGTATTAGGTGATAATTTAATCAGTGACAGTAAGTTGTCAGTGATACAAATGTATGCTACACATACACAGGCTGTGATAGCAAGCTGAATACTGGACAGTTCAATATGCTGCAGGGAGTAGAACAAGAACGCAGTTGTATAAATTGAACAAAAATATTGCCAAAATTATCAAAGTTAATACAGCTTACTGCCTATGGGCAGTGTCATTATCAGATATACTGCCCTGCTACTGCAGTGTTACTGTCACTGCATAGCTGACCAGTGACAGAGATAGCTCTGAATCTGATGTACATGGTAGTTGAAGAAGAGTTTGTGTCAAATGACACCCACGACAGTGAAACATACTTGTACACAAGATTAGGCCAGAGAGCAACGCATGGAAGACCAGGAGACCTTCTGGTATATGGTATTTCAGAGAATAAAACATTTATTTGATGGAATATTTTAACCTTCCGATATTGTCAATTTTTAGTGGCATCCAATTCATATATGTCTTGTACTTTTGAAACAAATTTTTGGTGGTCACTGTGCTCAGTTTATACAATATGGCAATTAGCCAGAATTCACAATTTGCATACTCTCTCATGATCGGCATTTTGTGTGCTCTTCGGCAGGAGCAGTTGACCTGGCCAGATTTGGATTAACTCAAGTTGGCTTAGACTGCTAAAGCCAAAAAGTTCACTGATGCAAATTAAAAATGAATCAATTTAAGAACTTGCCTTAGAAATATGACTTTACAAAGTACTAATAACAGGTAATGTTGAACATCTGCGAGCGGAATGGCGCAATATGTGTTTATTTTGTCTGCGCGCACATGCTTTACAAGTATGCGTGCTTGTGATAGTTGGGGGGACTTGAAAAATTTTGATCATATAGAGGGGGGGGGGCATTTGAAATTTTTTTAGGGTATTGAGGGGGGATCTGAAAAAAATACGATTTCAATCACGATTCCTCCGGCCCCCTAATCGTTATTTGTGAAAGCAACCTTACCAAAATGAGGCAATTTGCCATAGCTTTTGAAAGCGAAGACGTCATCGGTACGTTTAACGGACTTGATAACTGTGCTTGTAATCATGATCAGAGAGGATAACACAAAATAATATTCTCGGCTTGGTGTCCGAGTTGTCATTTTCTCAAAAATGGATCAATTTTTCGATAAAATAAAAGCATGAAAATGTTCGCGTTCATTTAATTTGTTTCTCTACGTAATCTGTAGCAGTACGAAGTGTTAGGACGCCGCCACAGCGAGGTAGAGTGTGAATCACAAAGTTTACAGCCGACATAATGTGGCTGACATAAAGTCGGCCATCGTCGATTTCGTAAAAAATAGCTTGTAAAAGGTGCACAATTAGCGGTAGGAAACAAGCAACACGAACAAAATATAAATGTGAATGATACACGTTAATGTACGATGTAGGTTTGAGGCTTTGGTTCAACAATGGAAGTAGAACCTACTGACAACTGAAGTTGATGTCTTATTGCGATCACTTAAAACATGACTTCATTGTCAATCAAATGCTACCTTTCGATTACTCCATCTAGTGGCACTCAATGTTTTTACGGTTTTTAAGTATTGCGGATTATCCTTTGACATATCTACATCCGAAAACAAACAACAACAAAAAACCAAAACCTCGGGAATTTCTCTTTGAATGCTAAGGGCGGATCCAAGCTATAAAGGAGACATGTGACAGCTAATAACATTGGAATGAGATCATTGCCTTACATGAAAAGGAAAGCTTGACCAAAAATTTCATATCACGTAAGAAACTGACCTTGAGCTTAGAAACGCAAGAATATCCAGCCTTATCTAGTCAACATATTAACGACATTGTTTTGTTCATTTAACATTACGACAAGAGTATCATATCTGAGCCGCTCAAAAGTTTCAGTTTATGTCAACTTAATTTAGGAGACTTGCATTCATTATGTGATTAAAGTGAGTGTATACAGTAGAAAAAACAACAAATATATAACGATGTCATTCCAACGATTCAGTATAAAATTCTCAACTCCTCTCAAAATTTTGTTAATTTGTCTCTGTTATCGGACTTCTCGACGCGACTTTTGTCCAGTATCTGAAATTATTCACTTATTTATGAGTTTACGGTGTGTTGAGGAGAAATTATAAAGTGTCATCAAGCGCTACCCGCAGAAGACTAATTAATAGTAACATTCATGGCGTCAGCTTGTTTCAAATAATGGCCCTTTAAGGACAATAGTCTTATAACTAGCCAAACTGCTTGCATGGACAGTAATGATTTTGATTAATATGTAAGCATGCTTCTAAAGGTAAACTCAAAACAGTGTGTTTCTTGCAACGTGTTTCCGGGCAAAATGTGACATCTGTCTGAAAAATCATATTTTATGTCCTAATGAAAATGAGATAGAGAAGAAATTTAGAAAGACATGAATGTGGTAAACATGCACAACAAATAACTTTTCGATTTGTGGATTTTGGAGATGATAGGTCGGGTTATAAGAACCACGCGGCTTTCAGTTGTCCAGGTCGGATGGAATTACCTACTTTCTTTTAATCAGTCTATGTGAGTTTAACCGTATCAAAACCACCATCCAATTAAATGTTGTCGTAAAAAAGTGAAACCTAGAGAATTTCGTTCAACGTTCAGACATAGGGATTAGATATCTGATAGATACACACAGCACACACTATGGCGCTTGACCTTGCATTGAAGTATACAAGATCCTGTATAATATTAAAGACAAGAATATCAGTAAATCATACTAATCAATCAATATTGTTAGCATACTACAGGAATCTATAAATGAAGAAACTCAGAGAAGTTCAGCTCTCAAGGAGCCGTCATTGTAAATCGTAAAAGTACCAAACGTCCAACATTTCCTCCAAATTTTAGACTGACCTTTGACCTACGTCCAATATCTCATCAACCACCTAAAATATATGCATTTGAGTGCAGTCGAAACAGGAAGCTTACGTGTCTAAGCATGTCGTCCCAGGCTTTACAGAGGCAATTTCCAACACACCTTATCTCTTTTTTGGCCAAACTGTTTTATATATCTGGCAATCTATCACTCGCATAAACCTCAGGGTGATATAAGTTTCTACAAGCAACGCATTCAGCTCTCATCTTAGCAGATGCCTGACCCTGTAATACAAAAAATACCGAAACGGTGGTCTGGCAGTACCGTATACGTCAAATTAATCAGAATTTTAACCAGGAAGAAATCGGGCGATAACACTTTCGGAATGGCCTATCCGTCAAAACACGTCTTCGAATGATATTTGTCGCTCGATGATAAAAATGATAAATTTACTTCACGATTATTTTTTTAGTGCTATTCCATTTACATATAAAGCCGACGACATCGTTACATCGAGCGATAATTGGGGTAACACTATAGGAAAAATTGCGAGACTGGAGCGAGAAAGTGACGCTTTCTCGCAATTGGTGAGAATCTCTTGTTATTCTCACCGCTGTCGGTGAGAATTTCTTAATTCTCACCGGTGATCTGCGAGAATTGTAAATGCACTCCTTGGTGAGAATAAAGTATGATAACAGATTCTCACCGGTGAGACTGGAAATTCTCACCAAACACGGTGAGAATGTATCATACTCATCATTCACTGGTGAGAATCAAGCAGACTCGCTGTTCACTGGTGAGAATCAGCCAGACTCGCTGTTCACTGTTCACCAGTGAACAGCGAGTCTGGTTGATTCTCACCTATGAACGGCGAGTCTGCTTGATTCTCACCAGTAAATGGTGAGTCTGGTTGATTCTCACCGATGAACGGCGAGTCTGGTTAATTCTTACCAGTGAACAGCGAGTCTGCTTGATTCTCACCAGTAAATGATGAGTATGATACATTCTCACTGTGAAAATTACCATTCTCACCGTGCTTGGTGAGAATTTCCAGTCTCACCGGTGAGAATCTGTTATCATACTTTATTCTCACCAAGGAGTGCATTTCAATCCTTTCAGCTCACCAGTGAGAATTAAAAAAATTCTCACCGACAGCGGTGAGAATAACAAGAGATTCTCACCAATTGCGAGAAAGCGTCACTTTCTCGCTCCAGTCTCGCAATTTTTTTCTGTATTAATTTTTTCCTCAGTTTTAAGCTGGTAAAACTGCCAAAACTTGACGAAAAACATCTTACCAAATCACAAAAGGAGATGCATATTGAGGTAATTATTGGATTAGTTAATATTTGCGTCGTTGGTCTTGTATGTTGACCTCATGAAAACGACACCCTCTCTCTCTCTCTCCTCTCTCTCTCTCTCCTCTCTCTCTCTCTCTCTCTCTCTCTCTCAGCCGGCCGTCCATGATTGCAAGCAGCATCTTCAGTCTTAACATTGGTGCTTGTGTCAAGAATATCCAGCCTTATCTAGTCAACATATTAACGACATTGTTTTGTTCATTTAACATTACGACAAGAGTATCATATCTGAGCCGCTCAAAAGTTTCAGTTTATGTCAACTTAACGGTGAAATAAATTTCACTAAGCTCGACTTCATTCACTTTGAATTCCGATATAATCACAGTCATGATACATACGAAGCAATTACGCAATGTTTCATTTTTGTGCGGCATCGACGGATAGATATTGTTATCAGTTAGCGTGAGTATTCAAAACTTCCAGAATTTTAAAAGCTCCTGCATAGTTTAATTCATCTTTTCGACCCTATGATATTTGTTTGAAAGTCGAACGTGACCTTTAACAAAGTCACGAAATGCTCTGCAGAGGGTATATCTCTCGTCTATCGGGTTTACGTAGTCGTGGCCGTGTCGCACAAATTATCTTGTCTATGTATTCAGTATATATCAAGCTGTTAATACTCTATTCTGTCTCTTTCATTATTCTCTTATCTGAATCGGAATATTTCAACGATTTCACTAAACACGCCTCTGAAAAGTCAGGTTCATTAAACTCTGGGGTAGAATCCTTGAAACTGAGAATAAGTGCGTCAGAATAACAACAGACGGTAGTTGGTCTCTTGATCAGGCTCTTGTCTGTGTTACAAATTTGGACGAGAAAATAAAAGATCACTTGTCATGCAAATGTGGTTCCCTCACGGATGCGTTGTACTGTTCATTATGACGGCATACATCGCATGATTATGGCACTGTGCCACATTTTATCTCAACTATCGAATCAATGATTTCCGTGTTCATACTCTTGTTTCTTCTTTGTTTCTTCTATGGAGGTATCACATGTTCTGTGGCTTGAACGTATTCACTTTTCAAATAAAAAAAACCAATTATTCTATATATTCCTTTAAAAGTGTCCATACACACATATCTATTCTTTATACAAGTTTCTAATGCTGCTTACCTTTTACTGGCAATGGTCATACTTAAAATATGCCAAAACTTTGGAAAGTTTTCACTGGAATATGATCTTGAAAATTTGAATTATCACAATTGATGCCCTCGACCAATCGGCTTATGGCATTTGCGCTAATTGTAATCTGCGATTCCGTCTACACAATATTTTTTTCAAATGGTTTCCCAGTCAACGAATTTCCTTTATATTGTATCTTCTGTGGCTGAAATGTTGAACTGCAAATATCTCGTATAAAATATGGTTCACCTCTCGCTTTATAATTGAATTTTGTACCGCTTTCAAACAGAATACTTTCACGTTTAAAGTAACTAATATCCTTTGGTTACTTCTGTTAATTTTTACACGAAGGGGTTCTGATCCATACAAATATCTCAAAATTAAGAATTTCACTTTCTAAAAAACATTTGGACTGTAAAACTATCAGTTTTATCGCCAGGTTGTTTTGCAAGCAGGTCTGGTAGCAACACATGAGAGGGAGTATTTCTACGAAATTCAAGGTTTCTCTCAAAAAACAGCCCAGGCGAGTTAAAGTTGACGCATGCGTCATTATGCGCGTTCCAAAGGTATCTCGCTCGATTACGTCATCCGTGACTCGATGGCACTTAATTTACAGAAATTGTGGCTTTGATAGAAAAGGTTTATTATAATATAAAAATCAATAAGTAGCCATAACTATTTGAAAAGTCTGCCAAAGTCCTCTTCTTTGGATAATAGTTGCTTACGATGATAAGAATAATAACTTTGATGATGGTTAAATGCAAGCAGCTATGGTGAGTGGTACAAATGTAGCAGACAGGCAGACAGACAGACGGGCTGACAGGCAGACGAACCGACATACAGATAGAAAGAGACACGCAGAATGAAGGCATCGTATGACGAATGTATTACTTCAGTCGACGCTGAGTAATTTATTAAATGTACAGTGTATGTCACTACAGTGGAAAACGATACGATCGGTCGCCTTTGATTCATTTCCGTCCTGGGTAAAAAGTGTACCTATTTTAAGCAACATCGATGCCTGTAATTTGTAACAGCCACACTAAAGTTAAAAAGGCACTGACTAGTTTTTGCTTGCCTTGTTACTTCACTTCTGCATACTATATATTGAATCCATTATTAATGCCTGAACTCCCTTTTGAGCATGTCGCTTTCGTAGTTATGTCCAATTTGACTGTTCCTTGATGCCTACTTTTGCAAGTTATAACAATATAACAATAATGTCAATTAAAAATGCACAAGTGTTTTCAAACGTTGACGACAAAATGAATTCACGAACGTAACTTCATTGTGAAGATCTAGTTTGCTGTATGGAGGTCGTTTGGTTCATCTCCAGAGATACCTCCTGTATCGATGAAAAGAAGGTTCAAAAAATATGCAACTTATTTGCATTATTTTATTCATATTTTGATGTAAACATAACAAATTTCCCATCTAACCATAGACACTAGAGACTCTCTACTGTCTCTCTTTCTATGATCTAACATAGTCACGTGTGTAAATATCAGTCTGCATACTATTCGATTAGGAAACTGACACGACTAGTTCACTGAAACTAGTTCCATGACCTACAACAGATCTGAAATAGCTTGGTTATTCTTTTTCTCAAGTGTATAATTTATATTACGTTACTTTACATATTTCTGGTGAAATAAATTTCACTAAGCTCGACTTCATTCACTTTGAATTCCGATATAATCACAGTCATGATATACGAAGCAATTACGCAATGTTTCATTTTTGTGCGGCATCGACGGATAGATATTGTTATCAGTTAGCGTGAGTATTCAAAACTTCCAGAATTTTAAAAGCTCCTGCATAGTTTAATTCATCTTTTCGACCCTATGATATTTGTTTGAAAGTCGAACGTGACCTTTAACAAAGTCACGAAATGCTCTGCAGAGGGTATATCTCTCGTCTATCGGGTTTACGTAGTCGTGGCCGTGTCGCACAAATTATCCTGTCTATGTATTCAGTATATATCAAGCTGTTAATACTCTATTCTGTCTCTTTCATTATTCTCTTATCTGAATCGGAATATTTCAACGATTTCACTAAACACGCCTCTGAAAAGTCAGGTTCATTAAACTCTGGGTAGAATCCTTGAAACTGAGAATAAGTGCGTCAGAATAACAACAGACGGTAGTTGGTCTCTTGATCAGGCTCTTGTCTGTGTTACAAATTTGGACGAGAAAATAAAAGATCACTTGTCATGCAAATGTGGTTCCCTCACGGATGCGTTGTACTGTTCTTTATGACGGCATACATCGCATGATTATGACACTGTGCCACATTTTATCTCAACTATCGAATCAATGATTTCCGTGTTCATACTCTTGTTTCTTCTTTGTTTCTTCTATGGAGGTATCACATGTTCTGTGGCTTGAACGTATTAACTTTTCAAATAAAAAAAATCAATTATTCATATATTCCTTTAAAAGTGTCCATACACACATATCTATTCTCTATACAATTTTCTAATGCTGCTTACCTTTTACTGGCAATGGTCATACTTAAGATATGCCAAAACTTTGGAAAGTATTCACTGGAATATGATCTTGAAAATTTGAATTATCACAATTGATGCCCTCGACCAATCGGCTTATGGCATTTGCGCTAATTGTAATCTGCGATTCCGTCTACACAATATTTTTTTCAAATGGTTTCCCAGTCAACGAATTTCCTTTATATTGTATCTTATGTGGCTGAAATGTTGAACTGCAAATATCTCGTATAAAAATATGGTTCACCTCTCGCTTTATAATTGAATTTTGTACCGCTTTCAAACAGAATACTTTCACGTTTGAAGTAACTAGTATCCTTTGGTTACTTCTGTTAATTTTTACACGAAGGGGTTCTGATCCATACAAATATCTCAAAATTAAGAATTTCACTTTCTAAAAAACATTTGGACTGTAAAACTATCAGTTTTATCGCCAGGTTGTTTTGCAAGCAGGTCTGGTAGCAACACATGAGAGGGAGTATTTCTACGAAATTCAAGGTTTCTCTCCAAAAAAACAGCCCAGGCGAGTTAAAGTTGACGCATGCGTCATTATGCGCGTTCCAAAGGTATCTCGCTCGATTACGTCATCCGTGACTCGATGGCACTTAATTTACAGAAATTGTGGCTTTGATAGAAAAGGTTTATTATAATATAAAAATCAATAAGTAGCCATAACTATTTGAAAAGTCTGCCAAAGTCCTCTTCTTTGGATAATAGTTGCTTACGATGATAAGAATAATAACTTTGATGATGGTTAAATGCAAGCAGCTATGGTGAGTGGTACAAATGTAGCAGACAGGCAGACAGACAGACGGGCTGACAGGCAGACGAACCGACATACAGATAGAAAGAGACACGCAGAATGAAGGCATCGTATGACGAATGTATTACTTCAGTCGACGCTGAGTAATTTATTAAACGTACAGTGTATGTCACTACAGTGGAAAACGATACGATCGGTCGCCTTTGATTCATTTCCGTCCTGGGTAAAAAAGTGTACCTATTTTAAGCAACATCGATGCCTGTAATTTGTAACAGCCACACTAAAGTTAAAAAGGCACTGACTAGTTTTTGCTTGCCTTGTTACTTCGCTTCTGCATACTATATATTGAATCCATTATTAATGCCTGAACTCCCTTTTGAGCATGTCGCTTTCGTAGTTATGTCCAATTTGACTGTTCCTTGATGCCTACTTTTGCAAGTTATAACAATATAACAATAATGTCAATTAAAAATGCACAAGTGTTTTCAAACGTTGACGACAAAATGAATTCACGAACGTAACTTCATTGTGAAGATCTAGTTTGCTGTATGGAGGTCGTTTTGGTTCATCTCCAGAGATACCTCCTGTATCGATGAAAAGAAAGGTTCAAAAAATATGCAACTTATTTGCATTATTTTATTCATATTTTGATGTAAACATAACAAATTTCCCATCTAACCATAGACACTAGAGACTCTCTACTGTCTCTCTTTCTATGATCTAACATAGTCACGTGTGTAAATATCAGTCTGCATACTATTCGATTAGGAAACTGACACGACTAGTTCACTGAAACTAGTTCCATGACCTACAACAGATCTGAAATAGCTTGGTTATTCTTTTTCTCAAGTGTATAATTTATATTACGTTACTTTACATATTTCTGGTGAAATAAATTTCACTAAGCTCGACTTCATTCACTTTGAATTCCGATATAATCACAGTCATGATACATACGAAGCAATTACGCAATGTTTCATTTTTGTGCGGCATCGACGGATAGATATTGTTATCAGTTAGCGTGAGTATTCAAAACTTCCAGAATTTTAAAAGCTCCTGCATAGTTTAATTCATCTTTTCGACCCTATGATATTTGTTTGAAAGTCGAACGTGACCTTTAACAAAGTCACGAAATGCTCTGCAGAGGGTATATCTCTCGTCTATCGGGTTTACGTAGTCGTGGCCGTGTCGCACAAATTATCCTGTCTATGTATTCAGTATATATCAAGCTGTTAATACTCTATTCTGTCTCTTTCATTATTCTCTTATCTGAATCGGAATATTTCAACGATTTCACTAAACACGCCTCTGAAAAGTCAGGTTCATTAAACTCTGGGGTAGAATCCTTGAAACTGAGAATAAGTGCGTCAGAATAACAACAGACGGTAGTTGGTCTCTTGATCAGGCTCTTGTCTGTGTTACAAATTTGGACGAGAAAATAAAAGATCACTTGTCATGCAAATGTGGTTCCCTCACGGATGCGTTGTACTGTTCATTATGACGGCATACATCGCATGATAATGACACTGTGCCACATTTTATCTCAACTATCGAATCAATGATTTCCGTGTTCATACTCTTGTTTCTTCTTTGTTTCTTCTATGGAGGTATCACATGTTCTGTGGCTTGAACGTATTCACTTTTCAAATAAAAAAAAAACAATTATTCTATATATTCCTTTAAAAGTGTCCATACACACATATCTATTCTTTATACAATTTTCTAATGCTGCTTACCTTTTACTGGCAATGGTCATACTTAAAATATGCCAAAACTTTGGAAAGTTTTCACTGGAATATGATCTTGAAAATTTGAATTATCACAATTGATGCCCTCGACCAATCGGCTTATGGCATTTGCGCTAATTGTAATCTGCGATTCCGTCTACACAATATTTTTTTCAAATGGTTTCCCAGTCAACGAATTTCCTTTATATTGTATCTTATGTGGCTGAAATGTTGAACTGCAAATATCTCGTATAAAAATATGGTTCACCTCTCGCTTTATAATTGAATTTTGTACCGCTTTCAAACAGAATACTTTCACGTTTGAAGTAACTAGTATCCTTTGGTTACTTCTGTTAATTTTTACACGAAGGGGTTCTGATCTATACAAATATCTCAAAATTAAGAATTTCACTTTCTAAAAAACATTTGGACTGTAAAACTATCAGTTTTATCGCCAGGTTGTTTTGCAAGCAGGTCTGGTAGCAACACATGAGAGGGAGTATTTCTACGAAATTCAAGGTTTCTCTCCAAAAAAACAGCCCAGGCGAGTTAAAGTTGACGCATGCGTCATTATGCGCGTTCCAATGGTATCTCGCTCGATTACGTCATCTGTGACTCGATGGCACTTAATTTACAGAAATTGTGGCTTTGATAGAAAAGGTTTATTATAATATAAAAATCAATAAGTAGCCATAACTATTTGAAAAGTCTGCCAACGTCCTCTTGCTTGGATAATAGTTGCTTACGATGATAAGAATAATAACTTTGATGATGGTTAAATGCAAGCAGCTATGGTGAGTGGTACAAATGTAGCAGACAGGCAGACAGACAGACGGACTGACAGGCAGACGAACCGACATACAGATAGAAAGAGACATGCAGAATGAAGGCATCGTATGACGAATGTATTACTTCAGTCGACGCTGAGTAATTTATTAAACGTACAGTGTATGTCACTACAGTGGAAAACGATACGATCGGTCGCCTTTGATTCATTTCCGTCCTGGGTAAAAAAGTGTACCTATTTTAAGCAACATCGATGCCTGTAATTTGTAACAGCCACACTAAAGTTAAAAAGGCACTGACTAGTTTTTGCTTGCCTTGTTACTTCGCTTCTGCATACTATATATTGAATCCATTATTAATGCCTGAACTCCCTTTTGAGCATGTCGCCTTCGTAGTTATGTCCAATTTGACTGTTCCTTGCTGCCTACTTTTGCAAATTATAACAATATAACAATAATGTCAATTAAAAATGCACAAGTGTTTTCAAACGTTGACGACAAAATGAATTCACGAACGTAACTTCATTGTGAAGATCTAGTTTGCTGTATGGAGGTCGTTTTGGTTCATCTCCAGAGATACCTCCTGTATCGATGAAAAGAAAGGTTCAAAAAATATGCAACTTATTTGCATTATTTTATTCATATTTTGATGTAACCAAGTTGCAACCAATGACAATGCAGATGTACTGCCAGTCAATCAATGACAAAAATGTGAATATATATAAAGTGGAAGATAAACGAGCTTCAGAACATTGGTTCGTCGCTTTGTTTGATACACAAAGCAAACCACTATGATCTGGTTTTCAGCAATCACGTTGGTTTTTCTCTGTGGCCCTCAGCTTGGTTGTGAGTGTATTATATATCTAAAGCTGTGCTGCAAGTCTTATATAGCATGTAAGGTGATAAGCAACTTACATGGTGATCATTACTGTATCAAATTTTATAAAACACCTCTATGATTGCTTAAAGGTGAGCTACTTATATTTAACCATACAAAAATTTTAAGTGAAGAAAAATGTTTTTTGTTGTCTCTTTGTGATTGATTGTGTGTATACTTGGCCCCGGTAAATGTAGTAGTGACCAAGATTATAACTGAACAAATATAGCCACCTATTTTAACTAGTCATTTATTTGCATTTTATCACACAAACCAGTCGCTCAACCAGTGGCGTACAGTGACAAACTGGGCTATGACGATGCTCTTGCCGCATGTGAAGCAAAGGGTATGATGCTGGCCAAAGATATTAGTGAATCAAAACATGAACTTATAAAAGAGGAGATTAAGGCGAAGGGTCTGGATGAGATGGACTTTTGGATCAATGGCAAGGTCAATTCTGATGGTGACTGGGTGTCCAGTGATGGGGATCACTCAACTTCCTATCGTCCCTGGGCTATATTCGAACCAAACGGAAGTGGTAGTTGTCTGCAGCTGCGGTGAGTATGTTTGACAAGCAAATGTCTTGCGTCATTGCACACACAATATAATGCCTAAAGTCTACCCTGACGTTGAAGTTTTTAGAAATGATAGAACATAAGTGCTGTGGTGTAGAATATACGATGGTTTCAATCGGGTTCCAACTCACAACGTATAGTACCCAATCACCTAGCGCAGAAGCCACAGACAAGACCGCTCGGCCAAATCCCCAATCTCAAAAAGATTGGTTCAATAACCGAGCTATAAGTTCTTACAATTCTGACTGCGCCCTCTCCACATGTTGTAGAGTTCGTGAAGCACTCACGCTCGTACACACACACTGCACACAAACTTTATCGAAGCGAAGCAATGCATACATCGCTTAAACTGGGCGGAAGACAGCCTCGGGGACAATTCTGTCCACCAGCAGAACTATCAACCCAGGGTAGAGAATACGATGGTTTCAATCGGGTTCGAACTCACAACGTACGGTAGAGGGTTAAAACATTACAATTGGTTCATGAGATTAAAAAGTCGGAGAAAAACCAATAACGGTATGTTGTAACATGATGCCATTCTAATTCATTTAAAACAGGAGAGGTTCTGGATATGCTTGGGATGACGACAAATGCGTTGTTGCCAAAGGATATGTCTGTGAGCCTATAGGTATTAAGAATGTCTTCTTCCATGCTTCAATCACTCTATTACGTTGACTCTTTTCATAATTTGAAGAGAAAAATTATTTACCACTATGAATTTTGTCTCACTCTACATGCCAAATTCTATATAACAGATACAATTTTAGACACTGTTGGTGCTTTTGTTACACGATTACAGTTGTTTCCTTGTAAATGCGTATCTTCTCTTTGTCTTTCAAAATGTTTTACTTCGTATCGAATTTTGGTAGAAAAATTATATAAATTACAGGGAGGATCATCGGAACTGCTTGTGTGCGACTTTTTTGTTTACAAACAATGTATTTCATGCATGATATGTACATAAATCACGTCAATATAGCTGCAATATTTAAATTTTACGAAATTCATCGTTAACAAACATGTATTAACTTTCATCAATCTCCAACGTACCCTTGATAAATCCGTCGTAGGCGTCTCTGACAACCTTTGATTAGAGTTGAGACACCCCCTTTTAATTATCAAGACTTTTTTGTGAAACTATCAATTTTCTTGATCTGCAGTTTAATTGTACATATCTTCCTATGGTTTACTTTAAAATACAGAGGATGAAAGCGATCGTCCGATTGCGTTTGCTGAAAAGCTTAGCTTTGACGAGGCTTTGGCATCATGCACGTCAAAGGGAATGGTGCTAGCTTCAGATACCAGCAGCGTTAAGCATACGCTATTGGTTGATGAATTAAAATCAAAAGGTATGGATGGTGAAGATTTTTGGATAAATGGAAAACTTGATAACAATGGTGATTGGATGACGAGTGATGGCCACCACCTGACATCCTACCAACCGTGGGCAATATTCGAACCAAACGGAAGTGGAAGCTGTCTGACACTTTGGTATATTCAAAGATCACCAATCATTTTTATAAATATTTACGAATAGAAAATTATAATTCAAGAGAAAAATAGTGTACCGCATCATGAAATTTTTAGACTATAAAAGAGATTTTTTACGACTCCCTGGCCCGGTTGTGTAAATCAGTATCGCCATTGTACTGCATGGTGACAGATGTCATCATTATTGTCTAAAGCTGCACTGAACAAATTCAAAAGTGACTTCAATATATCTGTTACACTATATTTAATATTTACGTCAAGCTTTCTGTCTCCTGATAAAAATGAAACCTATGTTTCCTCAGCTTCTCGACCCTCATTCACTAATTCAGAAAACAACATTTTTAAAGATAAGCGTATGAGACCCGATAGTGAAGCATTGCTTACAAATAAATGGATTTAAGTTCGTTTTAGGGTTAGTTCATTTTGCAGTTGAAAAGGAATGATTCGTTATTTATATGGAGTGCGGCAATTTTAAAATGAGTGTCAGTTATCTTGAATACACTTGCGGCTGCACTTACTTAAAATGGTGTTTACATTTTAAAATCCTACGTGCTCTGCAAACGCCACAATCCATGGCCACGGCCCCACATTAACAATTTCTTTAACACAGGGCTCACCTTGGATATGCTTGGGATGATACCGGCTGCGACGTAGAAAAATACTATATATGTGAGCCTGCAGGTATGGACAACATATAGATCTTACATCCTGATGACAGCTAATTCTACATCATGTGTCAATAGAACAGCTAGACCCATGAAAGATATCTTATTGAACACATTTTTACAATTGTAGATATGACAGTTCTATATCGTAAACAAATGTCCATGGTATAAGTTCTTGTTCATTGCTAGACGTACCGTGACATCAGTGTTCAGGGTGACGTTCATTTTTGATATGCAGAATACAAGTTACCTGACACAGTTGTTCAAATTTTACGAGACAAGTCATCGCATGTCTATGTGGAGACTTGATTGCCGTAACTAAACACAGAAGTGACATTGATGTTCAAAAAATCAACTGATTCCATATGCTAAATATTTATTACTTATTTTACTGAACAGTCCTAAGTCAAGACCCAATGATAACTCTTACCTGAAAAATTAGTTTTAGAAAACAAAATAAAATGTCCATGGCTGTCGTCTTAACGAATGGATATAGTTAAATACCTGTCGTTTATTCAAATGCTGTCTTGTATCATAAATCATTGCGTTAGTAAATGAATAACAGTACATTGACTTTACTTTCCAGTTTTGCCAGAAGATATGCCTGTTGCATTCAGTGATAGACTTAGCCATGCCGGTGCCGAGGCATCCTGTAAGACAAAAGGCATGATTTTAGCCAAAGATATCAGTGACACTAAACACGCTCTTCTTGTCGGTGTACTATTGAAGAGTGGTTTAAAGTCGCAAGATGCTTGGATCAACGGGCAGCTTGCATCTGATAATGTTTGGAAAACCAACGACGGCGAGCCATTGGATAGTTTCCAACCATGGGCAGCAGGTGAACCGAGTGGAAATGGTCGATGCATACAACTTTGGTAATTCAGTGACTTTATTACATCACATTTTAATGCATTCGAAGCGTGATTATACATAGCTATAATTATGATTAAAAAGTGTGTGACTGTCGCCTTATCACTAAACGTATCAATTCTAAGAATGAAAGTTAATGTAATAAACGTACAAAGTACCCAATCAAGATATTCCCAAAAATTATACGCCTTACAATTATTAAAGATAAAAAACTGTCCTATATCAGGTACTAGGAGTATATGTTATTGATATTCATTTCTGAGATACAGCATGAACTTTCTCCGTTTCCTGACACAGGTCCGGAAGAGAATACAAATGGGATGACGACGAATGCGTCGTTACCAAGGCCTACATCTGTGAAAAGGAAGGTGGGAAATATTATTTTCATCAGAACACATTCTTTTAGGACTTCGTATAAAAGCTTTGATAATCAAGACAAATGGCATTTGTGGTAGCGATGAAGTTTGCAAGTATTTCGTAAGCTACGACCTCACGGATAAATGTATATCTGTGATGATATGTGACGACAATATGTGACGACAGTATATTTTTTATGAATTATACATGAGTAACATTATAGCTACCGTA